>NC_052480.1:8116424-8248219 GCF_009730915.1 Dioscorea cayenensis subsp. rotundata | reverse complement strand
CTTTTTTTATTATATAAAATCATATTTTATTTATTTAGAAGTGAATGCATAAATAGTTGTACCTATAATATTATTTTAATCAGAAACATCTATATATTTAAGTATTTATAGATTTAATTATTTAAACTAAAATTCTTTTTTTTGTTAAATATAATATTTAAGTGGATTCTGGATATGGATCCATTTCTAATTATATATATATATATATATATATATATATATACAAAATAATTATAATCTCAAATTAATTTCCATATTTTGTAAATCTATTTAATTCCATAAACATTTATAATAGTTTAAAAAAAAACAATTAGAAAGAAAATTTTACAAATTTCTAAATTTATTTTAAGTTGCAATATTCTCACAAAAATGTAATTACAGAAGTGTTTAGGTTGAAATTATACATATTTATAAAATTAATTTTTTTTTATTTATATTATAATAAATTTGATGATTAGTGGCGATTTGCAATGTGATGCATTTTCATTACATTATAAAAATATACACAGTGATGGAAATATTAAATCGTCACTTAATTCCACAACTTGAATATTTCATGTGATATTTCATGTGACGATATTTTAAAATGTCTTACTATTTTATTCTTTCCTTCAATCAACTCTTCTAATCCTAAGCCTTTAGTAGGGGCCCACACTCTTTTAGAAGGGATAGAGGGAGCATCTATTTCAAAAAGAAAAATTAACAAAAAAAAGAATAAAAGAATAAAAGCATAATGCATACATTAACAATCAAATGAAAGAACTATAAAACTGACTTCATGACTCAAAAAAATATAAAGCTATAGGAATTCAGCCCAATATAGATAGCTCTCACACTAGTTGGATTGTCATTAGTTGCATCTTAATTAGCTTGAGTGGTTTAAGCATGAAAAAGGGAGAGGAAGAAGAAGCAAAAAGATAATAATCAAACATGAGCCTGACAATCAAAATAGAGGGCTAAAAAAATCAAATAATAGAATTAGATCAAACCAAAACTCTCAATAAACAAAACAAAACAAAAAGCTCAAAAGTAACAAATGTGGAGGGAGAAGAGGGTTTCCATACCTTCACTTGATCACAAGGGAGAAATTGAAGATGTAACCTTAATCCAGTTACTAAATGAAGAAGTTGTGGCAAGCAGGGCAACCTAAAAACATGAGTAGGGAAAAGGGAGAAGGGAAAAGGGAAAGATAGAGGCAAAGGCATGTAGAGGCACTGAGGCAGGGATTTTAAGAATAATTTCATTAAAGCCCTCATAAAAAATAGTATTTATCATTAAACCAAAATTTTTACATATACAATCCAATTTCAAATCTTTTATTATGGTCATATTTAAAATTAATTATTTAATAAATTTGTCTTAGATCCCAAAATATATTTACCAAAACATTCTTAATAAAGACCAATGAATATAACTTTTTTTTCATAAATATTGATATGCTTAATATTAATAAAAAGGAGTCGGTTATATAGGGAAAAAAAACCTAGTAGTTTCGCAGTTTTGCAAAAGAAATATGTTAAATTTTTCATATTTGGCAAGGGCAAAGTCATCATTTCATTTAAAAATTGGCCTCGAATAAATTATTATTTTCTTCTTTCTATTAATCCTTTCTAAATTCTATTTAAAAAACTAAGTGTGTGTTTGGATGGCAGTAATAGTTCCTTTTTGGGATAACCATTATTTACACATTCCCATGCCCCGTTTGGATGCATTTTTTTAGAAGATAATCATTACCCTATGGGGGTCACCGTTAACTCTCATGGGTAATGAACCATTTTCCCTTCAAAATTACTATTATGCCATTGTGAAACATAAAAACACACATAAAAACTTAATAGTTATTTGAAATTAATTTCTAATTAAACATTAATTAATAATAATGAAATAAATATTTAAGTTTTAATTATTTTATAAATAATAATTATTGAAATAAATATTATTATAAATTAATTAAAAAAATGTAAGTACGTAATGTAATTCAAAATTATTTGAAATTAATTTATATTTAAATATTAATTAATAATAATAAATTAAATATTTATGTTTTCATTATCTTATAAATAATAATTACTTATTGGAAATTAATTAAAAAATTTTAAGCACTGAATGTAATTAAAAGTTATTTGAAATTAATTTCTAATTAAACATTAATTAATAATAATAAAATAAATATTTATGTTTTCATTATCTTATAAATAATAATTACTTATTGGAAATTAATTAAAAAAATTTTAGCACCTAATGCAATTAAATGTTATTTGAAATTAATTTCTAATTAAACATTAATTAATAATAATAAATTAAATATTTATGTTTTAATTATTTTTGAAATAATAATTATTTGAATTAAATATTATTTGAAATTAATTAAAAAAATTAAGTACAAAATGAAATTAATTATTTGAATTAATAATAATAATAATTAATAATAAAAAAAATAAATATTTATGTTTTCGTTATTTTATAATTAATAATTACTTATAGACATATAATTTCTTTATACAAGTGTAAAAAGGTAATCTTAGCACAACTCCATTTTTTTCTTTTCCCATTCCCAATAAATTACCTTGAAATCATTTTTTTTTTCAATATGGCAAATTTTTAACTGATGATTTTACCCTTATCAATTAAAAAAGGGTTAACACGGTTAATGGTTTTTCTTTTTTCTTTTTTATTTTGGTTAACTCAAGAAACTACATATATAGTTAAAAAAAAAAAAATCATTTGTCCCCTATTTCGCAAAACTAAAAACTCAAGGTTTTTTATTAATTTTCCTTTTAAAATAATATATTGTAATATTTTATTCATAATTTAAATATATATTTGAAAAGAAATTCAAATATATCAACTGTTTTTGAATAAATAAATATTTTATAAATACTCATATTAAAATAAAAACGTATGTGACAATTAATTTAATACAAACATGACATATATATATGATTTAGAGTTTTTTATCAATATTTTCAATATCAGTGACATCTTGTCAAATTTGTTTTTAAAAAAGGCCATATATAACCATCACAAAAAATGCAATATATTAATAATGAAATGAGGTTGCCACTAGATATTATTGTCATCACAAATAAATTCTTCCTATATCACCAATTGGAGGGAATATTTGGTCCCACGCATTGTGTGACGCTACTATGTGACATTCTAAAACATTGCCACATGTCATAGCCAATTTGTAGAATTAAGTAACGATTTAAAATTTCCGGTACTAAAAACGTAAATCGTCACTAATCATCAAATTTGTTATAGTGGATCTTTAAAATATCAAGAGAAGGGTTGAACTAAATGACTAATCAAATATAATTTTGAATAAGAATTTCCATTCCTTAATGTTGAAAATGGTGGATATGAAAATTTGGCATTTACTAAAAAAGATTGTTGGAGCTATATTGTGAAAGAAAAACAATTTAGGCTTAAAGTTAGGGATGTTGAGACACCTAGCAATTATTTCTCTCGCATTAATAAAGAAATTCAAATTTTTTTTTATTTGATTGATATGGATAAGGAAGGTCATTTAAGGAATGCATTTGGGCATATAGAATGTCAGTCTATGAAGCTTTTACTAATATTATATCATTTGACACAACATACTTAACTAATAAGTATCATATGTCATTTGCTCTTTTATTTGAGTAAACTATCATGGACAAACTATATCATTTGGATACAATTCATTGTTAAAAGAAGATATAGACACCTACAATAATTTGTTCAAAATTTGGTTGGCATATATCAAGTAAGACCCCTAATGATAATTATAGATAACATAGCTATTTAACCTACACTTAGGTGTCGTTTGGTTCGCGGTAATGATATATTACCACGTAACGAGATTACCGTGGTAATAAGATTGAGAATGTTATATGCCTAGGAATGTTATGGTAATTCATGATAACCATGTTTGGTTGGAAACTCATGTTACATAGTAATAAACTTGGTAATATTCTAAATTTTCCAAAATAATCTTGTGTCTACTATTTTATGCAAGTTTAAATTTAAAATAAAATAAAATTTTGGATAAAAAAATTAAATTTCAAAGCTAAAACATATTCCAAAAAATAATGTTATTTAAATTTAATTTTTATCCAACAAATAAAAGTATGAAAAATTATTATATTTAAACAAAAGGGCATATTTGTCCAAAAATATTTCGATTACCACCCACTTGGTAATCCAACATAGTCACCTTTATTTTGGTGGTAATGGGATTACCAAGTTTCTTGGTAATCTTCCAAGGTTAGTAATCATGATTTGACCATCGATATTACTCACCATGATAATCCAAAGCATTGGTAATATGAAAAGATTAGCTCACGCATTGACAGTAATGTTTGCTAACCAAACGGACCCTTAGGATGGTGTTTCTAAATTCTCATTACCCTCTTTGTTTTTAGCATATCAGGCCATCTCCAACCCAAAACTTTATATATGGCACTTAAGTCCTAAAAAATACAGACTACTACAGTGAAATCTTCTCCAACCACCATCTCTATTTTTAACTCTAAAATATAATATTCTAAGAATATTCTTCTCACTTCACAATTTATATATTCATATTATCAACAAATTTAATCATCTTTAAATCTTTTTCACTTTTAACCATTAAATTTAAATATTATACTATTTAAAAATATAATTTTAATTTTTATATTTATTATAACTATTTATTATATATAAAATAAAATCCTATTGATAAAAAAATACAAATACAAATATCACATCAATTACTTAATAAAAATATAACATACAAACAAGCATCATTAGTAAAAAAAACACATTATTGGAAACTAAAGTAGCACACAAGTTTTGAATTATCTTTGTTATTTGCATAGTGCAACCATAAATGTTCAATCAATGCATTATGAAAAGTGCAATATAAGCATCTTTGTCCTTAATTTGCCTGTAACGACCAAGAAATTGTTCAAATCGAGCATCTTCATCTTGTATCAATTCAACTATTGGGGTCACCACTTTTCTTACATCCATGATTGGTGCATCAAGATCTCGTTCATCCTCGACTATCATGTTGTGCATAATAATGCATGCAGTCATTATGACGTATAAGACATTTTTCCTCCAAAACCATGCTGGTCCTACCACAATTGCAAAACAAGATTGTAGAACACCAAATGCTCTCTCAACATCTTTTTCGGTATACTTTTGTTTCATTACAAAATATTTTTTCTTCGGAGTTCATACTTGATGAATAGTTTGTACAATAGTAGACCATTTTGGATATATGTTATCAGCTAAATAATATCCCATATGGTACTCATTTCCTTGAATGACGACATAATGAGCAGGAGGAGCAATACCTTGTACTAGGTTGGAGAGGAAATTAGAAGACTCCAAAAGATTTATGTTATTGTTGGTGCCTGGCATACCAAAATAAGCATGCCATATCCAAAGATCATAATCTGCTATTGCTTCAAGAATAATAGTTAGACATCCATACCTTCCTCTATATTGTCCAACCCATGCTGTGGGATAATTTTTCCACTTCCAATGTATAAAGTCCAAACTTTCTAACATTCTTTAAAAACCATGTTGTTCCCCAATGTATAAGAGTCTTGCAATATCATTAACATTAGATAGTCTAAGACATTGCTCAACAATGCAAAACCTTCATGACATCGATGAAACATTTCAACATTATATCATGGATTCTCTGAAAAGTAATCATTCCATAAATTACGATCTGTTGCTTCATTGTTACGATTGATAACAACATGGCTTGGAATAGAGCCACCATGGAAGCAACGGTTGTTCAAATTACTAAGGGTTAACTCTAATATCATGTTATTACTTGACAATATATTATGGATGCATGATCTTTTTTCAGTGGAAGAGGATGCAATGCATCATGTTATTAAAAATAATAACATGATGCATTGCATCCTCTTCCACTGAAAAGAGATCATGCATCTATAACATATTGTCATCATCATCTGAAGATGATGATGACAATATGTTATTTTCAGTATTCGAAGTTCCTCCAATATTGTAATTCATTTTGAGTATATGTTTATGGGCTCTATGAATGGAAAGAAAATAATAATAAGGTCAATTTATAAGAAATGGGAACATTATTCAATTTGCTTATCTACTGACATTGGGAAGTGTGATAAGATAGGGTTTGATATGATGAATTCAAATCCAACAGTATAGATGCAGATGAAATCCATCCGATGGTTGGTAAGAATATAAGGTGGCACATTATTCAATTTGCTTATCTTTTGGCATTGGAAATTGCGATAATATAGGATTGGATATGATGAATTCAAATCCAATGATGTGGATGCAGATAAAATTCATCCAACGGTTGGTAAGAAGATAAAGTGGCACATTATTCAATTTACTTATCTTCTGCCATTGGGAATTGTCACATTATTCAAATTGCTTATCTTCTAGCATTGGAAAGTGTGATAAGATAGGGTTTGATATGATGAATTCAAATCCAACGATGTGGACGCAGATGAAATCCATCCGATGGTTGGTAAGAAGATAAGGTGGCACACTATTCAATTTGCATATCTTTTGGCATTGGGAAGTGTCAGATTATTCAAATTGCTTGTCTTTTGGCATTGAAAAATGTGCTAAGATAGGGTTTGATAAGATGAATTCAAATCTAACGGTGTTGATGCAGATGAAATCTATCCGACGGTTGGTAAGAAGATAAGGTGGCACATTATTCAATTTGTTTATCTTCTAGCATTGGGAAGTGTCAGATTATTCAAATTACTTATCTTTTGACATTGGGAAGTGTGATGAAATAGGGTTTGATAGGATGAATTCAAATCCAATGGTGTGAATGCAGATGAAATCCATCCAACGATTGGTAAGAAGATAAGGTGACTCATTATTCAATTTGCTTATCTTCTGGTATTGGGAAGTATTAGATTATTCAAATTGCTTATCTTTTGGCATTGGGAAGTGTGATAAGATAGGATTTGATAAGATGAATTCAAATCCAACGGTGTTGATGCTGATGAAATCCACCCAATGGTTGGTAAGAAGATAAGGTGACACATAATTCAATTATTGTGTTGCCTATATAAACAACTTCATGTTATCTCTTATTTCAACCATTGTTATAAAAAAAAAATCTCTCTTTCATTGTAACCAAAGAAAAATGTCTAAACAATCTTGTAGTTCGGGTTACTCTACTTATGAAGATGTCCAACTCTGCGACATTTACATGGAAATGACTCAAGACCCCATTATTGGTACGAACCAATCTTTATATCAATTATGGGCTTAAATGGAGGAAAAATGCAATTTGACAAGAGATAAATCTTGGGTAGAACGTTCTGCTCAGTCATTACAATGTCTGATGCAAACAATAGAAAAGACTATAAAAAATTGAACGAATGTATTTGACAGGTGGAAAATTTGAATCCAAGTGGTGCATCAAATCAAGATATTGTAAGTATTTTATATATTTTATTCTTCATAAGTTTATATGTTTACAAATATATAGCTCTAAAATCATTTACAAATAAATCGAACAAAGAGAATGTTTTTGGATGATCCTAGCTACAAGAAAGGTTTCAAGTTTGATCATGTGTGGCACATTGTGAGGAACTTTGTGAAGTTTAAAGATAATGTTATGACATCTAGACAAATTACTTGAAAGCATGAAGTTGACTATGTATTATCATAATTTGAAAATCCCACACCAGAATCGCAAACACTAAAATCTCTTTGACTTTCTCAATTCTCTTAACTTAGACGATGGTGTTGGTGGCTCACCTTCTGAACGCCCAATCAAACAGAAGAAAACTAAACTGAAGAAAAAAAATGAATGACGAAATGACATATTCTCTTAGTCGTCTAAAAGATAGTAACTCCAAGATTATGGAGATGTTTGAGAAGACTAATGCAGATTGACAAATGCTCATAGAAATACATAGCAAAAATTTTGCTTTTTAACAAATGAGATATGGGGACAAAATTTTGATGCGAGATTTGAATTCTATCACTGATTCAAATATTCATGCTTGTATACAAGCATAACAATAAGAAATTTTACAGAAAAGAGGGTATTTCCAACAACCAGCCCCTTCTGCATCTAATATTTGTAATGACATCTTCGGCAATATTGGTGGAAGTGACGATAACATGTCAGACTATTAGCCCCATCCACTTCAGACTTCATTATTTGTATTTTGGGTGTTGTGGTTTTTTTTCTTTTTGGTATCAATGATAATATATGTTAGGATTATTTTCTATATTTAATTTTCGGTAATTTTAATGAATTTATATTTCCCATATTATTTTCTTTAAATTTTTACTTCTTATTAATTAAAGATATAAACTTAAATCTTAAGTTATTAAATTAATTAAAATATAAAATTATAAATATAAATTTATAAAAATAAAAAATACAAAAACAAAAAATAATAAAACAAAAATAAAAAAAATCAATAATAGAAAATAAAATAAAATAAAATAACACTGCTATAATGGCGTGCAATATCCTACGTGCCACTGTAGCAGGAATTGAATTTGGCGTAGGGTATTGCTCTGGGTTGGGACGCCCCTGCGTCAAATCCGCTATTTTTCTTCAAAACTGACGCTCCATTGGAGATGCCTTCATGGGAAAGATCCTTAAGAAACTTAAAGGGCTAACAAGGTACAAAACAATAAAAACAATTTTGAAGAGTATCGTTTATAAGTTTAATGGATATTCAAGAATTTGAATACATTTAGTTGGAGATGATAAAAGATTATAATATTGAAAAAATGAATAGCTAAATTTGTTATATGCAAATCGTATTGTTGAACTCTAGTATATGTTAAAGGAATTTCTTGGGATATAATGTCCACGCTTAAAGAAGTGAGAGCATAAATACTTTCTTTGATGGTTATGTTAGTCTAATAACATCCCTAAAAAATTTGAGGAGCTATGATAATACATTAAAAAGTAAGATTAAGAAGGAAAACAAAGTTGATTTTGATTCTCCTAATTCAAGCTTTTCCAATAATAACTGATTATTATTTTGAGAAGCAATTATACAAAGCCTATACAAATGAAACTTTTAAGTTGTTTCAAAATGAGTTGAGAGAAATGATATACTACAATTTACACTTATCAAGTCAGATTGGCTAGTTTGTATATTTCAAGTGTTAAAAATTTTCAAAGGAAACTAAAGAAGGCATATGGTGTTTAATGTTTATCACAATGAATTTGAATTCAACATTAAGTGCTCATACCTTTTGTTTGAGTTTAGAAAAATTATTTAGACACATATGTGATGCTTTTATTAAGAGGAATATAAAAGAGATTCCATCTCAATGTATTTTACCTTGTTGGAGTAGACACAAGCATACTTGTATGAAAATTTGTTATGATGATGCATAAACAAGTGATGAAAAAGAGTGCGATACAACAAATTATATTTTTATTTTTTCTTGTTGAAATTAAAGTAGAATCTACTGAAAAATATAATTTTTTTTAATGAAACGTGTCAATGGGGCAACAGAGAAGTTCATTGCTAATGCAAATTATTGAGAAAGTTATTCTAATTAAGTTAAATCAACAATGTTGTAGGAAGAAAATCATAGACAACAACAGACAATATTTTCAATCATAAAATTTCGGATTTCAAAGGAGATGAATAGGACTCTAACTTTCAACTAGTTTTAAGAGAGCTTGATTAAGAGAGTGAGAGAATGATCAACATCCATGTCATTCAGATTGTGCATTTGAGAAAGCTAGTCCGATTTGTACCATTACTCTTTATTAGTAAGATTTATTTTCTTTTATTAATGAAATGTTGCAATCAACATTAATAATTTTTACTACTAAATTAATAAATATTTTATTTAGGGTATATAATAAATTAAGATAAGATTTGTAAGATTGTTTGAAATGAGAAAACTATGAAAATTCAGTAAGTTTGTTCGGAAAAACTTTTATTAAGGTAATTATTTCTCCACAGTATTGTAATGTCTTATGGGAAATACTAACCTTACAATCCAATTTCTACACAAGAAGGCAATCAATTAAAAAGAAAAAAAATAGATAAAAAAAAGATAGCAAAGAAGATATGCTTTCTAATTTGATTTTAGTATTTAAATATGTAAAAAACAAAAACATTTATGAGTGGAAAAAGAGATGAGCAATTCACTGTTCCACCCTTTATAGTATTGCTTTTTAAAGTCATTTACCTCCTTACCCATTTTTATAGCTGTACAAATTTTTTTTTCTAAAGATAATATCAATATATATTTATATAATATATACAACACATCCCCAAATACATATATATATATATATAAAACTAAATTAAAAAGCAATAAGACTGACACATTCTGTTTACCCTTAAAATATGAAAAATTATCATAATGAGAGTGATACGGGCAAACCATTATTCATCATCAAAAAAAAAATAAAAATCAATTACCAATCATCATGAGCAAAGCAACACAAATCAATCAAACTCACAATCCACCCGTTGACTAAGTTGACTTACCAAACCAAAGGTAAAAGTTTTTTTTTAAAAGTCAAACACCCTAAAAAAACAACCGCAGTGATTTCATCTGGTCCGAACAGAGCAATTGGCGGCGTCCACGGTCCGGTTTTAAGATTCCACCCGACAACCTAACAATAACTCGAGCCGCAACCCGTATCGGGCCCGGGCCGGGGCCGGGTCCGGGCTGGGCTCATCGTGGGTTGGTTCCCCGGTTCCTAACCTAACCCTAGGGTTAAATACCCCCACTCTCTCCACTCCCCCTTTCTCTCCCCGCCCACCCCTTCCTCGGTTCCAAAAACCCTAGAGGGTGATCGAATCCACGATCCTTTTGGTCGCCGGATTCGTGGTTTCCTTCGCTGCTGTTGCTGATCATGGATCTCCCTAGTCTTGCCCTTGTTCTCCAGGCTGCTCTTAGCCCTAACGTGGAGGAACGCAAGGCTGCTGAGGATAGCCTCAATCAGGTGATTGAATTGAACTCGATTGACTTGTTTTGGTGTTGATTTCTTTTCTTGATTTTTTGAGTTTTTTTTTTAATGGTGTGTGGATCAGATTAGGGTTGGTTTTTGTGTTTTTTTCTTTTTGTTTGTTGGTGATACTAGTTTTGGTTTGATCGCTGGGAGTCTTTGCGGAGTTTTTTGGTTGGAATTTGTTTTGGTTTGATGGATGTTTGTTTGTTAGATCTGAACTGATTGCTAGTTTCTTTTTTATTTATTGTTATGGAAGTACACAAGGTGTTTGCTTGTAAAGTTTCACTGTAGCAATGGTTTTTTATTTTATTTTATTTTACTTTATTTTTTTAGTATTCCGGGCTTCTTCTTAGGATGGATTGGCTGTATTCTTGTAAGAAGTTCGTGCATATGGAAGGGATACCTGAAATTTGATACATTTCTTATTGTCCTTTTTTAATTTAGATATGGGGTTTTTTTTTTTCACTTATATGATAATCTTGTTGGATTTTATGATGGTACGATGATGGAAAGAAAGCACTAACATAGGTAAGTTAAGAGGATTTGCTTTTTTGAAATTGAAGCTGGTTTCCCACTTGTTGTTCATCGTTTTGGTTTGTTTGAAAGTAGACATTGTCACCTTAAATATGTGATAGTACACTATTCCTCATTGGAATGTTTGTCTGAGTAAATAAAGTCTTTTTTTTTTTTCCTCTTGTAGTGCCAGCACACTCCGCAACATCTAGTGAGGTTGTTGCAGATTATAGTAGCATCCAACTATGATATTGCTGTCCGACAAGTGGCCAGCATTCATTTCAAGAACTTTGTAGCTAAGAATTGGTCGCCTCATGAACCTGGTATGCTGATGTTGTGAGATGAACCGCAGTGGTACTGTATATTTGGAAACCCTTCTCATGTATTAAGTTGGGGCTGTTTGCAGGCGAGGCCCAGAAGATATCAGATAGCGACAAGACTATGGTCCGGGACAATATCCTTGGTTTTATACTTCAGGTTCCCCCATTGTTGAGGTATAAGCCATTTTTGATTGGTGGATTCTATTCTGATATAGTTGGATTATTTATTTGTGTGAAACCTTATTGGAGGTTTCTTATTTCTGTGTGAAATTGTACTGCTTTATTCCAGATGAATTATTTAGGTTATACATCTCTCTTTCATCATAAAATTGAGCTTTTGTTATTTTGTAGCCTATTTCTTATGCATACAATTCTACCAGTTGCTTTCTTCTTCTATTTTGACCAAATTATTTTGGCATGGCCTGCTTATGTGTAATTCTGTTTTAGTTTTAAGGATTGCCCATTTGGTTTGATATTTGAGAGTTGTACAAGCGGTATTTCACTTGTGTATACTATTCTTTGACGCTACTTTTGATGAAATTTGGACGTTGTTTGGAGTTGTCGTGTTGTACTTTCCAGTCACATGGCACAAGCTAGTGTCTTTTGCACCGCAGATTCCAAAGTTGTCGTTCACGTGCGCTTTCTTTTGTATGTATATAGCATGTAATAATTCTGTTGATTTGGTTTTTCTGCTTTCATATGCTCTCATGCTTTTTTTCTTGGAATGTTTCTTTCACATTCACAGTTATCATCATTCACAATCTTTATTTGAAAGAGTTACAGTTCTTTTGATAATTGAAAAGTTACAAGGTTATATTAACTATACCAAAGTTCTATTACTAAATAAAGACTTTCTTTTTTAATCTTTTGTATATCAGTAATCAAGATCCTAATCATTGTTATCCACAAAATAAAATTGCAAAATTAAAGCTGCTGTTTTTCCATCAATTTGATCTGTTTTCACTCGTTGGGGTTACATTTCATAGCCATGATATTATGATCCCTATTTTCTGCCTTACAGAGCCCAGCTTGGGGAATGTCTTAAAACAATAATTCATGCTGATTATCCCGAACAATGGCCAGGCCTTCTGCGCTGGATAAGTAGTAACTTACAATCACAGGATCAGCAGGTCTTTGGTGCTTTATATGTATTGAGGATTCTCTCTAGAAAATATGAGTAAGCATCTCTTTCTGATATTCTAGTTACACTGTTTCTTCTCTTTTCATCTATCTTTTGCGTGCCCACTGTTCATCAGTTATAAATGTAGGCTTCATTTTAATGTGTCAATAAAATCATGCATTGGACAACTAATTATGTTTCACTGTTGATTTATTATGCATGAAATTTTTTGTGGCACAACATCAATGTCTTGAAATATAATTGAGCTTTGAAATTCTAAGGTTTAATGTGTGCATGTGTATGTGACTACTATATACTTTTTGTGACTCTTATGATCTGCCATCTCTATTTTACTTTACTTATTTGGTTTGGGATTTCTCTGACTGATCCCAAATACAATTTCAAGTGATATGATGCAGAGGTTTCTTTTACTGACCTTATCTGATGTGACCTATTGACTTATATAAATAGTACTTAGTTAAGCTAAGGCACCATGGGCTCAGCAGTTGAGTTTACTGTGAGAAAAAGATTTATATTAAGCTTTTTTTGTTAAATATCCAAGGTTCTTATCAGTACTGTTGATTTTCTGTTCTTATTGATAAGGTTCAAGTCTGATGAAGAACGCACGCCAGTCTATCTCATTGTTGATGAGACATTTCCTCATTTATTGGGTATATTTAGCAAACTGGTCCAGGTGGTCAACCCGCCCATTGAAGTTGCTGATTTGATCAAGCTTATATGCAAAATATTCTGGTCTTCTATATATGTATGTTCCTGTGATGTTGAGGATCTTGGTTTTCCCTTCCATTTTTGCATTTATCTAATTGTTACCCTTCCTTTTAATCAATGTGTTTTTAGTTAGAGATCCCAAAGCAACTTTTTGATCCCAATGTCTTCAATGCCTGGATGATTCTTTTCTTGAATGTTTTGGAGCGGCCTGTTCCTTTGGAAGGCCAACCAACTGATCCAGAGATAAGGAAATCTTGGGGATGGTGGAAAGTCAAGAAATGGACAATTCACATCTTAAATCGTTTGTACACCAGGTGTGTCCCTGATGACGTACTGAAGTGGACATCATTTTCAGTTGTAAATTTTGTTTAAATTTTTCTTGGAATATTATATGTAGGTTTGGTGACACAAAGCTTCAAAAACCTGAGAATAAAGCTTTTGCCCAAGCATTTCAGAAAAATTATGCTGGAAAAATTTTAGAATGCCATCTACGTTTGCTTAATGCCATACGAGTAGGTGATTATTTGCCGGATAGAGTTACCAACCTTATCCTTCAATATCTTAGCAGCAGGTAATTCTTTCTGCAAATTTACTTTTAGAATCTGCAATATCTTACTTGATGTTATGGTTGTTTGTAGAGTGTTAATTTACTGACCTTTGCTATGAGCTGAATATGTCTCGAATATATAATCTTCAGAAAACTCGGTCCCCATTGGTTTAGTGTTACCTGATCAGCCATCCTTGAAAGCATTTCTTAAGGATGAAAATGTCACATCGAGGATTCAAATAATTGAATATATTTGAAAACCTTAGTTTTCATACAGCAATGCATAATATGATAATTGAGAAGAAATTTTGGAAACTGCTTGCTGAATGGCCAATATAATGGTAGAATACAGATGAAATAAAAGTTTGCGTTGTTAATAAAACTGACAATTTTGCATTGGTTTCTTTTCCTGCTGACATGGGGAAGTATTGGAGATTTGAATGCTGCTGTCTGAATAGAAACAGGAAATTTTGAAAGCTTTATTTATCATGTGTGGTTGGGGTGAACTTTGATCATTCTTGCTTTTGCAGGCATAAGTCACTAGAAGTGAAAATTTTTTATTTATCATCTCTATATTGGCAAATATAATTTGATCAGTACTAAAACCTTTTAAAGATGCTACTCAGTTGTTCGTTTGATTTTGAATGTCTTGGTTCATCAATGGTTGTTGTATCTTTTACTTGTGTAATCTGTGGAGGTTGGTTTCCTATTTTTAGTTAAGTTAACATGATTACCTTTTGAATTGGCAAATGAGCCAGTGAAATTTGGCTATAAGCCTATAAGTAGGCTTTGGGTCAAATTGGTAATGTTTCATCTGACTGATATCACAGGGCAACAGTTTATACTCCTAAAATGAGTGCATTATGTTGTTCATTGCGCTTTCAATTTCAATTTCCTGGTGAGCTCGTGCATTGTCATGAACGTTAATATTAACCTTTCTTTTATATGCTTTTGTATTTCTTTTGCAATCAGTTTATTTATTTATTTATTTTTTGGACTAGTGCATATTTTCTTCTCTTCTCCTCGGTATGTTAATCAGTTCTTGCACTGGCAACCTTGTTTTCCTTACCAAGATAATGTTTGCGTGCCAATTATTCTTTGCATAGATTCAATTATTTTCCTACAAGCTGATACTTCAAGAAATGCTTGTGCTTGTTTTGTTTTCGTTCTGATTGATGTTCTATTGTTTGTCCTATCTTCAGTATTTCGAAGAACAGCATGTATCAGTTGCTACAGACACAACTTGACATTGTTCTCTTTGAGATAATTTTCCCGCTGATGTGTTTTAATGATAATGATCAGAAGTTATGGAATGAAGACCCCCATGAATATGTGAGAAAAGGATATGGTGAGTCCCATAATCTAGGGATATTATTGCATAAGTATCTGTTATCATTTCTTCAGCCATTGTATCCAACTATGTTAAGCCAATAATGTTCACTAAGTATTACCCTCTTTTCTATTATGGAAATCATTTGATGGTTTTCGTTCATACTGCAGACATAATTGAAGATTTATATAGTCCTAGGACTGCAGCCATGGACTTTGTGAGTGAACTAGTGAGAAAGCGTGGAAAAGGAAATCTGCAGAAGTTCATTCAATTCATTGTGGAAATCTTTAGAAGGTAGCCTTTTTTGATGTGTGCTCAGACATACCAAACCTGTCACTTTCTTCATGGATGTGGATAAACAGAGGAAAAATAATTGACTTGTAATGCTTTTATTTCTAATTAGATATGATGAAGCATCTGCAGAGACAAAACCATATCGGCAGAAAGATGGTGCTCTTCTTGCTATTGGAGCTTTATGTGACAAACTAAAGCAAACTGAACCATACAAGTCAGAGCTAGAGCCCATGTTAGTGCGACATGTTCTCCCGGAATTCACTAGTCACGTAGGACACCTCAGAGCAAAGGTTGTGACCATTTCTTCTTGTTTTATATTTGATCATGTAGAACTTATAATTCTGTTGTTTTATGTGCTGTAGGATAAATATAGTTTTTATTGTTGCTTTGGTGATGTTTGTCTTTAACTATCTGATTCAATGTTCTTATGTTCAAAAAGGGTTTATCCCCTAAAGTGATGCATATTGACATTGTTTCGAAAAGGGGATGCATCTCTTTCTAAAATTGCTGTTATAATGATTTTCTTATGCTATTTGATCATGTAAACCAAATGACAGATATCTTTCTACAGTATACATTTACAAGCATGAAAATAATAAGAGAACAGGAAACTGCAGGTATGATGTTCTTTAAAAGGTTCCAATTTCATCATATCCTGTTAATGTAACTTATTAACAATAATCCATATAATAATTTTTTTTATGCTGATACGTGATTTAGGGCTATCTTATTTTGCATCTGTATTTTTACAGATAACCAAGCCATATGTCCTACGCCTATAATATTGTTTGATTGACTATAGGTTAGCCTTGTTGAAAATTTAGAAATTTTTGTTGCTTCTAATTTTGTCTATCTTCCTAATGGAGTCTAGGCTGCTTGGGTTGCGGGACAATATGCCCATATCAACTTTTCAGATCAAAACAACTTTCGCAGAGCATTTCATTTTGTGGTCTCTGGTTTGCGTGATCCAGAACTCCCTGTTCGTGTAGATTCAGTCTTTGCTTTACGGTCCTTTGTTGAAGCTTGTAAAGGTATGCTTTTATTGCTTGTTTTTCGCCTATGTCCATTGTTTTCCTGAAATATGGAACATGAATCTCATGAGTGATAATTTATATATGCAGATCTTAATGAAATCCGTCCAATTCTTCCACAATTACTTGATGGTATGTGATAGGATTTATTGATTTGCATAACTGCCTTCATGAAGGGTTTCTCATTTGATGGATTGTTGTTGGCTTATTTATAGAGTTTTTTAAACTCATGAATGAGGTGGAGAATGAAGACCTTGTCTTCACTCTTGAGACTGTAGTGGACAAATTTGGTGAGGAGATGGCTCCGTATGCTCTTGGGTTATGCCAAAACCTGGTGAGCACATGCGTACATTATCTGCTTGCGTGCCTGATGTTCATGTATCACTGTTTTAGGTTAATTTTACATTGTTCATGCATTGAACATTTGGCCTGGTTTGTTCTTACAGGCTGCTGCCTTTTGGAGGTGCTTGAATACATCTGAAGCAGATGTTGAATCTGATGATCCAGGCGCTATGGCTGCAGTTGGTTGTTTGCGTGCTATAAGCACTATTCTTGAGTCTATTAGCAGGCTACCTCAACTTTTTGTCCAAATTGAACCTATTCTGCTACCCATAATGCGAAAGATGTTAACAACAGATGGCCAAGGTAAAGTACTGTTAGCATGCATGGTTGATTAGGTGGTAATCTTTGATCTTGAGTTTATACATTTGTTGTCTATCCATCATCCTAAGAGTCTCTTCTTTTGTGTTTTTTGTTTATTAACAGTTCAGTAAAATTTGTCTATATTGTTAATATTCTTTTCTTCTATCATTATTGCTTTTTGCTTCTTCAGATATCAACATACTCCTTTGTTTCAGTGCCTGAATTTGATATTCTCTTCATCGCTGTTCTCTTACAATTCATTGTCAAGTTAAAGTCTTTGTGAAATATATTACTTTGGCGAGTACCATCTTTGGTATGTTATGGTTGTATGGCAATAGGTTTATGACATAAATGCTGTTTGTTGTAATGGATCCAGTAAACATCTTGCTTGTTGCATGGCTGTACAGCAATAGGTAAGAGATCCAGTAACAAGAATGGTATGAAATGACTAGACAAAGAAGGTTGTCTGTAACTATTAGCTTAATTTGTAAAAGGGTCATTTTGGAAACATAGAGGCTACTGGTGCAAATCTTTTGTGCAGTGGAGTAAGCTATAATTCTTGGGAGCAATTTAGCTAGTCAAGATATCCAATTTTAATTGTGGTTGCTAGTGTGGATTTAATCTATTATTCAAAATTTTTTAAATTAAAATTATACAACATATCCATCTAATTTCTATAAAAAATTTCACAAGGGTAAAGCGAATATTATGATGCAATTTCTTTTCATTCACTTAAATGTTTTTTGTTTTGCCATACAGAGGTTTTTGAGGAAGTTTTGGAAATTGTCTCCTATATGACATTTTTTGCGCCTACAATTTCTTTGGAGATGTGGAGTCTGTGGCCTTTGATGATTGAAGCGCTTGGAGATTGGGCGATAGATTTCTTTGAAAGTGAGTTTATTGTTGATAGAACCTTTATTTGTATGAGTTGTATGAGTATCTGTTATGTTGTTTCTTTCTTTTGAATGCCACTGAATATGAGATGCTGTCTATATATGGTTTTTGTGCTGTCACAAATTATGGTGTCTCATGTTATGTCAGTTTCTGAGTGGGTTGCCTTTGCATGAAATTGTCAATCACCTATTTGAAAATTAGTTTACAATGATCAATAGAGTGCTCATCTAAATGTGTGCAAAAATTTTATAGGTCTATTGATTATCACTGCTGAATTCATTTATGTTATTGTTGGCTGTATATTCGTCAGACTGAGAATGTAGTGCCTATCGTGCTTATTAGTAGTAGGTATTTTTGGCATATCTAGGTATAGAAGAGTTGATCAGATTAGCAAAGTTAGTGATGTTTTCATAAAGTATCCTGTTTCTGGAATTAGTTGTAGTTGTGTAGATGCGCTTATCCCTTGTTTGTACCTCAACCAAAAATAATCTTGGAATTTGGTTCGCATTGAAATACAATCTTACCTTACTTGTAGTGTTGAATGAAGCATTTTGGTAACTTTTGACATTTGAGTAAATAACATCTTATTCTCTCTGGGTTTGATTAGTAAGATGAAAATGATGTGACATCAGATATTCTATACGTAGACCGGTATGCATGAAAATTAACAATATAATGCAAATCCCTTGTGAGATCTCATAGACGGATGAAGTTGAACTGATTTGGAATGGATTAGAAGCTACTGCTATTCACCATCATGTGTGGCTTTTGGAATGTAAATAGTTGAATGGAATATGGAAGCTGATGTACGAATATTTATTGAACTTAGCTACCTTTTTTTCCCACAAACTTTAGATTGCAGTTACAGCTTGACCATATCAAAATTTTCATTTGCTTAACTTAAGTTGATATTGTTTGTTATATATACCTATACACACCCTGGTTCTGGCTAATCCAATGAACATGTCAATGTGTTTGTTCAAAAATTAATAAAGTAAAATAAAATAAACTATCTTTTTAATTGTTACTTTCGGCATATTTGATTACTTTTCATAGTACATCTTGTGATCTTACTGAACTTTTCTGTGCAGATATTCTTGTGCCATTAGACAACTACATTTCAAGGGGTACCACACATTTCCTTGCATGTAGAGATCCTGACTACCAGCAAAGCCTGTGGAACATACTTTCCTCTGTGAGTTACATGGTCTAGTCCTTCTAGTAAGATTGTTCTGTAATATTGTTGTGTGATGAGATTTCCATGAGAAAGGCCTTTCTGTCCTTATGGTACTCATGATTAGAGCTCCATATGTGATTTCTTTATGCAGATTATGGCAGACAAGAACATGGAGGACAGAGACATTGAACCTGCGCCAAAGCTTATTGAAGTAGTATTTCAAAACTGCAAAGGACAAGTAGATCAGTGGGTTGAGCCATATCTGAGGATAACAATTGATCGATTGCGTCGGGCTGAGAAGTCGTACTTGAAATGTCTCTTGATACAAGTGGTGAGCTGATATATTTTTTTTTTTCATTGTTTTATGCCCTTACGAAAGAAAATCCAATTTGTGGATTTGTTTCTTTTGAGTTGACATCTAGATATAATTTCTGTAAGCGTTCACATGCTTTTTCTCTCTTGTTTACTCTTTAAATGGATTTACTTTATTTATTTTTATTTTATTTTATTTTATTTTTTGTCAACCAAGTTTTTGTATGAGTATATCAGTTTAAGGATCGGTGTATCTGAAATTGTGTTTGTGTGTGGTCCAAAGATAAAAATATCTGAATGATGTGTTTTTTGTTCTTAGTTTCTACTGCTAACCATGTGTATATATATATACTTTCGTTGTTGCAGGTTGCTGATGCTCTTTATTATAACCCGTCTTTCACACTCAGTGTGTTACATAAGCTTGGTGTTGCGTCAGAGGTTTTCAATCTCTGGTTCCAGATGTTGCAGCAGGTTAAAAAGAGTGGTGTTCATGTAAACTTCAAAAGGTACACCTTTAATCAGTCACTTTCCCATTTCCCATGACCTTTCTGTCTTTATAGTTCGATTAAGTATCCTATAATAAATGCAGAGAACATGATAAAAAAGTTTGCTGCTTGGGGTTGACTTCACTTCTTGGCCTTCCTGCGGATCAGTTACCAGAGGAAGCTTTTTCCCGAGTTTTTAAAGCGGCACTAGAGCTTCTTGTTGCTTACAAGGATCAAGTTGCAGGTAAGATAGCCTGGTGAATTCGTATTTAGTTTCTTGCCTGATTTCAGTGGGGCACAAATCTTCATTCTGGGTTTTCTTTCTCTTGCTATTCAGTTCATCAAGGTTAAGTTATGGATACTGACTCTAAACCTGCCTTTATTTTTTTTTGAAGAAAGTGTTGATTACACTTTTGAATTAATTCATCCCTTGGAATAACGCAATGGATGCACTTTGAGAGAACATAGCACCCTCCATTTGTTTCTCTGGCAGGATAGTGGGTTAAGGTTGGAAGTATGAAATTATTTTGGAGATCGAACTTCTATAGGAAGTTGTCTAAACTTTGATCACAATAAATATTTTTAGATTAAAGTTTTACTTTTTTTAATTATGATATTTGTTTATAATTATTAATATTTTTTTAAAAAAGTTAAATACATAAAATTTGATTATTTAAATAATTAAATCTTGTAAAGAAAGGGCTGGCAGGGGTAACTTTTTGTGTTTGGTTGACATCTCGGGGTAACCCAAGATCACTCTCGGGTACCACTACAACCGAGGAGTTCTGAATATGTAGATACTTAGCGCATGCTTGAGTCCTTGTAGAAGGTAAGATCTTTGGTTAGTTATTTGTCCATCATGTCTGCGGCAAGATACCTTTGCAGCATGTGGTGGCAAACTTGCATGGTAGATGCTCTGGACATTTGGCTACTGTCTGATTATCTCTTCATATTCCACCTTCCTGTTATCACCGATGTTTGGCTGGAAGTATTTTTTTTTTTTACCTGATTCTTTGTTTGGTTCTGCTTTCTTGCAGTTGATGCTAATCTCTTGGGTTTTCTTGTGTAGAGTCTAAGAAAGAAAGTGAACAGGATGACAATGATATGGATGGACTTCAAAGTGATGATGAAGATGAGGATGAGGATGAGGATGAACAGGAAATGGGAGTTGATGCAGAAGAGGGTGATGAAGCCGACAGTCTTAGGCTCCAAAAGTTAGCAGCTCAGGTTAGTAAATTCTCAGGCATCAGTTCATGTAGTTTACTCTTGTGGTAGAAATTGCCTATTTAGTTTTTAGATACTGTGAATGATGTTACCTTGTGATGGTGGATCCTTATGTCGTATTGCCACAAGGTGTTTGTTTATAGTTAAAATTGGCAAAATTGTTCTTATACTAAACAACATAATGTGTATCTCCATGTTTGTTTCTTCCTGCCTTTCCCTTTATAGTTCTTGCGACTTTGCTCATTGTAATATCGATAGATCACACACTTATCTCATTTTAACTCAGCACAACATATTCTTCGTTGTCTTAGAAATTTGAAACGTATCATTGTCGTCATTCTGAACACTTTTTGTACTGTCTGCCACGGGTTTAGCTACAGTTCCTGCTTTATTACCATGTAAATTTCAAGTATATACACTTCAGGAGGGCCACTCTTATCTCCCTTGGATTCTTTTGGTTATTTTTCTATGCAAATATTATTTTTATTTCCTAACCATTCATAAAAGCTGCTGATAGGAATTTATTTTTTTGGTGCAACTCAGGCGAAAGCCTTCCAACCAGATGATGAAGATGACGACTCGGATGATGATTACAGCGATGATGAAGAGTTGCAATCCCCTATTGATGAAGTTGACCCTTTCATATATTTTGTTGAAGCCATCCAAGGTAAAATCCATTTTCTTCTTTCATTAATTTAGATAGGCTACCACTTTGTTGTTTGAACTGACATATTTAGCATCTCTTTTTAGGTGTTCAAGCATCCAACCCACCAAGATTCCAGAACCTAATGCAATCCTTGGACTTCCACTATCAGGCACTTGCCAGTGGCATAGCTCAACATGCTGAACAAAGGAGGGTGGAGATAGAAAAAGAAAAATTAGAGAAGGCAAATGCTCAGTGATTTTATATGGCACAGTTCATTTAAAATGCCCCTTGATATTCTTGTCGACCATTTCCTGAGAGTGTGGTAAACAACTGAGTGGGGTCGCAGTCTGTATCAGTCGGTTCAGTTGCAGAGTCCAAAGAATGAAGGGTATCCCACCCTTTTGTTTCTCCCATATGAGGAGTTTATGGGAGAAACATGATTGCGGTTGCAGCTTGAGGAATGCATCTGCTTGTCACTGGTTGTACAGCCAGCATCTGCTTGGCAGTGCAGTTATCAATTTTTGCTCGAGAGTGTCGGCCTTCATCATGATGATAGGGTTCTACACTTGCTGGTGTTGGTTGATTTTATTTTACTTTTTTCTTCACGTCTTTCCCTATTTTTGTTTCGTCAGTATGTCAGCATATCAATTGGGGATGAACCTCTCATTCGGTCATGTCCAGTCGGAGTATAGTTTTTACTGGAAGCCCTTCTATGGTCGGTATGGGTTTTCAGTAGAGTGTATATGGTGAGGAATTATTGAAAAACATGTGAAGGGTCTATGTTTATATTTGTAAGAGTAAAAGATCTGTTCCATTGGTTATTGAATTCTAGGTTCACTACTGTACCCTTTTAGAGGGTTGTATGTAAACCCGCACATTCTTTGTCTCCCAAAGAGACATCTTGGATTTGTTATCTTTGCTTTCTTTTTGTCTTGCTGTATGTCTTTTTTGTCTTTCAGATTCTCTTAAATTTTAATGGTCTTATGACTTGATATCGGCAGGGGGGAATACTATTGTTAATAAATTCGGTTCAGATCAAAGGTAGTAATAACTGATTGAGTTTAAGCCCTAGGTGATATTTTACATCTTCATTTCAGATTGAAAGTTTCAGTCTGATTTTCTTATAGACTCTTTGATAATAGATTGAGAGTGGAGCATTGTGAGCAGTAGAATTGTTGTGTTCAGTGCTCGTGTACTAACTAACATGTGATGAGGGGAATTTTTAAGTTTTTTTATAGTTTTTACATTTTATCATGCTTACGTGACAAAGTTGTCATATATGCGTGCTGTATCAACACCCTCATAACATTATTCATTCCCCATAATTTAAAAAAAATTAAGGAAAAAAAAAATTCAAACACCCTCATCCAAGAAAGCTTAAGGTTTAGATGATGATAACAAGTATTTTGCAAATACAGAGATTAACACTACAGAAACTCAGGAAAAACCAATATACAAAGAAAACAAATAAAAGAACCTTGTGTTTTGTTCATCACTCTTTTAAATCAATATACCAAAGACTTCAAGATTAGGTAATGATATTTCTGTCTCATTTCCATGAGCTATAAAACAGTCTTCCCATGCATCAAACTGCACATCCAAATGTGAATGTTTGTACACAAGACACTGAAAGAGGAAAGAAGGCACATGCATTGAGCTTTTCTGGGCATCCCACTAGTTAGTGTCTGTGCTCTAATGGTAAAAACCAGTACACCTGCAAATGCATGTACTCATTATTGCTACGTAGGTTATTGGCCATTGTCTCCTTCTTATTGCCCATTTCCATTCTGTCATTAAGGCATATTTATCACTAAGCTTCCCTCTTTTTCCTTGGCTAGGGAATCCGAATCACTCACTGCTACTCCACCCTCATGATGTGACCTCCATTTATTATCATTGTTTGCATGACTCAAGTTCCACCTTTCAATTGTCCATCATCTTTTTCCTTATCTTGCAGAGGCAACTCAGGTTGTTTTGTTGGAGAACATTAAATGTAGGGTTAGGAGAAAATTTTTCATGTATTGACTATTGAGTGGTTGTAAGAAAATTTTCTATTTTAAATTAATTAACATTAATATTTATTAATATTAGTTGTTTACTTGGTAATTGGTGGGGAATATTGGTTGGTGGATGGGCCTTATCCCCTAAAGAAACAACCAAGATTTTTTTTATTATTATTATTTACTAAAATAGTTCTTTTTGTTTACTTAGGTTTAGATTGGTTTAAGGGATAAGTATAAAACATTTAATCAGCTTATTTTTGTGACATCAAATTGAAAACCCATCTAATAACTTGTATATTCCCTTTTATAATATATTCTACATAAATTATACATTTACTAATTTCTAATAATTATGTTTCAAGATTAAAAACAGTTCAAAGACTAACTCTAGTTAAATGATGTTAAATGGGTTAGAAAGCTAACTAGGTCAAATGGGCTACAGTTGGTTGTATAAATTTTAATTACTTTATAAAAATCAGTCAAATTTCACAACTTTATCTATATTTATTAAAATAATAAAAAAAATTAAATAGGTCAAGTCAATTTGATATGACATACTAATTTGTCTACATATTGCAATAATAATATTTGATTAGCAAGCAATATAATGATGTTTAAGTAGTGGTACCTTACCTTTGTTGTTATTATTATTATTATTATGATATATTTTTTATCAATGGCATTGTAGCTTATAATTTTTTTGTTTTCAGGCTAAGGGACTTTGAGCTTTATAAACGATGGATTTCTTGCAATGTGATGTATATATATACAAAGATTAAAATTGGAAATTATTTATTTAAATAACTCAAGTTTATTTTTTAGACAAATTCCATCTCAATTGGTGTAGCCGCCCAAATCCTCTCCCTTCAACCATTCACCATTATTTTCTTTCTTTTCTTTTTTTTTTTAAATTTTTTATTTTTAAAAATATTTTTCATAACATTTTTATAAATAATATTTATTATATAGTTTTTCCCTATATAAAGTTGTCCAAGGACCTTGAGATTGTTCCAAAGTGGGAGGAGGCAAGTTCATCAAGATCTATGGAAGAAGAGGGAGAGTACAGCTCCGCATCTTTCCATTGAAGAAGATGACTATATGTTAAGGGAGTTGTACCCTCTCTCTTCTTCCCTTGTTCTTTGATGAAATTAACTATCAAGTAACGGATCACATCATCATTTCTCTTCTTCATACACGTCCAAATTCATGTTGTGACCATGTAACCAAACCTTTCTTCCATTTTTTTTTTTTGCTCTCAGAACATATAATTTATTTATTTATTTCCTTTGCTGTTTAATTATTTAGGAAGGGCCTAGTAAAGTTCTAATTTAGTCAATATTGATTAGCATATTGTGTTTACATGTTTTATTGTGTAGATCATTTTATGCACCATTTTTTTATATGAAAAACTAAGTTGCTTATAATAAAACATTCATGGGATCTAGAAATATTACTTAGATATGATTTTATCTTATTTAGCCTTTTTTATTATTTAGTTATCTTATCTTTCACATAAATTGATTCATGGAGTTTTATTTTATTTTATTTTTGCTTGCTCTATATATTTTAAAATTTTAATATGGTATCATAGTTATTTAAAATTCGTTATGGAATTTTTATTTTCTTTATATATTTTATATTTTATTTTAAAAAATTATTAATTATGGTGAATGCATTCATATTAGGTGCTGTTGAAATTCAAACATTTATGCACTTATCCTATTCATAACAGTGGTTTTGTCTAGATTAATAATATGGTTACAGTTTTGATTTATCATAATATTAGTTGTCACTATTGGTGTTATGTTAGGAGACAAATAGATGGCATGAGATAACAAAGTATAATAATATTCTTTTCTAAAATACTATATTTTTTTGATTGTTTATTATTTACTTTATTTTATATGGTTCAATTTCCTTTTTATTATTTATTGATATTTTTATTAGTTTTCTTTGAAATGTACAAAAAAAATATTATACGAGTGGAATAGAGACTAAGCTAAACTTAGAAGAAATAGAAAAGTTGTTTTCAAATATTTAAAAAATCTAGTGTATATTTATAATTATAAGCATATTCATAAGAGAAATTTTGCACTTATGTAACTTTAATTGAATTCTTCAGTATGGCATTTAGTTGGAATTAGTTAAGTAATCTTATTCAGTTTTGTTAAATTTTTAATGAAGGAGATTTATACATTGTGCGTGTAAATGTGTGTGTGTGTATATATAAATGAAGCATCAACCATGCCTGGGTGTACTCTATGTTGGAGAATAATTGACAGCTCAAAATTTTGTTGAATTTCTTCTTTATTTTTATTTTTATTTTTAGTATTAGATTTTATATATTTCTTGTTGCTTTGGATGACCTATTTAAACGAGTGAGTTCACAGTAAAATTAATGCAAAAATGATCCTTGTATTTCTCATTATTCCTTTATCTTTGTTTTTGTCCTTAAAATCCAACACTCTAACTAAATGTCAAAATAGACACCTCACCTCAAAGAATCTTCTTGAAATTTCAATTAAAGTAATTCATATTTTCTTTATGCAAACATGAATAAATGAAATAATTAGATGTACTCGAGAGGGCCCTCTATATTTTCTATTTCTCCTTATTGTATCCATCTCCAGTGAACCCCTGTTACGTTCTATTGTTTGTTTTGTAACGGTTATATTATTATTTTTATATCCTGAACACTTTATGTATTTTTTTTTTAATGTATTTATGTTTTAACCAATTTATAAAAAAAAAGGTTGATGTATTTGTTTTTTTTTAATTATCTATGTTTTTTGTTGAAGTTTATATTAATTTTTTTTTTAAATTTTCATTTATTGAAATTTAAGTTGAAGAAAAATATATATGCTTGATGAGAAAATGGAGAGATAAAAATGAATTTGACTTATTTTCTAATTTTAGTTTTAATTATCTTAATCTCTAGTTAGGAATTTGTACCACTGGTCTTTTTATCAATTTTTTTTTTTTTACAAATAGATGACCAACACTAGCACCCCTTCATTTAAAGGTGTCAAAAGGATATATAAGTACAGAGGTGTATTAGTTACGGTAGCTTAACACTTCTCTATCAAGTTCCCTTCTCTTAATTTATCAGTTTATCTTAAACCTTCATCAAATGAGATGCATATTTAGTACAAGGATTAAAAAATATAATAACTTAAGTTATCTTTTAATTTAATTTTTTGTTATCTTGGTATATTTTAAAAATTTGTATCAAGGTCTTTTTGATATATCTATTGGGATTTCAATGTATACTTATTTGCCAATTGGAAGATAGAGAAATGAAAAAAAAAACTTAATTATCTCCTAGTAATTGAATATTTGTTTTAGTTGCCAATTTTTCCCTAGTATAATATCATATCATATAATTTTTTATTATCTTGGTCTCCTATTGAAAAATATGTACGAACCATCACTTTCTCAGTGAGATTTTATGCAATAATAGAGAAATGAAAATAACTTGACTTGATCTACAACTTTTATTTTTGCTTTTGACTATCTTGATCTCCTATACAAATTTTACACTTAATTGCTTTCTCTATAAAATTTAAATAAAATTTGTTCAAATTCTCTCTTGTCTAATAATTAAATAAAAATGGATAAGAGTTAAATGTAATTTCTTGTACTTTGATACTTTTATATTGAAGACCTAAACTTCTTAAAACATAAAATTATTATTAGGCGGTTGATGGGCAATTTATTTCAAAAACTATAACATGCTTACAAACTATATTAGCATTTAATTTCTCTCATCATTGTTATTTATATTTGAAAAATAAGTAAACCAACCAAACAAAATGATGAACTAAATGGAAATAAATGTCATGCTCGTTTCTCGTGTAGAATAGGTGCCATGAAATTGACTAAACTCTTAAATGTGGAAATAAAAACATTGTTCACTACACTATTAGGATTCTAGATATGCGAAACTTAAGAAAACGAAATTGTCAAAAGCTATATTATTTTGTTAGATAGTGTACCCAATTCCTTTCTTCCAAGTCAGACTCATTAGCTAGATTGATCTGGCCCATGCATTGCTCAATCATAGATTTTGGATTAGGTCGGCGTTGCATTGGATGAGTTTTTATAGGAAGAGTTAGGGGTGTCTCATGCAAAGATGAGGTGGATAAAGATTCGAAAGTGTTAGATGAAGAGGAAGAAGGGAGAGGAGATGGCGAAGACCAAGAGGACTACATAGGGGTAAGGAGAGGAGACTTGCTATTAGACCCATGCCAAGAGGAATGAGTACTAGTGAGGAGAGTACCTTCAGGTGGGGTAGGAAAGACAATTATTAGATCGAATGAGGAGTAAAACGGGAACATATGCTCATCAAACCATACATGCTTGTAATATAAAACTTGTTCATGCTTCGGTTAAGGCACTGATAACCATGATGTGTAGGACTATAACAGAGAAAAATGCAAGGGAAAGACTAAAAATGCATGTTAAAATTGTTGTATGGGGCAAGATAAGGAAAACAAAATCGTTAAAGACCTTTAAAAAGGTTTAATTTGGAGGATAATGAAATATACATTCAAAAAGAAAAACGGAAGAAGACACTTTGGATGGCATACAATTCATTAATTAAATTGCAGTATTAAAAGCAAAATGCTAGCATTTTTGGAGGAACACCAGAGTTAGCTAGGAGTGATAAGCTAGTTTCTACTATATGACGGTACCATCATTATACTATACCATTTTGTACATAGATATGAGGGCAATAAATATGATGAACATTACTGAAGTTAGAAAAATAGTCTATGAGTTTTTGAAATTCACCATCTCCCCCTAAAAATCAGTTTGAACAGATTTTAATGTGGTACCAAACTAACATTCAACCTTAGAGATCAATTTGGAAAAAACATGAAAGACATCAAATTTTTGAGTAAGAGGGTAAACCAAATATATTTTGAAAGGTGATCATCAAAAATAATAAAGTACCAATAACCATCACTAGACAAAGAGGGAGTGGGTCCCCAAACATCATTACACATAAGATCCAAGACAACATTACTTTTACTATTTGTCAATGGAAGAGGTAATGTGATATCTCGTTGTCCATTAGTTTTCATGCCATTTGTGTTTGTTTAGGGGGCGAAAGTGGCTGCGACTCATTAGAGGTGTGGCAAAAGTCGATGGATTTTGCACCATTGAATAAACATTTTCGACCATCAACAAAAAAATCGGCATAAAATTTCCAAAGTCGAGTGAGAAATTTTCGATTTAATTTTTTCTAATTTTTTCAAAAAAATCTAAATTTTTTTAAGTTTTTAAAAAGACAATCAAAAGATTTAAACAATAAAATGAATACAATTAAAAATAAAAATATATATGAACCAATTTGAACCTAATAGATATATGAAAGAAGTCCCCGTGTAAGTTGAATGTGTTTTTCCGTTGAAATTATGGAACTTTCTCGGATGTTTGCGTGATTTGTAATCATGTACGCAGATGAAAAATCTAGAACCTTTGTAATTTATAATTATGAAATTCTTCAGGGTTGTCTTGGTAAAAATACTCCCAAAAATCGGCTATCTTGAGGCCACGTGTTAAAATGAGTTCGTGACGACCCGTTCAAAGAAAGCATGTGGTCCACGCTGAGTCGGTTTCGGGAATTCTTCGCTCCCACACCTCCACGCCTTCATATTCTAAAACCGACTTAAATAACTATTAAAAAACCTAATAATTAATCTGACCGTTCAATCCCACTCCAACCGTTTAATCTCCACCGTTCGTCTGTTGCACAACTCAATCCTCAGAAGTCATAAGCTAACAATTTTTTTTTTCCGGCGAAGGGTGTGGCGGATGTCTCTCCTCGTCACACCCCGGCGCCGCCACTGTTTAGGGGCATTATTTTCTTATGCATTGTCTTTTCTTGGAAGTGGAAGGGCATTCTTGTCATTTTGTTTGTATAATAACATTGTGGTCATTTATTTGAAGAGGTGAGGATAGAATGGTCATTTTGTCTCAAAGCTTATCTTTTATAACTTCATCTTCTCCAAAGGTCTAGAACTTAAGAGAAATTTCACTCTCTTTGGGCCGTTTATCTCTTCACTAGGGTTTCAAAAATTTTCAAGCTTATTTGGAGTTAAAAGCAAACCTTCCTTCATTGAAGTTGATTAGAGTGAGTATTCTTTCATCAAGTTGGTGTATTTAATTTCTTGTTTATACTCTTTGATTCCATTTGGAATGGAGAGTTTTGAATGTCTACTATTAGATGGATTTTTGGAGGACACCATGGGCTTTGAATGCTCTAGAAGTTGTATATACATCACTTTATTGCTTTTCTTGGAATTTCATTGGATGAGGGTTGTATTCTAAGGAGAATTGTAGTGTTTTAACTCTCTGTTACTATAGTCCATCATGGAATAGTTGTAGACCCAAGAGAGTGGTTTCTAGATACTGTAGCAATCACTCGTTGGCGCATGTCATTTTGAAATCTTTAAAATTAGGGTTTTAATCCTCCTCGAGTCGTCATTCTACCATCTTAGGTGCAGATCGAAATTCCTAGTTTACGACATCGAATTTGAGTCATTTCTTTGCTTTCAATTCATCTCCATTTTTTGTCTTTTCTCTTATGTTTTCATATTTTGGATGTTTTGTATTTGTAGGCGGAGAGCCCTCGAGTAAAGACAAGGCCTTGGAAGGAGCTTAACCATCTCTTGGCCTTCATTTATGAGTGAATTTGTGTTGTCAAAACACATAATCGAGTAGGATTTGAATGATAACTAATAGGAGTATTTACACTTGTGCATGGCTTTGGAATATGATTCTAATGTTGAGGTTAAATAACTCATGTTTGTTTGATGTATTTTGATCCTTATTCTTCTTTGTGAAAGGAAATGGTATATTATTGAAAATGTGGTACTTCTTGTGAAGGGAAAGTCTTGTGCTCTAATATGAAAATGTTGTGTAAATGCTTTTATGTAATTTGATAGTGACAGGCTTTGTGCGATTCACTATAGTGAAGGTCCCCACGGTTGGTATGTAGAGGCAGCGTGGTTAACCATTATATTACCCATACCAAGAGGCTCATAGAGAGCTTAAATGGGTTAAATGCTGATTGAGACACTCGAGGTCACCACATGAGGTTCTCAGAGGCCAACGCTAAAGAGGGCTATCTAGTTGATTTTGTTATATTTAAATCTAACCTTGAAAGGTTCAAAACCTTACTTGCAACCACAATTAGGGTGAACATTCTTTGAGACTAGCTCAATGGGTTTTCAAAAGAATGATTTGTGGTGAAATTTGCATTCTCAACATGAATATCTTTTCTTAATCTGTTTTTGAATTCAATAGTGACTATACATGATTTTAAGCTAAAATTTTATTGGTTATTATTGCTATGACTTTAATCATACTTATTGGTTTCATTTAGATCTTATTAGAACTATGTGCTATCCTTGTATGTTGTGTATTAAACATCCTTGTATAGATTAGATCCATTGGATTGTATATTTGAGCTATATATATCACATCGTGTGCTCGTATTTTGCTCAAGTTCTCTATTAGCCTTGTGCTAATTTAGGGAAGGTGTTGTTCACCCCACTTGGATTAACACGGTGGGTGTCCCATGCCTAACTGTGAGTCAGGGCGTGACATGTAATTTTGAAGAATTTCCTAATTGACAAATTGCAAAAATAATTAAATGAACGAGAAAAAACCAAAAGTGAATTTCCATTAATAATGGTTTTAAGTAGTTGTTGATGCATGTAACCCAAGGAACGATGCCAAATTGCATCCAAGGTATACACATTGAGAAACCAACAGGATTTATTGAATGTGAAGAGGAAATACGTAGTGTATAAAGACTGTTGTTACTCAGGCATGTAAGGAAAGGCTATTTGGCAATCTGATCCTTTATAATAAGTTAATCAGGGTGAAATTAAATAAAAAAAATTATTATCTTTAGTAAATTGATGAATTAAAAGTAAAGTTTTAGACATAAAGGGAATATGTAGGATGTTAGACATCTGGAAATTTAGTCACCGAGGTGTACAAAGTGGTAGAACCAATGTGAGTAATAGGAAGTCCTTTACCATTACCAAAATGAAGTGAGTCGGCACCGTGATAGACTTCCAATCAATCGGGGCCAGCTTGCTATCTTGAGAGTGACATGATAGGTAGCCCCAGTATTAGGAAACCATTGAGAAGTTGTTAAAGGTTGTGTTAAGATGGTGTGAGCATATGAGATGTGTGCCATAGGTAAGGAACCCATAACCAGTGGTTGATAGCATTGGAGCTCCAAGTGATTGAAGCCTTGACAAATTTTATATCAAACTCTTGGTTTGCCACGAGAAATATTGCCACGATCATGACCACAATCTTTATTTCAACCACCGCCATGACCGCATAATCCACCAGAGTATTGTGTGGATGAAGATTGGGTCCCATGTCTAGCAAATAATATTTGGGCTATATGGAAAAGAGAAGGCGAGGACTGTTGAGGACTAAACTGCAAGAGGCCATAAATATAAGCTAGTTGGGTCAGAGAGAAGTCTGGATGTGTAGTGGGCTCCAAGAATGGTTTTGTTATGAGTTCACTACCCGAAACATAAAAAAAGGCTATAGGTTTAAGTGATGTAGCTTTGGAACTTTGCATATACTCACAAGTAAGGAGAAGATATTGAAGGTCATCAAAAGTTACTAGTTCAATCTATGCTTGAAGTGTCATGGCAATATCATTAAACTCCGGTTTGACGCCCTTAAAGAAAAAAAATATTGAAATCTTCCAAGGATAGTAGACCGCCAGCAACGGCAAGTGCGTCAGAGATATGCTTGGCTCAGCTATAGTATTTTGTGGTAAAAGAGTCATTTTGGCAAAGTTTATGAAAATTAGTATGAAGTTGAAAGATATGTGATTTAGAAGGTAAGGCATAGGCCTTTGCCTAGGCGTCCCAAATCACTGTTGATGTTTTCTTGCCAATAATCATAGGGTAAACATCTTCAGTGAAAGAGGATAGTAGGCTCAAAATCATGTGTTGATCATTTTCCAGCCAAAAATAGATAATTAGGATTATTGGTGGTGCAGAAGTCAGAGAAAAATGTGCATGGGTTGGAAGACTAGGATAGGATCCATCAACAAACTCAAGTAGTTTTTGGCTAAACAAGAAGAGGACGATCTAAGTATGCCGATAGAGATAATTTCAGGGAGTGAGTTTGATTGGGAGATAATGGTGGGTTGGATGATTGGAGAAGATGCCATGACCATGAGGGACTTTTGGAGAGGTGTTATAGAGATGGGGGAAGCAGTTTGAGAAGTTTGATCTGCCATAAGGTAATGACGGAGGAAAAGGAGAAAACAAGACTAGGGTTTTGGCTCTAGATGCCAAATTGAAGAATTAATGTTTTCACATACATTGAGCAATCATTTACAAAGGGTTTATATAGGCAATATTATCTAATCTTAGACCTAATTATGTAAGGAAATAAGGCTAAGTAAAGAGAGGAAATAATATAGGCAATAATACCTAAAATATCAAATATAATCATGCTTAAAATATCTCAATAACGTTATATTATTTTTCACAAATTAATATGATTTTAAGGGATGATATTACATAATACCATTATTTCGTTAATTAATTTAATGATATTAGCCATCTGTCACTAATATTTTTAGTTACGAAATGTGAAATGCTATTGGAATATAGAAATAGTAAATAACATAAATATTTTGTAACTTAAAAAATAGTATAAGAGTCTGTTTAGCTGTAAAATTAAAAAAATATGCCATAATTATATTATGTAGGAAGTGCAAGTGGTTATTACAGAAATTGTGACATATTTTATTCTTATAGAATGACTGTTTGGTTAACAAAATTAAAAAAAAATTACAGAGACTTGGCGATCGACGACTGGACCTCCGATGAACCAGTGGCCGGTTGTCGGAGGTCAGCCAGTAGGCGACCAGACGCCTAGTGGATCGGTAGCCGACCGTCGAAGGCCGGCTAAACCATCGGTGGACAGTCGATGTGTCACCGGAGGCCGGCCGGACAGGTGGCCGGTTGCCAGAGGCTGGCCAGACCGCTGGTGGACAGGTGGCCGGTCGCCGGAGGGCGGCTGAACCGCCGATGGATCGGTGACCGATCGCCGGAGCTCGGCAGGACCGTTGATGGACCGACGACTGGTGGGTCGAATAAAAAAAGAAGCGAGAGACTTTTTACAATGAGAAAATATTCACTCTTAATAAAATATTTTTTTATGCTATAATAACTATATTATAGCATAATTTTATACTCTAAAATAAGTACCTAAATAGCCAATATGCCATTATTTTCAGAAAATTTTAAATTATGCCATAATTTCTGCCAATCTAAACAGGCCCTAAGTTTGATTTTATTATCTCTGTTAGTGAAAAAAAGGGTATGTTATTTGATAATTCACTCACTTCTTAATTTTTTTTGTAATTTTAATTTCATATGAAATAGTATTTTCACTATTTTGTACTAGTAAAAATTATTTTAGTTGAAAAATTTGTGATAATAATTAAAGAACATAAAGTTTGGTGGTAAATCAATTCCCGACTATTCTTTAAATAAAATGTTTAATTCTTTAATAAAAAAAGAAAAGTTATTTTTACATATGGATTTGACTCATATAATCATAGAAGTGAAAAATATTAACTATTAACATGTTGATAAAAATTTTACTTATATTTGGCATAGTTTAAATATTAGGTATATAGTAAGGCAAATTAATTAATAGAAGGTAAATAATTAAAATTTATATTTTTAAAAAAGTTTAATTACATACTTAGAAATCCCTAATAAATTAAATTATTATATGAAAAATTTTAATTTATTTGTTCAAGAAAAATATTTATTAATAAACTAAATATTCTAAAATAATGTTGATATATAATATATATATAAATATATAGAGGGGGCATGGGCTGTCTTTTAGCCCGGATTGACTCGGAACCAGCCCAATTAAATCCGTTAGGTCAGACTAGGTCAGCAACCTATAATCGGCCCGCATTGTAGCGGGTTTGGTTACTAGTCAAAGCTTTCTTAACCCAAGAGCTCTTTCCAAACAAATAAGAGCCCAACCATTTGGGACATGGATGCTTTTATTATAAGCTTGAGGATATGAATATATATATATATATATATATATAGATAACCAATGAATATGGGACACTCCTTTCCAAGCCAATAAGAATATAACATCTATGGTAATAAAAACTTGTTCCACTAAATATTGAAATGCAAGTTTCATGACTGATTGGAAGTGCGCTTAAATTCGACAACATAAAACAGAGTTAGGAAGCCTTGAAGTTAATGATTTTTTCACTAACATGATGAGTTAGGGCCAGTCTTGGCAAAAATGGAAAAATTAGACCCTAGGCAAAATCATGATAATATATAATAAAAATATAAGTCATTGTTAATAATTACAATAAATAAAATATTGATCTCAAAAAAATTTGATGCTTTGAAATCTTTCTTTAATCTTTTATATAATTACATGCAATGCATAAAAAAAAAACTCAATGATATAATAAGATTATTTGAATAAGATAATAATAAATAAAAACTTCAAATATACTTTTTTTTAAATAAAAATATAAATTGTGCTTGATAACTTTAAATATTAGGAGAAATATGTGAATTTTAATTTATCTTATAATTAAAAAGATACACAAACAACTTAATTTGATGTGGAAATAACTTAAGTGGAAGCCTTTTAATTTATTATTTAAATTATTTTTACTTGTCTCAAATTGTTTTAATTTATTACGATTTATTTTATTTTTTTATTTTTAAATTAAATTTAAAAAATCAGTTAGTTGTCTTCTAATTTTTTTAGTTTTTAGAAAAAATAAAAGAAATGCGTGGGAGAGGTGATGTGTACTGCAAGTGCACATGAGTAAATAAAATATAGTTCCCACTAAGACTTTGTTGTTAACTACCAATTTATTATAATTAGGGGTTTTTTAGAAGAATCGATATGTATGCGAATCATGAAAATTTTAAGTAATGAAAACTAAAACTAACAAAACTAAGGCTACCAATGACTTAGGTGATTAATTCAGATGCAAGGGCTTCTAGGATTAAGGTTCACTACAATGATAAATAAAAGACTTTGCATTGATTCTTTCTCGGTTAAGTTTAGTTACTTTGAAGGTGGAATATCCCAGGATACTCACTATTTTTTTTTTCAGAATATAACGAGGTATCTAACTTATAACAACTTCTACTTTCGTGGTAATCAAATCTAATTAGATCATTTTAAGTTAATTTCATATTTAATTCTAGGGTTTCAAACACCTTAGTTCATCTTTTGGTCCTTTCTTTGGTGTCCAAAATCATGCAAATATTGGGGGCCCGACTCATTCACAAGCATTAAGTAGCATTAAATTGAATCAAAAGCAAATAACTATTAATACGAACATACAAGTCAATGCATCATCACGTATCTAAACATTGGGCTGATTCCAAACCTAGAACAAAATATTTATTCGCTCATATTCGATTTATAAGGCAAAAGGTTTAGATCAATCATACATTGAAACATGAAATAAGTCAAAGTAGAAAAAATAAGAAACTTTTGATCCTTCATGCTTGATATTCTTGTAGATTGATCAAATTTCCCCATTGATCTTTGTCCTCTTTCTCCTTTTTTATAGCTTTAGATGATCCCAAGCTTTTAGAGAAATCCTATCCGTGTTATCATAGCCAAAGGATCCCCTAAAAATCCTCTTTCTTGGCCTCACATAGAGGAGGGTTATATTAGGGTTATGATGGTGGCAAAGATCCATGGCTATGTTAGTTAACACGGCCGACTTGTTCTTCTTCTATGGTTTCAATCTTTTGAATTTCTGCACCACTACTCATGTGTGTAGTAGCTACCACATGTCACCCACATTTCGAATAAAGGTTGAACTCCACTTATTTGCATGCGAACTGATGAAAAGCAGTAAGTTGAACTAAAAGAGTGAAATTCAGGTAAAAACATAGAGAAAGATGCATGATGCATTGCAAAATGAAACCTCAATCAATCTATTAAAATATATTATAAATTTAGCACTTATCAAGCGATGCGTTCCAAGAGTGCACTTTGCAAGAACTTGGGCGCGTTCGGGCACCATGAAAGCATATAAGTTAGTGTGCATGCATGACTAGCAAGTTCGAATGCAAGTGCGTGCCCAACACGTGCTTTACACACACCTGGGCGGCCAACAAGCACTCTGCTAGCACGCGAGCACATGTCCTTGCCTCTAGCCATGCTTGTTTTGAAAAAAAAAATAAATTAAAAAAACCCAATGGCATTTAACTTTGTTTAAAAAAATAATAATAAAATAAACGAAGGGTATTTAACATACAAAGTTAACAACATTTAACTTACAGAGTGAAATGCCATGTTAAATGCCTTTAGGTTATTCTATTATTATTTCAAAAATATATTTTTTCATTTTCCCATTCTTTCCCTATATGTACCCCTCCACCTCCAACCAATCCCATATCAAACGCTTAATTTTCTTAATTTTATTAAATTATTATGCGCTTCTTCTAAATACTCCTAATCCCCTTACAAGCTCTCTTCTATTAAAAACTCCTCCACAAGCTCTCTTCAACTACAAGCCCCACAAGCTCTTTTGCAAATTTAAAAGGTTAGCTCTCTAATTTTCCACTCATTAACGAATTTAAATTTTTATGCTAATCATCATTGCATTTAGTAAATTCATGCAAATATTTCAATTTTATTTTATTAGTAGTTGATTTATTTCTATTTACTTACCATGTTATTTTAATTTTTAGTTATACTAGAATAAGTTAATGCGAAATTTTTTTTTATACTTTTTATTTTCATTAGTGTTAATTTTACTTTACTTAGTAGCATTATTAATTTTGCCAATTTTATATTTAATGTATGATGTTTAAAGTTTAAAATATTTTTGTTGGTATTTAATTTTGCCTATGTTTAATTAGCATTATTTATTTTTTTAAAGTTATATATATATATATATATATATATTTAATGATGTTTATTTACTTAGTTATTAAGTTAAATTTTTAATTTTGGCTATAACTCCCTTAGCTCTATACCCTAGAAATATTTAATTTTTTGGATTTTATTTTTAATGTTATTTTATTTATTTATTTTGTTTATTTTTTTTTCTATAATTCTTATGGAATGTGCAATTTTAATGATTTTTTCATTTAGTACAAATTAGGACATCCTCGGACAAAATCTCAAATAGATTCGTTGTAGACAAAGGTACCGTTTCTCACTTTTTTTTATTTACATTTTCTCAACCAAAATATAGGGACAAAATTGTGAAGACAATTTTTGTGGAGCATTTGCCATTTAAACTTTTCCAAGAGCAAAGAGTGCATCAATGAGACATTGCAACCAGCATGCAAAAAGGTATGAAGGAGGACTATTGAAAGAACAATTTTCAAACGATACAAGCATGGTAAAGAACAGTTTTGTGAGTATTTTAGCGCTTGTGCCTCTTCAATTTTTTTATGTTCTGATATATGGATTGATGTATTCCATGAAAATTCTTTTGTGGGTATTATGGCACATTGGATTTATTCAAAAATGAGCCATTTCTTTTAGGGCAAGGCCCATACCACCAATAATATTTATAGGATGATTCATGAAATCATCGAAGAATATGGTTTGCCTTTAAAGATTTTTTCAATTTCTTTTGATAATGCCACTGCTAGTACGACCTCAGTTAGACCTTTAGAAAAGTATTTGAGGCTTTAATATGGGAACAATTATTTTCATATTAGATGTGTTTGTCCTGTATTGAACCTATGTATGCAAACCGGGTTGGAGTCCCTAAAATAATTTGTAGGACTAATAAGGGATGTGGTATCATATATAGGAAGGAACATGACCCTCATAAAACAATGGGCTTTGTTACTATAGAGAAAATAACATTAGGGCCAAAAACTTCCCAAAAGATGTTAAAACTAGATGAAACTCTACTTATCTGCTTCTTAATGCGACATTTCCTTATAAGACATTGTTGACTGTTTTTGTTAATGAAGCTTTGCTGGTTTTAGTTTATTTGAATATTAATGGAATATTTCTACTAGAGTTATAGATTTGCATTCTGTGTTTAATATGCATACAAGTTTATTTTCACAAGTTTATTTTTGTATGGTGCTATTGATGTTGCTAAATAATTGTGGAAGTTTAGATTAGATTCTCAATTAGTTATGGACCTTATGGAAATGAAGAGTAAGTGGTTGAGCTATTATATTGATAATTTTTTTGAGAGGTCACTAAACTTTGGGCTTTTTTTCAATTTGATCACCAAACTTGTAATTTGAATAAAAACGGTCACTGATATTTGATTTATCTTCACCGCCAAGTCACCCGAGTGTTTCCCTCCCCTCTTTTGCTGATGTGGCTGTCGAAGGAGGCCAATCAACATCCACATCACACGCCATCCTACTGATATGGCTATCCTAGTCATTAATAATATTCCATGGTGGACTCAGCGTGCCACATCACCGGGAACCATTCCACATTAGCGGGTCTTCTTCATCTTTCTCACCAGAAAGGCAAGAACACTATAGGGGAATTGTGGATGCCATGGCGATGATCGTGATGCATCCTAACAGACCGAGAGATTTGAACTTTGTTCCTACACGACTTGATCAATTCGACTTCAGTGCCTACCCACGACATTTGGCTCAAGGCATTTTCGATTTTCTATTCACTCATGATTGGGCCTGACCTGGTCAAGGAGGGGTGGTTTGGTTTCATGAAAGGCCCCCGCTATAGGAACAAGTAAAGCAGCAGCTCGCTAAGGTGCAGAAAGCAATTCAACCCCGCGCATAAGGAGGAAAGTAACCTCACACATGATAGGTCAGGAATCACTCCACATCAGTGGGTCTTCTTCATCTTTCTCACCAGAAAGGCAAGAACACCATGGGAGACCAATTGATGCCATGGCGACGAATGCCTCACACAAGGAGGAAGGTGACCTCTCGCATGGTAGGTCAGGCTTCGTGCGTTCTAGTGGTGGATGCTGGATGCTGGATAGTAGGTCAGGCTTCTACTAATTTTTTAGAAATACATATGCAATGACTAAAATTAAGATTCTCAAAATTGATAATCATTACAGAAATCAACATATCCGAGTTCATAATTATGTATCTTTATGATAATTGCTAGTAAAACAACAAAAATTACAACTTTAATAGCTAAAATGATGATTATTATCAGTTCTCAACATAAAAACAGTTGATTAGTTTACATGTTCAATCCCAACAACATAAATGATGATTAATTTCATTGTCTTTTTGGTATAATAGATATGATATTTTCCCTATATAATAGAACTGATAGAACTGACATTTGTCCAAATTCTCTATTAACATTCAAAGTTTGTCTGTCATGACATATAAGTGATAATAATTTTAAAGGACTCATGTTTGTGAAGCTAGAGTTGCCAACATACAAAATAAGTTTGACTTGACAAAATTAATTCTTTACACATGCAAAGAATTATAGATTTTCTTAAACCAAGAAAAAAAACTAGTAGAATTTGCATTTTGCTCCATGTCGCATAGCATTTGTAACCCACTCAAGAGGGCCTTCCATAGCTCCCACTAGAAGTACCTCCTAGAGGGACCAAGAATCTCCATTTCTTTGCAACATCACTTTCTTTGCTCTTCTGTCCATCCTCTTTATCTTTTCCTTGAATCTTTAGCAGTGGAGGTCTTTTAGTATGTGGAGGTGACTTTTTGGTCCATTTAGTATCAATTTTCCCTCCTCTTGCATGTGCATAATTGTCAGTCTTGTTTTGGAACATTTGCATCTTTGCTTTAGCCTCCCTTTGTATGAATTTTCTGTCTTTCTAGCCTACTTCCATATAGAGGAATTGTGTAAGTGGATTAACCCTGATTAATTGCATTAATTAGCCACAAAGTAATGTTAAAAAAACATAAAAGGAAAAAGAAAAAAAGTGTTAATTAGTTCAAACCATCACTTGTGACATTAGCTCTTTAGAGCTTGGTTGCTGTGATGCACTTGAGTAGTGTTGATCACCTCTGATCAATGAGTCAACCTTTAAAACCCATGCAATAGAAAATAAGTGGCGCTCATCATAAAATTTGAAAAATGGTGGACTTTAAAAAATAAACCATGAAACAAACCATCATGAAATGCTCTTCTAGAACTTGTAAATCAATGTCCTCCTTTAGATCCTCTTCATGTGCTGCATTTTGTGTGTCACCTATAGTTTCATTTCTCTCCTGGCATGTACACATGATTCATCTTCAATTAGTGGCAGATCAAATATGACTAACAATATGTAAAACAAAATAGTGTGCAAACCCTTTGCATCGATCCATAGTATCTTTTGTTATGCCCTTTAGCACCACAAATGCTGCATGTCATTATAGCTTCTCTTTTGCTAACTTTCCCATGATTGTACCCCTTGTTGTCTTCACCGACTTCCCTTCTCCTCATTGTGGTCTTCCTGCCCTTTCTCTTGCTAGCTGGTTGAGGAGGAACCATGGGTCCTTGATTACTCTTGGGCCAAGAGTCCCTAACATGAGTGGGATTCATAATGTGTCAGTAGGTGTCTAGGTAAGTACTGACCTTGTAGTAGTCATCTAGAAAGTCTTCAGGTTTGTCCTTTTTGTAGTATATGACTGAAATGAGATGAATACAAGGGATACCTATTAACTGCCACCTTCTACAAGAACAACTACCCTCATCCTTGTCAATTACATTCTGCCCATCAAGTCCTAAAATCTGATACTGGCCCCCCTTGACCAAGTTGTTGTGTAAAGGAAACTTATTTCCTTGAACTTTTCCAGTTTTTTAACAATCCTAAGGCAGTGAGCAGATATGACTCTTTGCATTGCATCTCTTCTTCTTTGTATCGTTATCATTAGTTGAGTTCTTATCATTTCATTCATTGTCACAATCCTCTTGATCCTGGCATCTAAAATGTGCCCATTGAAGCATTCACACATATTATTCAAGAGTATGTCACATTTAAATTGTGTTTGAAAATGTGACCTGGTCAAGTGATGTGGATCAATGTTTTTCATGTATTAAAAGGCACCTTGGGACATCTCTCTCAGGTTGTTCATGGCTTTGTCAAAGGCAGGAGGGTTTGTGGTAGTGGCACAGCCCCAAAGTTGATCTTCAAGAGCTTTTCCCCTATATGATTTTATAAAATTTGTATGGATGTGCCTAACACAATATCTGTGTTCACTATAGGGAAAAAGTTCTTCTATAGCAGGAATTAGGCCCTAATCATACCCAACACCCACATACACATTGAATAGAAAGGAGGAAAAATAAGCATTGCAATAGTAATGGCAAACATAAATAAAGAATGAATTAGAGAAGACATCATTCAAAAGAATGAATCTGAATTACTTAATTTCATTAAACATACAATACATAAGATACTAATCACATGATCAAATAGACATTATATACTTAGTTTTATTACATGATCAATGGGTCTACACAAGTTTAAAATAATGCATTAGTTAATTGCATCAAACATACAATAAAGAAGATGTCAAGCTAGAACATACTAGACCAATTCAATTAACAACTGCATATACATCTATACATTAATCATCAAATCAATAATACAATTGAATGGACATTAATCATCATATCAATAAAAAAAAACAATTGCATGGAAATTAATACAACAAACAAAATATGTCAATAAAACAAATTTGCATGATCAATAAATTTTCAACAGAACATGTCAACATAAATTAATTTATATCCAACAACCAAATTTTCATGATCAATAAAACATAGGCAGTTGGAAAATAATGAATTGACCTTGTGCCTGTCTAGTCATAATGCCCAGTGGAAGCTATTTGTGATTTCCAAATCCTCTATCAATAACTCCATTCCAATTTTCTTTTTTTCTTTGCTTACAGCGGCCCATGAAATGGGGTAGATGCTTTCATTAGCTTCTATCCCCACTGCCGTCAGTAGTTGCCCTCCATATAGCCTCTTTAGAAAGCATCCATCCAATGAGATCACATGCCCACAACATGCCAGAAAACCCTATTTTAGGGGTGCCATGCAAATATACATTGCCTGAAACGCCCCTACATCACATTTAAATTTTATGGTGGACCTTGGGTGGGTCCTCAACAACTCCAACCTATAATCAAATAGCTTCACCATCTGACTCTCTTCATCACCATCTATAAGACTTTGACACATACATCAACATAAATGAACTGGATTAGTTAATTGAATACATCACATAGAAACTTACAAATAAAAAAAAAAAACAAGTGTTACTAAAAAAAAATCACTAGGTATATAACTTACCTTAATGCAATTCATTTAGCCCTATATGCCTTCAATCTACTAATGTCCATCTCTTGATGGGTCTTTACTGCTTGAATAATACATACTATCTTCCAAGAATGGTCAGTCCTAAATTCTTCCAAATAAGCCTTTGCAATCCAAGCAGCACTAACATATATGTTACTGTGGTCCCTTGTGCACTCATGTTTTAAGTAACCGGACTTTATTTGCACTGTGTTCCCATTTCTCACCATGGGTAAGGCCCACAGATAAAAAGGGAATCCCCTTTTGCAGAATGCCTTGCACATTTTCTTGGAGTTTGGTCTAAAGTTCATAACATACATGTTCTTGATTCCATAAATTTTTATTGCATCCTTGAACTAATTGAAGCTCCTAAACTTCATTTCAATTGTAAATTGTGGGGTTCTTCATGTCACATTCTTCATTAAATTCAAAGTACTTGGAATTTTTAGATACCAATTTATCCTTATCAGTTGAAGAACATGAGTGTAACTTATCATAAACCGCATAGTTTGAATCTATTTCAACATCACTCCCTAGTCTTGGAGGTTCTCCACCAACATGTACAACAACCCTATGGATTACAGTATTCTTTCTACCTTCATCATCCGAATCATGACTAAAATTGTAGTCAGAGTCCTAAAATTCACTGCCTGTTTCTCCATTTTTATGTTTATTGTCTTTCCCCATCCCAATCAATGCACCTTCCAAATCTCTGTCCACTTCATGCATTTCCTCTACTCCATGGTCTTCATCATATCCAATTGATCCTTTCCCATGGTCATTGACATCTCCAATATTGCCGAACTTTGTAATCCTAATACATACATCTCTCTGGTGGAATTTACACTTCCTGCCATTATCAGGGCATCTATGTCATTCTTTATTTCCCTTAGGCCGCTGGATTCACTGCATCTATCCAACTATCAGATATTGCAACCATCAACATCTAAATTGAATTCCCTAGCCATGTTAATCAGTTTAATCTGGACATTTGATCAGCGCAGCAAAAGTCCACATATCATGCTAAACCTTCTACGCCACCAATCATATAATGCATTCTTATTGAGAACAACTCATCATGGGGCACTGAAATGAAATTAAGTCCAATGTTATATATGTGTATGGTTGTCATATAGAGTAACCTACAAAAATTCAAGCAAGCATTGCAAAATCTGGTGGCAACCATTGTAAATAACTTATTTTTATGTACTTAAGAAAAAAAACATCCTCGACACAACACCTACTTCCATTTACTTAGTGTGACACACATTTATCCACCTAACAAACGCATACCCAGTGCCATTTGTTATTACTTTTGTAGACTTTTTGTTACCAAAATTCAACTTTGTGTAGACTTAGTGTGATTATTCTAGTTAGAAGTACAGTCTTTGCCTTGATTCAGAAGCATCTTTGAATGTTTACCTATCCAAAGGCATTGTGCTAAGTCACTACTTGTGCTTCATTGAATTAGACTTACTCTTTGCTTTGATTCAGAAATATCGTTGAATTTTTACCTTGATAGTTTAATGGTTTATTGTTCATATTTTAAACCTCTATTGGCACCATGAATTATATGCCTAATGTATTTGGATGAAAGTGAAAGATGTAAATTTTAGGCTAATGTGTAGAGAGCAACTCAAATGTGTTTATTCTGCTGTACAATTTTCCTTAACTTGGTATAATTATGAACAAAACTTTATCTTGCTTTACAAGTTCTCATTTTGATTGTCTTCATTAATATTATAGATGTCCCATGAAGGTGTTAATTGTTTTTATTTATGAATACTCTAATGTATATTTTAGGCTAATTTGTAGAGTGTAACTCAAATGTGTTTATTCTATTATACAATTTCCTTATATTGGAGTAACTATGAACAAAACTTTATTTTGTTATACAAGTTATCATTTTGATTGTCTACGTCAAATTATCAATGGTCCATGAAGGTGTCAATTTTTTTATTTTATGAGATCACCTTTTTCCCCTTTATTTATAGGAGACAGCTTTTCAAATGAGCCAATTTGCCTACTTCGTAAAAGAACATACCAACCTAGTCACTTCATGTGGAAGAGGACTCATAGTTATCTAGCAAGGCCATCATTCATTGAGAAAATTTCCAACCTTATCATCATTCTCTTGTCATATCATTTATTTTGCCTATTTCAAGTTGTAGTAAGATCAATTTATTTAGTTTCACTATTTCCTGCTTTTTGTCTTGATGTCCTTTATGATATTTTGTGGTTTAAAGCACAGAAAGGCACATGCTTTGAAATAATACTTGTTACATGTCTGATTCATTCTTGTTTTGCAGATAATATAAATTAAATAGTTACATTGATAATCTTTGGTATGACTCATGATGGGTAAGTGTCATAATTTATCCTAGTGAATGTCATTTTCCAAAATATCCTCTCCATATTAGTAAGTATCATAGTCCATCCTAGTGAATGTCATTTTCCAAAGTATCTTCCATGATAGTCTCAAACTTTACCACATTGTTTATAGATACATTTTTCATTGTTCAAACTCGCGTACTTTTCCAAATTCCAATCCATGTTCCTGAAATTATGCTTTGTGTCTCAAGGCAAGGCCACAAAGGGTGGCTGGAAGGTGAATGCGAGGAGAATCGCCAAAGGTAGAGCAAGAATTGCCATATGACACCATCTCGAATTCCTCATTAGACAATTTAAACACATAAAACAGAAGTATTCAGACACCCAAAAGTCTTACCATCTCAATGTTTTTGTGTTTTAAACTTATAAATCAGCTCGATGTTTCTTTGTTGTCTTTGGTGATCATCATTTTGTGTTTTTTCAGATTATGAGATATTCAAATCAAGTTTCCTTCAATGGAATAATATTTGAGGGAGGTTCATGTTAATTATTCCTCATAGTCTACAGTCAAAAGTTTATTTTATTTTATTTTATTTATTTATTCTGAATAAAAGGATTTGAGCTTCACTAGTTACTTTCACATTTTGTATTTTTTAGGCTGTCTTGTTGGGGACCACAACTAAAGATACAACTCCTTTGTTTAAATTAGACAATACAACGACATTTACATCAATAAAAAAATGGATTATCTTCTATATAAAAAACCCCAAAATGAGAACACCATCGATCAACTATGTCCTTGAACATAATATATGAGTTCACATTTTGCACTGCAATATTAAAAAATTAACAAGATCTACATCCCAAGATTAGGGTTTATAAAGGGGGTCTTACAATATTTTGGTACTGGATCATCCATAGATGCGTGTTTCTCCCAGTTGACGGCCATCACCATTAGGGGGGCGTTCACTTTGACGTAAGTGGGTGGAAGTGGGAGGAAGTGCTACTTCCTTGAAGTGGGGGAAGTCATATGACTTCCCCCACTTTTGATGTTCATTTTGAAGAAAGTATCACTTCCATGAAGTGCTCACTTTTCCACTTCTTGTGTTCATTTAGCATGAAGTGGTGTCACTTTATTATTATGGGCTTCCAAAAGATGTTTCTTTCTACGAAAGTGAGGGAAGTGAAAAAAAAAAAAAATAATAATAAAAAATAAATCTTGATATTTTTACGTAAACTTCAATATTATAATAATTTTAAAAATTCATAATTATTATTCAAAAGTCATTTCATTATTTATTTCTATTTTTTTAATCCACAAATTTAGGTTGTAATCCTTAAACTTGAACAAGATTTTTTACATTAATTTTAATTAATTAGTAAATTAAATTCATTATTATGGATTTTTTTGAAATATGACATCAAATTCACCTAAGAAAATCCATTGTATGACAAGAAAATTAAATTTTTCAAATTCCTAATATGTAGTAGGAATTCCATGTGGTTTAAATATAACATGAAATTGTATGACAAAAAAAATTAAATTGTTGGACTTAAAGATTTTATAAAGACAATAAATATACCTCCTACTTCATGAAAACATAATTAAATTTACTTGAGGAAAAAATTCACATAAACAAATCCATTTAAGCAAACGATATCTTTTAGTTCTTAACACAATAACTATCCACACAAAAAAACAACATCCATACAAACTCTTGCAAATACATAGTCATGACATAAGAAAATAACAATTGTCTCTAACCATCCACACAAACTCTTGGTCCATAACATAATAACCATCCACACAACAAAACAACATCCATACAAACTCTTGCAAATACATAATCATGACATAAGAAAATAACAATGGTCTCTAACCATCCACACAAATTCTTGGTTCATAACACAATAACCACCCACACAACAAAACAACATCCATACCTAGGGGTGAGAAAAAAAATCCGGATCCAATGATCCGATCCGAGTATCTGAATTTTTGACCCAAATTTTTTGGGTACCCAATCGGAAAAAAAGGTCAAGTACCCGATCCGAATTTTTTAGATGAAAACCGGGTCAGATCCAGGTCAGGAGAAATTAAAAATTGAGTAACCGAATCCGATCCGGTTTTTACTTATTAGTATATTCTTATATATAGATACATAATAATTTTAAATTTTATATGGTCTAAAAAGTAAAAAAGATAAAAAATCCAAATCCCTCGGATATATGCCATTTAAGAGTTATATATATATATATATTAATAAATTTAAATTTAATAAGTGCTAAAAGTAAAAAAAATAAAAATCCAAATGCCTAATCTAATAACTTAAAGAGTTATATATATATATATATATATATATTAATAAATTTAAATTCTACATAGATTAAAAGTTAAAAGAAAAAAAAATCCCAAATCCCTGTCTTCTACTTCCCAATGGGAATCATCCTACCTCTTCTCTCTAATCTCCATCCAAATCTCTTCTCTCTCTAGCAACCAATAATCATTATTGATGAGACACTTGATGATTTAGAAGATTTTTTTTAATGAATAAAATTGATAAAACTCTTTATTATTTTTGTTATTACTTTTGTTGTGTGGAGAATAATATAAGAGTTTAATGTTCTTTATAAGTTATAAGTTTTTCATATTTGTTTTTTATGCAATGTTGTTATATAAAGCAAATCTATAGAGTAGATAAAATTTAAATTAGGATCCGGATATCCGATATCTGATTCGGTTTAAACCGGGTACCCGATTCTCAGTACCCGGTCTAAACCGGGTTGGATATGGGTCAAGTTTTTGCCAATCCGGAAAAGCATCTACGTGATCCGGTTTTAAAAACTGGATTGGGTGCCTAGTTTTGCTCACCCCTATCCATACCAACATAAAAGATTAACATCCACCATCCAACCAGAGAACAACCTAATTCATGAAAAAAAAAATTACAATAAGGACAAGGCAAAGACACTAACAAATGAACATTAAATATTTTGACAAAAATTAAAATCACATACCTAATGTGATGACCCCCTCATTGACTAGCATCTCTCATAGAAGCAATACAATTATCTAGTCATCTTTTGCGAATGGATAGCTTTCTCAAGTAAAAATTCTCAGCTTGCTTTTTGTCCTTGATTAACTTCTCAAATACCATTTCCATTTCATTGTCATCATAACCCTCCATTTCCCATAGAGCATCGGAGAGTTTTTCTTTCCACGTCTTCTTTCTAGATGCCTTAATTGACGTAGCCAATTCACCTAATTTATCTCTAATATTTTATGATGCAACATTGTCCCCATTGTTCATTGGTCCGCGGCTAGCCCTAGCAGTGCTCTTCCTTGAGCATGATCTTAGTGCTTCATGTCTTTGGTTACCTGTATCCATGGGTTCACAATCCATTGACGTATTAGGTGGTGGTGCACTCTCATCCTCTAGCGTCATAGCACCAAATTGGTTGTAAATGGTCCGTGCATAATCACCAGTGTCATGTTCATCTCCAACAACTAACCGCAACTCATCAAAAAAAGATATAGGTTTATTTAAATATTCTTTGGCTTTTGGTTGTCCATGTGGAAAATATCACATGAAATATTTATGTATTCAATAAATTATAACATTAGATATATTGAAGTAAGCAAAAAAATCATATACCTCCATGAATGTCCGATAAGTCTTATCTTCAAGCACTAACATTTTTGACTCATCGTTCCAACCAACACCACTGAGATTCATAAGCTTCTCGATATCTTGATATTTTTGCTTCAAAGTGCGCATGTGATTTTCCACATTTTCTGCATCCATGCAAGCAACGGGGAATTTGGCATTCACAACATTTGCTGCCTCTACGAATGCCTGACGTTTGAAAGATTTATCCATCTACAGACCACTTCTTGCCATGTTTGCAAGCAATGATATCAATACATTATCCATTTTCTTTGTCCATCTTTTATTTGACATTCTTTTACGCTTATTGAACACCCTCGGCATTAGCACGTGAGGTAGACATCTTTAAAATACATTGGCAATTCAAAAAAAAAAAAATTCGAACAAGATAAAACATCAAATCAGGAATTATTCCATTCATAGCAATAACAATATGAACTTTAAAATATGGCATATACATTAATAACATACTTTACTTAAGATAGATCAATTGTTGGTAATGTTAGGTCACAACCTTTTGATCTGTATGAGAGGTATTGCTCTCTTTATGGCCATGTAGTTCCACAAGTTGTAATTGAGGCGGTAGGACAGTTTAACAATCGAGGACGAGAATCATTTCGGCAAAGGCAAGTGAAAGAAGAAGCCACATTAGCGACGGAATCAATATTGGATTACCAACAGAATAAGACTTCTCTTTCCACATCTTTCTAAAGGACAGTAGCTTTCACTCACCTAGAGAGGCAGCTCTTTCTCTCATTAGGGAATATATAGTATCCAACTTATCTGAGAGTAGCTTTAGCAAATAGGGGTAGCTCTTTCCATCCCTATCATTTCTTTTTCACATAATTCTTTTCACATTTAAAAAATTTTCACAATTGTTTTACTTGAAGTTCAAAGAAAGTCAAACTATAAAAAGTTATCAAAGGTCTTGCAACAATAGAGAGGTTGCGTGCTTCAATTTGAATAAATAACCAAGAATAGATCAACAAAAACTCTAAAAATAGAACCCAAAAAGAACATTCTTGCATGTGTCCACCCTTATACTAAGAAACTCCCACTAATTATTCAAGTGCACCTTCACAAGTCAACAACCTGGCATGTAAAAGAGTTCAAATAATCCTAAGCCCCTTCCCCATACTTAAAATCATACATTGCCTCAATGTGTGTATATGAGAATAATAGAGGTGGCAATGCAACAATAATATGGGAGGTGGATGAAAAATGATTACTTCCCGATTTAAATCAAATAGACAATACTCCTTGAACCGACATGGTGCATTCCTTATTGTGCACAAGTGGTAGGGATTCACTCAAGGTAAACAAAAGACAGAGTAAGTATCCCCTTTAAGTTGAGGGTGTTGCATTACTAGTCCTGGGAAGCCAAGTGAAGCATTAAAGCTTAATAAAAGAAAATTAACAAAAAGCAAAATAAAAATCCACTAATATGTCCAAAAAAATAAGTACAAAACTTGGCAGGTCCAACCGTTTCCATATAAGATGAATACAACTTATACAGATAATGAAAAATAAAAGATACAAAATGAAAACTAAAGACTAATACTCAATGGCATCCTCTAAGGGTGCAAAGTCAGTCAGCGGGTGTGGAGTCATCGGTGGAGTGATAACCGACAGAGGTAGGACCAGTCAGCTTAAAATGTCTAGGGTACGATTGAGGTCAGCCTCGATCCGTGCTTGGAAGATGATGATTACCTGCTTGTCTTTCCTGAGCTACTGGATCTTAGCACGTAGCTCTTGGATCTATGCTCGGTGTCAGGGAGGCACTGCGGGGCTAACCGGGGTTGTGGCTGATGAGATCGATGAGTCACTACACTAGACTCGTTGTCCGACTCCTCACCTCGTGCGGGTGGAAGCTTGGTGATATTAGGAGTGAGGATGCATTGAGAATTGTGCCAGTGATCATCCCCTTAGAGCGGCGGGTCTCGATTGCCAGGGAAGCTAGAGTGCTAATGGTGTTGAGACCCTCTAGGCCCTCTAAGAGTCCAATCCCTCGCACGAACCATGTTATATACGACCTGGTGAATATCGTGCTGAGGTGCATGTGCTGGCCCTGATGTGCAATGTACGTAGTCGGCTAGCGCATGCCCTAGGTGGATGGGGCAGCTCTCGGTCATTTGAAAGAGGTAAAAGAGCTCCAGCCTACTACAGTAGGGTCCATCACGGTCCAACCTATGGAGTGGCGGCTTGGGTGACCAGTATATTTGAACTCATTTTGGTGGCACGGAAAAAAAAAACCCTAATTGGTGAATACTAGTGGATACCTCTAGTAAAATCGAGACATCATGATTTACCAAGTGTGTGATCTCAATGGCCAATACCAAGCATAGCAACCCTAGTGGGCCTGGACTTAGCCAATATCAAGGCTAGGTTGAGGCTAAATCTTAGGCAAACCTTCAGAATTTGTTTATGATTTTTGTTGTTGTTCTTGTTTTCCTTCAATGTTTGGGATTTAAAAACATGTTTTCTAGTTTCTTTGTTTATCTGTAATTATTTATTTTGCTTCTTACCTATCAACTTACTAGGTAACTTTGCTACTCGTAATATCTCTTTTATACTTTTTTTTAGGCTTGGCCAGCTTATCGTGTTATTATGCTTAGTCCTTCAACATCTCGGTTCACTTATATTATAAGTTGACTTTTGTTGGCATTGTAGTAAGGACCTACAAAGGGTGTTTTTTTGGAGATTTGTATTTTTATCTTCATCGTGTAACCTTTATGTATTACTTGTACTTGAACTTATTTCATATATAAACCTTTGTCGGCTTGAAGTTTGAGAAAATCCTTATGTTTTGTATTTTCTATTGTTTTATAGAAAATTGTTAACAGGATATCAGTAGCCTAGCAATGTGCAAGAGTGGTGAACTTGTCCATCACCTATTTCAGGATATCGCAGCTATTGTCACATGCCAGGCTTTGGGTCAAGGTGTGACATGGCTTACGGGTGTAAGTCCTGCCCGTAAGGCCCTCTATCTGTCAATTATGCTTCTGTTTACAAGCATAAACATGGCCACAAGGTTCTCTGGATTAGGCTTACGGTTGTAAGTGATGGTTGTAAAGGGATCGTAAGGTGTTATATTTGGCATGTTCTCTTGTTCTTGATGTTGAGAAAGCTCTTTCTTCCTTGTTTTGCTTCAAAGTAGATTCTTTAGCTCCCTCCTGCTCATTATGAGTAAACTGTGACCTGCAATCAATGTTTATACATCATGTTAGGTATCATCTTCCAAATGAATACTATAATTCATACCAATTAATCGTAGAAAATCAGATAAAAATATGTCCAATTATGCACTTATCACATAGGGGATGAAATCTCTAATGAAGCTGAGGTCTCTATCATTGTTGAGAAGACTTGCTTGTCAAAGTTCTATAATGATATAACAAAAGGGATACTAGCATTTAGATCAATTAAAGACAATTATTGGTTGATGAATAACCCTTCTTTTGGTAGATCTTTGAAAGTAAATTATAGAGAAGCCCATTGTTGCAATGAATATATAGAATAATTAATGTGGTTCAGGCCCTTCCTAGTTTGTCCCTTCAATTATAATGATGCAAATACAAGATTGCGCGCATTTCAAATGTAATAATTTGTCCCTCCAATTGTAATGATGGAAATACAAGATTGCATTTCAAATCTTATCAGATCTTTGGATTTCCACCTTAAAATTAAACAAGAATGTATCTTGTCCTTAATTAGAAGTAACTTATTTTAAAATGATGAACGATATAAAATTAAATGACAAATTAAAGTCAGAGAGACTAACTGGTAAATTCAAACTTTTTTTTAAGAAGGAATTGTATATAATTTATCCTTACCGTTTCACTTGAAACCGTCACCAGTGTTGTAGAACTACACTTAATTTGTTTCTCTATAAGGATTAAGAATTTTAAAGGATTTGAATATTCTATACAAATTAGAATATTCAAACAAGAAATTAACTTGATCAATTATTAGTTGTGATCGTTTTGCAAATATATTATCATTGAGAAATTGCACACGCATATATTGGCAGCATGCATGAAGACAAAAGGATTGCATATTAACATTGTCATAAACTAAAATTCATAGAAATCATCCAATTCAAATCTTCTCTCCCTGATCTTGATGGTGGCCAAGGAAACAAGAAGAGAGTTAGTAGCTGTCACTGCTCCCTTTATATCACAATAAGACAGCACCTCTAGTCATTTAAGGACTATTTTAGAGTTATAAGGATGTGGCCAAACTTAGGAGGATGTAGTTCATACGTCTTGTAGTGCTGATCCAATCTTCAATATAGCTGGATTAAGAAATATATATGTTCAGAATGGTACAAGCTTCTGGTGAGATGTCCTTTGTGTTCTCTTATCTTGCTAAGAGTTTCATATGATTATAAGTGCTCCATTTTATTAGTATTGTTATCAAGAAATTTTTTTGTATTAGAGATAATACTCAAGTTGATATTAGTATAAGTTTGATTATATATTCTTTGTCTTTCTATTTCTCAACCATATGATAATGTTACTGGTAATTTAATTCTGGTGGGTCATGGAAGAAGCATAATTGCAAAGCAACAATCATATTGGTAAGGTGGCTGGCATATATCAGAATTAATCTAGTTGATCAAATTCCTCATGTTCTTTAATTTGTTGGTGCAGATTTCATATATTTAGCTACGCCGGGAAGGGATTTGAACTCCCAATCTCCAGTATGAAACTCCTATTGAGCTATACCAACATTGACCATAATAATAATATATATATATATATATATATATTTAGCATCAAAATTTTGCTCGTATTATCACATTATTGTCAATAATATTGATAATTTTAATTTTCATGGATTAGTTCAATGCTATAGCATTTCATTAACACCACACATGGCCATGACAGTCTTAATTTTTTTGCAGAGAAATTTAACTTTATGATGATCTTTCTACTTAATGAATCTCTCATAGCTTCTCCTAAAAATATTTTAACAAAATCAGCATATTATAAATTTATGAGCCTTTGAGATCAATTTATAAAAAATAGATACAAGAAAAATGAATTACATAAAATTAAAATGAATAAGTAAGAACTTATTTTTATTTATTAATCTTATAACGATTTGGAAATGAAATATGATGGTCACTCCTTTCATTTGTTTTTTGTTTCAAAATTGCTTCTTTCCTTTTCAGAATTTTTATCATCTATTCAACCAATTTCATAAAGAAAGTTCATTGTTAGGAATAATTTGAAGATAATGAGATAAATACATATCAACCTTTCTTTTTTCTAAAAAAAAAAAAACCTGAAACACAATTTTTTATAGGAAAAATACAGAAGAACTCATCAGATTTACAAGTATACGCAAGACATCTATGTTAATACTTTGCTAAATAAATGGTTGCATACCTTATTTGGACTATTATATATAATAATTAAATAATTATAGTAAACAATAATTATATAACAATTTAAATACTCTACATAACAATCCAGCTATATAAAAACAAGCTAGATATAATTGATCATACTTAAAAGCCTTCCCCGTGCTAGAATTTAGCATTACATATAGCCCATTCCTCATTAGGAAGTTTCCCCTAAATTCCTTCATGAATTGATCCCTTACTTATCTGCCCTCCCATCATGTGCAAAGCCACATAAAAGAGTAGGCCTTAAGCAATGCTTTGCAAGCAAACAATACTTTTAATCAGATTCCTTCTCTTTGATTTCTATATCTCCTTCCTTTATTTATTCCATTTGCACTCCTACATCATTGCCATCACACCCTCTACTCCAAAACACTGATTAACTTACAATGCATGGGGCCATCATCATCAAAGGAATCACAATACTAATCATCATAGACATCATAAGCCCCATGCTTTCCAACTCTCTACACCTTCGCACTATAAAAGAACAACAAAGGCTACTAAACCACAGCACCATTAAAAGCTTGACACCATCATGGCCAAGGTACTTTGCATTGCATTGCCTCCGGGGATCTCCGGGAAGGCTCCCGCGATGATAAGGTGGTGTTGTGGTAGAGAGAGGAGGTTTGTAGGACCGAAAAGGAGGCGGTGCCAAGGTGGCACGGTGCGCTTAGGAAGTCGGCGACGACGAAGACTCACGTTACGTCGCCTTGTGCATTGGTCACGAGCTCAATGGAGGCTAGTTGTGGAGATTCTCCGGCCACTAAAGAAGGTGGTCTTTGAGGTGGCAGCAGGAAGGAGGTTCATGGAGTCACCTCACTTGTCTTTGCCTTTTGTATATCCTTTCCAATTCCCTCTACTCTGAATGATATCTTCTCTTTGGTCTTCCAAGTTTATTAAGGACCTTTAATTACTTTGGGATGCATGAATAGATGTTTTATATAAAAGTTTTTATTAATAAAATTGGAGTTTGGGATGCTTCAAGAATCAATTTTTTGTGTTGCATGGTTTTGTGTGTTTGGATGGGAAAAGTAGAGATAAACAGGTTATAGTCTTATAGAAACATCAGTGGGATTTGTTTCATCTTTGTTTGGTTATATGGAGATTATATCTATGTTGGATAACAAATTTTGGAAGAAAATGTTCTCATGAAGCTCTTTAAGGATTTTGAACGAAAATGCCTTTTTCACATGAGTTATGGGACTGTTATTTATTAGTTCTTAAGAGTGCATAAATCAAATTTCAGTTTTGGACCTTTTGGCTCTATAGTTTTTAATAATTTATTGTTTTTAAATGTATATACAATACAAAGTAAATCAAAATAGATTGATTTTCATGCAATGTTATTATTTTTTTTCTTTTTGGCAATTTCATTATAACAACTACATAAGAAAAATAAATATTAAAAAACTCTCTTATGAGAATAAACATATCAATATTTTGATCTCGTTCTCAGTGACCTTTGTGACTTGCATAATCCATCATCAGTGGTCTCTCAATTCTCAAGGGTAAAGTCACTAAAAACAATTGTTTTAGGCTTCTAAATTTTAGAGGCTTCTTTATTAATTTTAAAATCTTAGAATTTTTTAGAATCTATAATAGTTATTTATTACATAAATTAAATAATTATTTTTAATTTAATGCTTAATGCTTAAATAATTGTATATCTTTTCTCCACTAACTTTTTTAAATTAAAGATAATGAGCTGTTAGGTTTTAAATATATAATAGTTTCTTTATTGTATTTTTAGGTGTTGGCATTATGATTTTTTCAAAAATTAAACTAACTGGATTTAATGAGAATTAGACCTATGTTTTAAGATTTATTGCCTTTTACCAATGCATGTCATCTTATAGAGTATATAGAGTTTCTTTATAAGCCATGGATGGAGTATAGTTATAAACCCTCAATTATTTGGCACTCCTCCTGTGACTTAAATGGCTTCTCCATGTTACATAGGTCTATTATGATTCCTTGTAAATAGATATAAATAATACTAGATTCAATTTCCAATTTCATATATATATATATATATATATTTCTGCTAATTTTAGGAGGTGCAATCAAGGTTGTCAAGTCCAAACCAGCAATGCCGATTTGATCGAAAAAACCTGAAACCGGCCATGAGGCCGGTCCGGTTAAACCCATTGACTCTCCCTTTGAAGCAATCTGGTCTATTTACCCAAAAACCGTTGACCTGGCCAGATTAATGGGTTGAAATTTTTCAAAAATTCAGTGGCTAGAGGAAAGTGAGGAAGAAGCCAGTGGTGAGAGAGAAAAAAAGGACAATGCCAGTGGAGTGAGTGGGTGGCCGGATGAAGCAAGGGGAAGAAAAACTGGGCGGCCAGAGGAAGCAAGACAGAAGAAAGAGAGAGAGACAGGGCGAGAGAGTGAGTGCGATTGTATGTGTGCTGTGTGTGACCTTTTTTTAATTTATTTTTTTAGAGTCCCGAGAGAAACCTAGGGGAAAGGTATAATTGTTAGGTTTTTTTCTTAAAAATTTTATGTTTCGTAAAAATCAGTATATAAAATTAAAAATTTAAATATTAAATTTAATTGTATTTTAAATATTTTAGAAAAACAAAGAAAATATATATAATTAAAATTTTAAATATTATATTTAATTAATTGTGTTTTATTATTAAAATATAGATTACATTATTTTTTAATATTATTAATTATTATAATATATTTTTTAATATTTTATTTTTGACCCCGGTTCAACCCCCGATTCGACTAGGTCAAACCCATCGACCCTTGACCCCTGAGCTCAGCCAGGTCAATGCCTGGGATGGGTCTGACAACCTTAGGTACAATTGTTCAAGATTCGGCAAGGAATGATTGTTGCTATATATACAAGTTATGACTGATAGCGACGCAAGTGTACTTGTTGATCGCATGATAAAGTGTGCGTAAATGTAGAGTATCGGTCTATAGGGTAAGAGGTGAGCACTAGTAATGACTCCAAATCCGAAAATTAGCCTAAAAGATTACGTGATGTGTGGGAAATCAAAAGCAAGTGAAAACAAGAAAATACTGGAGGTAATAGGAGAGAAATCAAGGAAGAAAGTGATGTCCCGGCATAGCATCCCTCTAAAGTTATAAGGCACATGATAATGGTTGTCTAAACATGTAATCCTATTTGAACCTAAAGGTTTTCAGAAATATACAAAACCCTGATTTCTCAAGCGAAGTGTAACTGAAAAGGAGCAGAGCTGATACAGACATTCACACAATCACATTAACACTCTATGAAACTTTATTGTGGACTAATGACAATCTCTTAAGTAGATAATCTCTTCCCAAAGAGAGAGATTACCCTTAATCCGAAATAAATAGCATAAATGCTGATTTCTTCTCAAATTCGTTCCATATGATTGCAAAGAGCACGGAAATCATCATCAATCCACTAGAAAAGATTGTGGGAGATAAAGTCTCCTAGATACCCTAACTAGAGTTGTACCCATTATTCTCTCGAATTGCGGTAAATTTATACTAGGTGGGAATTTCTTCTCGTCACGAAGCAATACCAAGTATGTTTGCTAGGCTTTTGCCTCGTTAGAAATCAAGCATTCAATCACACAATTAGACTCAAATAGATATGATTACAAATCAGAAATCAATTAAGCATCATAGATCCAACAACCAAGGTCAAATAAATAAACCCTAGAGTTCAACTATGCCCAGACATCTACAAAATTAGCCCTCCATTAATGGAGGGTAAGCATTCAAGATACAAACAATGGAGGAAAACATGAAAGCTATGAAAACCCCCTTCTCAATTGCGTCGATGAAGAATCACCGGAGAAATCCCTAGGTAAGCTTTCACGCACGCCGCTAAGATAAGCTTGACGACTACGATCTTTAATCTCTTTGAATGTAGAGCCGAATCCCCTTGAAATTGCTCCCTAGGTGCTGGAGATTTGCCCTTTATCAACCTTGCCTCCACGAATCGCCTCCAAATAATTGAAAAATAGAATAAAAGAATACCTTAGAAATCCTCATAAGTTCTATTTATACCCGACTGCTTACGGGCTGCTTACGAACGTAAGGGCTAGGCTGTAAGAGAGCTGGAGAAGATGGTAGTGAGCCTTACGGGAGGACTTACGACCAGTAAGCCCATTCAATAAGATCTTCTGTTTGTGTGGAGGTATAGCTTATGGCCGTAAGCGTTGGACCGTAAGTTTCCCTGTTTTGCTCCTTGCGACTGCCCTTACGAGAGTATGTTGTGATTGTAAGCTCTTCTGGATGTTCCTTACAGGCATTCTTACGGGCGTAAGACTTGCTCTTAAGATCCTTTGAATTGGCTCTGAATCCCCTTACGGGCATAAGTATACTTGCAAGGTCCTCTGGAATAGACTTATGGCCATAAAGACAACCGTTAGCTGCTCGTAAGCCACTAAGTTTGCATTGTCCTTGTTCTATTGATACCGAGAGAGCTTCAACTTCATCATTTAAGATCTAAATTGCTTCTTTTGGCTACTCTCTCGTCCCTGCTCTAAGTCTGTTATTGCACAACACACTATATTTAGGATTAAATTTTATAATATAGTTCTAATACATGTCAATTGAGTGTAAAAATTAATATGAAATACATTAATATTGTACATTTATCAATGACTTAACTTTATATATCTAAAGTAATAACTCACGTTATTTAGAAGAGGATATTATGAGATTTCATTGCATTGGTGTTCTATATAAGTGTCTTTTCAAAGATTACATGTGTGGGTGATATTTCTTCTAGAAATTGAGTTATACACAATTCTATCTTGAGAGAGTCTTTATTGTTTATTGTGATTATTTTCAATACCTTATTGAAGGTCATTTGCGTCAATTTTGATTGAGACTAATGGGAGGTTAGCTAAGGAGGGTCTTTTGTAATGAGATCGCTAGGTTTACATATTTGGGGCTGAGAATTTGTAAAGGGTGTTATGATTTTCAAAATTTACATGACATTGTGTATTTGATCATGTTTGTAGCTAGTGGATTATAATTTCACTTTGGGCATGACCCTCAAGGACACAGAAATTTAGTGTCGAAACTGCAATACTATTTTTCAGCCTCCTTCATTATTTAGTTTAGTTGGTTTAGATATTAGAAATTGGCAACTGAATATATTGGTTATCTACTAGACAGACATGAGGTTTTATTATTATTATTTTTTTTTAACTTAATGCTTAATCGTTTCTACATGTCCTGTAATCTAATTTTTTTAAAATTTCTGATTTTTTTTTTCTATATAGTCTTTTTTAATAGCCTATTTTTTTTATATATATTTTTTCCAAAATTAATCTATTGTCTACATTTTTTATTACAAATGAAAAACTTTTTAATTTCTTTATATTGTTACTTTTTTAACATCTCATATGAATATTTGTTAAAATAAATAAATAAAATTTAATTTTTTATTTAACAAATTAAATTTTTTATTTTAAAAGTTTGCTTTAGACTTTTAATTACCTTGACCTATGTCTGTCCATTATTTTCTATGAAAATAAACACCAAGCTAATATATCAACCTAAAAAATATATTAAACAAAAGTAGCAAATCATATCAATTAGAGATATATATCTATATATATATATATGTTGTCACAACATCTGTTCCCCACATTGCCATATACCTAGTTGAATTTTTAAGCTCACCAAACTATAGAACAAAATCATAGAACTCGGTTCATCAAACAAGTAGGACCCACACGTTTATAAAGCAAAACTCCAAAATACACACACATAATTACATAAATAATAATAGCCTTAATGATTTGATGCACAAATACTTTCTCATATCAACTAAGAAAGGTTGTTGAAATGTATTCATATGCACATAACGAAGACAACAACAGTCTAAAAATACACTATAGCAGTCCTGAAGTACTAATTAATACAAGTGTTGTGATGTAGAAAAGTAACACTTCAGTCTCCTACAAAGAGATGTCTAGTGGGCCAGGCCAAGCAATGTTGATGAAATAATGTCACGTGGGGCCAAGCTTAGAATTATTTGGCACAGCCCAACCGCGCCGGTGACGGAGCTCTTCTAGGAAAAGCTTAGCCTATATGACCTATTGAACAACTCTATAGTGCAACAAATAGTCCTAAATCCACAACGCATAGTCCAATGTCAGCCTACAAATACTTATGGAAATAAAAAAGGTTTTCTAACAAAAATAATTGGATTTTCAACTTCTCAGCCTTGACTTTTGTTTAAGTTATTTTTAAATAAATCACATATTTCATGACATTTAGCCTCTGTCTCTGATAGGGGTGCAAACGTGCTAGCTGATCAAGTACTAAAGTATACACAAGGGCAAGGTATCGATCTATAAAGAAAATAAAAAATACTAGTACTAATCCTAACTCTAGAAACTAGCCTAATTAACAGTTGCGATATGTGCAAATAAACTAAGAAGAAATAATAGAAAGCAAGAATACGAAAATAAAATTGGTCGATAATCAAGGGGAATGTGATGCTCAGTCATAAAATCACTCTAGGGCTTATTAAGTCCAGAATAAAAGTTGTATGAGTCTAACAATCCTATTTGAACCGAGAAAAATTCTAAAATATACTAAACCCTCTTGGAAGGATGAATAGTAACTAATCAAGTATAATGTTGATACAAACACCAAAGATTGCATTGCATTATATGAAATCTCAATGTGAATTAACAAGAATTCTAAAAGTAGACAATCCTTCTTGTGAAGCGATTGCCCCTAATCCCATACAGAATAGAAATGTGATTTCTCTTTAAATATATTCCCTATGATTGCAAAGAATATTGAATCCCTTGCTAATTCACTCGGGAGGATTGTGGGAGGAGAACTCTCAACTCCAAAGTGCCCCATTGCTAGGCTTACCACAATCACTTCCAATTAATGTTAGTATGCCTATGTTAGGTGGGTCTTTCGACTCATCAAAATACACAACATACATGAAACTATGGCTTTTGTCTCGTTAGCATTCAAGATATTTAAAACACGCAATTGGATTCAAATAATACGGATTGCAATTAACAAACAATTAAAGCATAAAGATCCACAACCAATATCAAAATAAATCAAGCCCTAGAGTTCATCTACACCCAAGCATCTACAAAATTAGCTCACCTTTAGGGAGAGAAATATCTAAATAACAAGACATAACAAGCAATAAAGAACACATGAAAAGCCCCGTCTCAATTGTACTGAGAGATGATTGCTGTAAAATAATTCTTGATGACTCCAATCTTTCTAACCCAAGCTAGGTAGGCTAATTCTCCCTCTTGACTCGCCTGCAAAGCTCTGGAGATTCATCCCCTTTCTTTCCTCCAAGCCTCGCCGTCAAATAGAACAAAAGATACCCTCAAAACCCTCATAAAAAATATTTACATCTAGCCAATTATGGGTTGCTTATGGGTGTAAGAACGTGGTCGTAAGGAGCTAAAAAAGATGGGTCACGAGCCTCACTAGATCACTTACAGCCGTGAGTCTCATCCATAAAGTCTTTCTGTTCGGTGTTGCGGTCCATCTTTCGGGTGTAAGCACTGGACTATAAAATTCTCTCGATAGCCCTTATGACCACCTTTAAGGGCATATGTTGTGCTCATAAGCTACTCTGGAATAGTGCTTACAGTTTGACTTACAAATGTAAGTCCTGCCTATAAGGTCTTCTGATTGTCCTTATGCTCCTCCTTACGAGTATATGCATGCCCGCAAGATTCTTTGGAAGAGGCTGACAGCCATAAGGTGCTTGTAAGTGAGTCTGTTTGGTGTGTTCTTCACTTATTGAGCCCGAGAGAGAGCTTCATCTTTTATTATTTTAGGCTCTCTCTCTCTCATCCTTAAGCACTGATTGAAGCCTGAGAATACAAAATACGCCATGTTTAACATCTAATGCCATAATATTGCTTTAATACACGTGTAATGAGTGTAGCAAATGATATTAAATGATGTATAATTGTACACCCATCAAAGTCCCCTCACATTTAAGCTTTTTGCTTGTTCTCAAGCAAAATATATATATATATATATATATTACAAACCAAGAGGGATATGTGCATGACCTTGATCGATCAAAAAAATTTGGGGTGGGGGGTTCCAAAAACTAATCGAGTGAGAACAAAAAAAAATGCTAAAAATTTTGAGTTCCAAAAATAGTTCAAACTCTATACAAGATTGTTGATTGTGCGTGTGTTACAACTCTTTACTTCTCTTCTTTTGACCTACAAGGCTTTAATAGCAAAAATTCACAAAAAAACATTCTCTTCTTTTCAAGGTGGTAGCTTCAGACAACCCTTAGAGTAGTCTTCTCTCATGTGGCCTCGCAAAGTGGCTTTCATGCTTAAGCGTGGTAGCTCTTTCCACATCTTTTCCTAAAGAATGTGATGAGTGTACAATGCTCATATATTTAATATCATTTTGTATACTCAATTGGTATACATTCGAACCATATTGTGGAATTCGATGTCAAATATGACTATGTTTTGTATTAACATGCTTAGAGCAGCGCTTAAAAATGAGAGAGAGCCAAAGGAAACATTTCAGACTCCAAACGACGAATTTAGAGCTCTCTCGAAACATTAGAACAAGGATAAGGCAAACTTGGTGATTTCCAGAGAACCTTACGAGCATGCTTATGCGCGTAAAGGGGGATTCAAAGCCAATTCAGAGGATCTTACAGGCAAGGCTTAGGCTTGTAAGGACCATCCAGAGGAGCTTATGACCACAGCATACGCCCGGTAAGGGCGGTAGCTCTTCTTTGTTTTTCTTTTATTTCCAATCACTCTTTGTTGTAACTGGCATAAGGTGAGAGCAGTGTAGAAAGAGTGATTGGAACAAGATTGAGAATAGCTCTATTAAACATAATAGGATCTTTGACAGTAAGTGTTGAGGGAGAGCAGTTGGACACCATGGCAGATCAAAGGGAACCAGTATAGGACCCTTTCAGATTATGCTTGTGGACTCTTGATGGTTCTCAGTCAAGTATAGTGTGCCCACCAGTTACACCAAACAATTTTAAGCTTAAGCCTGCATTTGTACAGATGGTTCATAATTCAGTAGAGTTCAATGGATTTTCAGACGAGGATTCTAACAATCATATTAGGGGATTCCTCGAAGTATGTGACATGCTTAAGATTAATAACACTTTTGACGATGCCATCAGACTCCGCTTATTTCTATTCTCACTGAAAAGAAGAGCTATACAGTGGCTTTAGGCTCTTCCTAGAGCATCTATCATGACTTAGGAACAGCTTGTCAAAGCGTTCTTGGCGCATTATTTCTTTCCAGGAAGAACGACCAAGCTGCGTTAAGAGATTACATCTTATGCACAGTTAGACACTAAGTCACTATTCGAGACGTGGGAGCGATCCAAAGGCTTGCTAACGAAATGCCGCATCATAACCTCCTTGAATGGATGGAAGTTTAAATTTTCCATCAAAGCCCCAATCAAAGTACCAGACAGCTTATTGATTCAGCAACGAGAGGATCGCTTGGTAGTAAGACCCCAGAAACAACCAAGAAGTTGATTGAAGAAATAACCATGAACAATTATCAATGGAATTCGAGAGGCAAATCAGTAGTGAAGGCAGTTGGGATGATTGAAATTAGTAAAGTCACATCATTAGCAGCCCAGGTGGAAGCTTTGAACCGAAAGATTGACACGTGTGGGGGAGGACATACTTTGACAGATTATTCCATTGTCAAAGTAGCTCATGGACCCATCGAACAAGTAGATTTCATTAGTATTGCCTTTCAATAACAAGGGAATACCTACAGTGGCACATATAACCCAGGTTGGCAGAATCACCCCAATTTCTCTAGGGAAAATCAAGGGCAGCACCAGAAGCCGCCACTAGGATTCCCTCCTAACCAATAGAATGACAAGAGACCCACAATGGAGAAAGTGCTCACTTGGTTTATTCAGAGTACAAATATTCAAAATTTGGAGAACTAGGTGGGGCAGCTTACCAAAGTGTTGTCTAAACGACCTCAGGAAAGCTTTCCGAGTAACACTTAAGCCAATCCTCATGAGCATCTTAAGGTAATTACTCTTTAGAGTGGTAAAGAGGTGGAGATGGGTAGTGAAAATGTGATGGTGAAGGAAAAGATGCCAGAAATTGAAGTCATTGAAAGTCCGATAAGGGAAGGAGAGACTACTCCAAATGTTGAGAAGAGAATACCACCAATGGTGAAGCAGTATGTTCCCTACCTCCCTTATCCCTCAAGGTTAAAGAATGATCGCATGGAAGAACAATTGAAGAGATTTTTGGATTTTTTGAAGCAATCGTACATCAATGTACTGTTTGTTGAAGCTTTGTCTCAAATGCTAAAGTACACGAAGTTTTCAAGGATCTACCAACAAACAAGCGGAAATTTAAAGAGGTGTCAACGGTCACATTGAGTGAAGGGAGCTTAGTGTTGCTTCAGAATTGACTACTAAGGAAGCAAAAAGATCCAAGGAGTTTTACTATTCTTTTTAACATTGCTGAATTGGTTAATGAAAAAGCCCTACCAGATCTAGGTGCTAGTATTAATATGATGCCATACACCATGTTAAGGAGACTTGTACTTAGTGACCTTAAGCCAACTAGGATGACTTTACAACTAGTGGACCGTTCCATTCGACACCTTAGGGGAATCATAGAAGATGTGTTGGTTAAGTTGACAAATCTATTTTCCAGGTAGACTTTGTCATTCTAGATGTAGATAAAGATGTTGAAGTGCTCCTCATTCTTGGTCAGTCTTTCTTAGCCACCTCCCAATCCCTCATTGATGTTAACAATGGTATAATGACACTTAGGGTTGAGGATGAGGAAGTCATGTTTGCTTTATCCGATGCAGTGAAACATCCTTCTACTTTTGATGATACATGTTACTTTCTTGATAAAACTAACTCAATTGTTAATAAATGTGTAGAATACTTTATTGGTGACTTAAGGGTTATGCAGAATACTTTACGGGTATACTTTAAACCCTTACGGCTTGTAACCTTCATGGAAGTATAATCCAAGTTCCTTACGGACAATTTACACCCATTAATCAGACCATAAGAGCAAAACAGAGAACCTTATAGACTACAGTATTAAGCCTACGGTCATAACTTAGGTTGTAAAGTAGATATACCATTGCTGGGCAGGCCTTACGATCGTAAACACCCCGTAATAGTTCATATAGAGAGACGTAATGTCACGATTTATGCCCATAAGTCTCCCATAAGCACCTAGGGATTTAGTGCCGTCGATGACCTTTGATCTTCATTCTGAATTGTTCTTCACAGGGTCTTGGTCGTCGGTGCTTCCTCATCCTCCTCCTATTCTCTTTCCCTTATTTTCCTCTTCAGTTTTTGAGCGGGGTTTGGACCGATTTGGAAAACCTCCACCGGCCTATTTTTCTTCTTCTTGTTTGCTTCAAGGGTAATCTTTGTTTTTCATGATTCTTGAGTCCATTGATTGATTTGTTGCTTGAGCATGATTGTCTGAATATTTAGTAATGCTTGAATGATGTTTTAGATTCAAAATTTGTAAATTTTTTAGCTACAATGTACAGGAAGGGTCCTTATGGCCTGAGCCTATGGCTTACGGCCGTAAGGTTGCCATAAAGGTGACTTTCCCCGAGTCTTACTGCCGTAAGTCTTCCCGTAAGCATGCCGTAAGCATACATGTTTTGATCAAATTTCGTATTCTTGTGCTCTAACATTCTTATTTTTCTTGTGCAGCATGGTTAGAGCAAAGAAGATTACAGCTCAGCTGGCTAAGAGGGGTTGGACCGAGGCCTCCATCTCTGCTCCGGTAGCTGTAGAGGAGATGCCCCTCGGTCCCTTCAGCCCCTATACTTTCTGAGGTTCGCTTCTGAGAGTGGTTTGCCTGCTTGAAGATGAAGTGCTTTGGCAGCTGGAGCCAACTCTTCTCTTATAAGGAGCAGACATATAGAGATAGCACCCTCGAGGTTCTGTCCACTTTCGAGGTGGATAGAGGCTTCATAGGATTTGACAGAGCCGGTTTCATCAGATTTTAGATGTTTAGGGAGCAGCATTGGATTTCTTTCATGGAGTTTGCTATACTATCGGGTCTATATGATCACGAACTTCACCAGCACCCCGCAATACGAGTAGTTCTAATTGATTTCCCTCTTGGCGTCACTGCCAAGGGAGTTTGGCAGCACCAAATCAGGGGACGGAGCTACGAGTCAGGCCTCACAAAGGTCTCCTTCCTCACTCTCTTGGGTCACAGGTACGTCCATACTATCATGACCCGCTCTTTTGCAAGTAGAGCTGATAGTACTCGAGAGATGGGATGGCAAGAGCTCCTATTTCTCTACAACCTTGTGGAGCGTCGTCCCATCCACCTTGGCTATGCGTTGGCAGACTTCATAGCACACTAGTGCCAGCATGTACACCTTGGTGCCATCTTTGCAAGGACATATATTACACGACTCATCCGAAGTAAGGGCATTGATCGATTGACTCAAGAGATAGGAGGTGGTTGGTGGCACATCTCTCCTAGGCTTTGACACCTTATAGCTGATGGTGATGGTGGTGCATCGTGGCGGCCGTTTCATCCTTACCCTAACTACAGAGTAGCTAACAGAAGGGGGTGAGGATGAGGATGATGAGTCTGACGAGTCTAGCAGTGAGTCATCCTTGCCATCGGCCACTTAGCCAACTTGGCCGACGAGTCAACAGCTTACCCTCGATGATGATTACTGAGGGTTGCTATGGTTTAGCTGCAAGAGGGTTGCTATGGTTTAGCTGCAAGAGGGCCAGTAGACCATTATTGAGACCCAGACACGGATTGAGGCTCGACCTTGGCCATGTACTGGATCTTCTTTCACGACTTGTCTCTCCTCTAGTTTCAGCTTCTCCTGTATCGACTCCTCATTCCCCACATCCACCTACAAATTCTGCACCATCGGATGCCACTGAGCATTAGTTCTTTCCTTTATTTCATTTATGAATTTTCATTTCAGACTTTGTATATAGTATTTTGTTAAGGATTAGCCCTGCCTAGTTTGTACTTATTTTGATACTTTTAGTGGATTTTATTTTATGTTTTGGTTTTTTTATTTTTGTTGAGTTTAATGTTCTTTTCTTCTACTTCGCAGGACTTATTTGTAACATCCAACATCCTCAATATAAAGCGGATGCTCACTCGGTCATTTCTAGACCTTGAGTGAGCCCCAACCTGCTAGGGCACAACAATGGACACACTAGGCTAGTTCCAAGTATCAATGACTTCATCTATGTGAACCCGGGAAGTAATTTTATTCCACTCCCCTCTTATTATTGGTTACATTACCTTGCATGCTTTGTTTTACCCACACATCGAGGATGATGTATGAATTAAGTGTGGGGAAGGGGTTTAAGTTTCATTTTTAGCTTTTTTTCATGCCAAGTTGTGACTTATGACTGTGTATTTGAAATGTAGAGGAGTTTCTTAGTATTAGGGTGGACACTTGCGAGTTTGTTCTATTTTGAGTTATCTTTTTTTAGTGTTGGACTTAGACTATGTTGGACTTATTTTAGTTTTACTCATTGTGCTTTTTGTGGTTGAATCGAGAAATTTTTTTTTAATTTGGAAAAATTTGTTTGTTAAAAAGAAAAGAGAAAAGAGAAAAGTTGAGAGATGGAAAGGGATACCCCTATTAGAAGTGTGAAGCTACTCTCCTCAAATCGGATACTGTGTATGCCCTAACAAGAGAAAGAGCTACCTCTTTAGGTGAGTGAAAGCTACCGTAATTTTTAGCAAAGGATGTGGAAAGAGTTACCTCTTTTAAGTGTGAAAGCCGCTTGTAGAGTGTTCACGGGAAAGGGCTACCTTGGGAGGTGTGTGAAGTACCACCTTATGGGTAAGAAGTTTCGTTTATGAGTGTTTGCTTTTGGAAGTCCTTTAGGTCAAAAGAAGTGAAGTAGAGAGTAGTAACACACGCAATGATAGTCTTGAATAGACTGTGAACTATTCTTGGAACTTGAAGTTTTTAGCATGCTTGTATTGTGGAAACTCGAGCTACTTGTGAACTCCCAAATTTTTTAGCACCCAAGGTCTTGCACTTTCTCCACTTGGTTTGTAATGTTCCATTTTGCTTGAGGACAAGCAAAATTTTAAGTGTGGGGGAATTTGATGAGTGTACAATGTGCATATACTTAATATCATTTTTGTACATTCAATTAGCATGTATAAGAACCATATAGTGGAATTCGATGCTAAATATGGTGTGTTCTTTATTAACAAGTTTAGGGCAGCGCTTAAAGATGAGAGAGAACTAAAGGAAGCATTTCAGAGCCCAAATGATGAATTTGTAGCTCTCTCAACATTGTTAAAACAAGAATAAGGAAAACTGGGTGGCTTACGGGTAGCTTATGGCCAACCTTACGACCCGTAAGTAAATTCCAGAGAACCTGCGGGCATGCTTATGCCCATAAAAAGAAATTCAGAGTCAATTCAGAGGACCTTATGGGCAAGGTTTATGCTTGTAAGGATGCCCTTAAGGACCATCTAGAAGAGCTTATGACCATAGCATACGCCCGTAAGGGTGGTTGTAAGAAACAGGATAGTAAAGCTTATGGTCCAGCACTTACACCGTAAGATAGATCATAATACAAGCAGAAGACCTTACGGATGTGACTTATGGCCGTAAGTGTTCCCGTAAGGCTCACGACCATCTTCTCCAGTTCCCTCACAGCCTATCCCTTACGCCCGTAAGCAGCCCGTAAGCAGTCGGGTATAAATAAGACTTATGAGGATTTTTAGGGCATTCTCCATTCTATTCTTTTATTCTTTGGGGGCAATTCTTGGAGGTGAGTTAGAGAAGAAAAGTGATGAATCTCTAGCACATAAGGAGGGATTTGGAAAGGGATTTAAATCTACATTCAAGGGGATTAAAGATCGTAGCTTTCAAGCTCATCTTGGCTCCGTGTGTGGAAGCTTGTTAAGCAACTTCTCCGGCGATTCTTTATCCTAGGGATTGAAAAAGGAGTTTTCATGGACTTCATGTTTTCCTCCATTATTTATATCTTGAATGCTTGCCCTCCATTAATGGAGAGCTAATTTGTAGATGTTTGGGTATAGTTGAACTCTAGGGTTTATATTCTTGATTTTGGTTGTAGGGTCTTTGATGCTTTAATTGATTTCTCATTCGTAATTATATCTATTTGAGTCTAATTGTGTGAGTGAATGCTTGATTGCTAATGAGGGGAAAGCCTTACCTATCATACTTGGTATTGGTACATGATAAGAAGAAATTCCCACCTAGCATATACTTGCCTCAATTCGAGAGGATAATGGGCACACCTCTGGTTAGGGTATCTAGGAGATTTTGTCTCCCACCATCCTTCCAAGTGGATTAGTGTTAATTTTTGTGTTCTTTGCAATCATGTGGAGTAGATTTTAGGATAAGTCACATTTTTGCTCTATATTTGGATTATGGGATAATGTTCCTCTTTGGGGGGGAGAGTATCTACTCAAGAGAATATCATTAGTCCATAAAAAGGTTTCAAAGAGTATTAATGCGATTATATGGATGTCTGATCGAGCCTACACCTATTCAGTTACACTTCTCCTTAGAATTTGTATAATTTTATAAACCTTTCGGTTCAAATAGTATTACATGTTTAGACAACCACTATCTTGTATCTTATAACCCTAGAGGTATGCTATGCTCGGACATCGCTTTCTTCCTTGACTTTTCTCCTATTATTTACCATAATTTTTTGTTTTTATTTACCTTTGTTCACGCACACCCCACTCGATCTTTCAGGCTATTTTTCAGGTTTAGAGTTAATAATAATAATATTCATTTTTTTACCTTGTGGACTGACACTCTACACTTATGCACACTTAGCTCAAAATTGTTCGTGACACCCGTAGTGTAATAATGCTAGATTGGGAACTATTCAAGGTGGGACAACCATAGTCAGGTAGGGTTCTTTGTCGATCTTCTTCATCTGTCATGTTTCTAGATTTTTCTCCATCGACTCATACTATGAGTGAACCTGTATTAGTCAATAACGCTATCCTTAACCGTGTATCAATCACTCTCTCAATACTACTGTCACTATCCACCGGGCGTGCTGACTTGACCTTCGATGGCATGCACTCAATCAAAACAAAAGAAACCCAAATCATAAATAATAAAAAAACGGGAAATCAAAATAAAAATAAATGTCAAATGTGATGGAATATAAGAAGTGTTCCTAATATCTCAAATTCTCCCCAACAACGATGGAAAAAAGCTTGATAAGGAGCGCCGATCAAGTAGTAAAGTGTACACAAGGGTAGGGTATTGATCTACAAGGAAAATCAAGAGTACTAGTACTAATCCTAACTCCAAAAACTATCCTAACCAACAGTTGTGATGTGTACAAATAAACTAAGAAGAAAGAGAATAGAAAGCAAGAATATGAAAATAGAATTAGTCAAGAATAAGGGGAAATGGGATGCTTGGCCATAGAATCACTCTAGGGTTTATTAAGTCCAGAATAAAGGTTGTATAAGTCTAGAAATCCTATTTGAACCAAGAGAAATCATAAAATATACTAAACCACTCTTGCAAGGGTAAATAGTAACTAATCCAGTATAGTGTTGATACAGACACCTCACGATTGCATTGCATTCTATGAAATCTCAATGTGCATTAACAAGAATTTTGAAAGTTGACAATCCTTCTTGCGAAGTGATTTATCCTAATCCCATATAAATTAAAAATATGATTTCTCTTAAAATATATTCTCTACGATTGCAAAGAGCATGGAATTCCTTGCTAATTCACACTGGAGGATCGTGAGAGGAGAACTATCAACTCCAAAGTACCCCATTACTAGGCTTACTCATAATCCCTTCCAATTGCAGCATGCCTATGGTAGGTGGATCTTTTCAACTTGTCACAAAACACATCATACATAAAACTAGGGTTTTCGCCTCGTTAGCATTTAAGACATTGAAAACACACAATTAGATTCAAATAATACGGATTGCAATTAACGACAATTAAAGCATAAAGATCCACAACCAATGTCAAAATAAATCAAACCCTAAAGTTCATCTACACCCAAGCATATACAAAATTAGCTCATCATTAAGGGAAAGGAATTCATACGCCCCTTGCGTAACCACAAGTGCATGAGTCATACAAGTAGTAAAGTGTACCCGAATTAGTCGGGTAGTCAAATCCACAAGGATTAGTGTAACTCTCAATACTAGTTAAATTTCTAATATCTAGTCGAGCCAAAGGATTTGGTTGAATTCTATCCTAATGGAATAAAGAGATGCAAAAAAAAGAGAGAGAAAAGAGACAGGGTTTGGGTTAAAAAGACAACAATAGAAAGGATAATGCCCCGGATTAATCCCCTCAACAAATGTATAAACTAGGCAATGATTACAAGTACATCTCCTTGGACCATGGTGAACACCTATAGAGGGTTTGATAACGTACGACCTCACTCAAGGCTCGTCGAGGACTCAACCCCTTCACCAATGTGTGCCCTAGTTAGATGGATCTATCGATCATCACCTAGACAGCAGATGTGTAACTAAGATTAACATGCTTCTTGACTGTAATTGCAACTATGGAGAACATGCATGCTAGGGTTTGCTACACAACTAACGACAATTCTCACGTCAAATTTTGTAACATACAACATCAAGGCAATTAACACAAAGATAAGCAACCAAGATAAACAAGAGGAAGATCATGAGAAAATTCAAAAATCAAAGTAACCAAGTTCAATACATCACAAGTCAAGGATCATAATCTAGGGCACCGAATGACGGTTAGCACCTCATGGGTTCTACAATGCATCAAAGGAAAATAATAAGAGAAAGAAATGTTATCCACAAAACTCCCTTCTTACTTCAGAATCCTCGTCCGAGAGCGACCTATGATGATCTTGCCGGGGTTCCTCCATTCCCATGATGATCTCTTTGCCTAGATCGGGCCCTGAATGGTGCCAATTTCTGCCGTAACCTTTGTTTCCAAGAAAGAGGAATAATATTCTCCTCAAAACCTAACTTTGGGTCTTAAAACACTATTTATGATGTAAGTACAGCCGTTCTCTTGAGCGTGCTTTCCTCGGGGTGTCTAAGAACTTGTTCTCAGCACAATTGTAGCCCAACTTATAAAGTGCATAGGAGTAAGCACGCGCGTGCTTGCCAATCTTGCTTCTAGAGCACATTGGTGCTAGGAGTAAGAGGGCCATGCTCTTTCCTCTCTAAAAATCCCAGTAAAGTGCACAGGAGTAAGCATGCCCATGCTTACTGACCGTGCTTCAAGAATAGGATGGTGCTAGGGAAAATGAAATAGTGTTTTTCAATTTGTGCAAATTCCAGTAAAGTGCACGGGTATAGGCACGCCTTACTTTTTGCCTGTGCTTCCTTAGTTGAGCTAAAATTCTCTAAGTCCTAAAAAGTGCATTGTCTGAAGCATGGGTATGCTTCCTGACTGTTCTTGCCCTGAAAGGTGCATTCCAACTATGTTTCATGCCGAAATGCATCTCGATTTGATCTTTTCAACCCTAGACTTGATTATTTGCATCATTTAACAAACATACCCTAAGCAGGATAGATTTATAATAAATGAATGCAAAAAGGCAAGCAATTCATGAAATAGTGCATATAAAATGTCTATATAAAATGCACTCATTAGTAATCATCCAAATAACAAGATACAACAAGTAATAATGAAGACATGGAAAGCCCCATCTCAATTGCGCCGAGAGATGATTTTCGTAAAGCGCCAAAGGACCTTCCACAAACGTAGCCAAGATAATCCTTGATGGCTCCAATCTTTCTAATCCAAGCTAGGTGGGCTAATTCTCCCTCTTGATTCACCTACAAAGCTTAGAGATCTACCCCTTTTTTTCCCCCAAGCTTTGATGTTAAATAGAACAAAAGATACCCTCAAAACCCTCATCAAAAATATTTATACCTAGATAGTTACGAGTTGCTTATGGGCATAAGAATGTAGTCGTAAGGAGCTAAAGAAGATGGATCATGAGCCTTATTGGATCACTTACAGCCGTGAGTGCTTAACGAGAGTAACTGCTGGATCATACTTCTATAAGTGCTGGATCGTAAGTGTTGGATTGTAAAATTCTCTGGATAGCCCTTACGACTAGTTTTACGGGCATATGTTGTGCTCATAAGCTCCTCTAGAATAGTGCTTACGGTCTGACTTACGGGTGTAAGTTCTGCCAATAAGGTCCTTTGATTGTCCTTATACTCCTTGTGGGTATAAACATGGCTGCAAGGTTATCTGGAAGAGGCTTACGGCCGTAAGCACGGCCATAAGGTGCCTTTAAATAAGTCCGTCTGGTCTGTTCTTCACTGATTGATGCCTTGAGAGCTCCATCTTCATTATTTTAGCTCTAGATTGCTTCTTTTAGCTCTCTCTCTCTCTCTCATCCTTTAAGCACTAACTGAAGCCTCGAGAATACAAAATACACCATGTTTAACATCTAATTCCATAATATTACTCTAATACACGCCTAATGAGTGGATAAAAATGATGTTAAATGATGTATAATTATACACATCAAGCTCAGAGAAGTGCCCGTAAGAGTCATTCACAGTAACCTTGGACAGCTATGAGTAACTGTAGTCTTTTGTTAGTTTCAAGGCCATTATGTCTCATTATGTTTTTCTAGAATTCTCACCTTGATCAATGTATCCCTCCTCCATGTTTGGTGGATTTTTATGTCTCTCTAGCTTTTTTTTTCGATTTATCTTGTAGTTCTATATCCGTATCTATTTATTTTTAATGAAATGTAATTTATCCACTTTGTCAAAATAAATAAATATATAAATAACTAAATCAATAAAACAATTCATATGTTACATTATCAATTATAAAAAGTATTTTATGTTCATCATAAAATCCTAATATACTAATTTTTAGGTTACCCTTTTTTTGCTTACTGCGTTTCTTGCTTTGCTAACATGGATAACATTAATAGCATCCAATTTGGATTGCCCAAGCAATCAATCCTCAATTAGATGATATACTCTAATCTTATGAAATTGACGAGATTAGAGTGACAATTTTCTAATATAGTAATCATCATTGAAAATATTTCAAGATAATTTCAAAGCAAATATATTGTCATCATTAAAATTGATGACATTTTTCAAAGAATATATTTTTTTAATTCTTAATTTTGAGCAACTCTTTATTTTTTTCCATATTATTAAATATTTTTTCAATAAAATAGTGAAAATGAAATAAGGAATTAATCACAAACACACCATTATAAAATACGTAAGTATCATGTTACCGTCCTCATCTAATTGGCCATACTTGGCGTTAGACGTGGCCATTTTGAACCGAAACAGTGGAACCAAACAAGAACCAAACCACCAAAAACCAGAACCGGACCCATAAATGCTGTAATCATCCTAAAACTAGAACAACCAGAACCTTCATATAATGTTCGGCTATGGTTTCAAAATTTTAAAACCGTGGAACCGATGGTTCAACTTGAGGTTCAAACCGCGGGTTACACTTGATTCAAAAGATTCAAAATATCAAATTACTTAATTACATATATATTTATATATATATATTATTAGATTATATAAAATAATGTTATGACTTATGATATTTTATTAGGTTTGACCGTTTGAGACTTTGAGTCATGTGAATAGTCTGATTAGGTTAGGTCTGAACACGTGAATTGAATCAATTGTTTAGGTTAAGTCTGAACACTTGAATTAAATCAATTGATTAGGTTTTTATTTTGTTGATTTGTTCTATCTTTTGGCCGGCCCTCTCTTGAAGACTTGAAAACCCTAAATCCCCTATGATGAAACCCTACTCCTAGATCTCTATCCGAGGACGGCGGGACCAGATCGATCTACATATGTGGAAGTCCAACCTGATGGTGGAGAAGGTGGGGAGGAGCAAACTCGAGCAGCAGCGAGATGACCTGGAGTTCATCTTCGATGGATTACTAGAGATGGTTCTTCCGTAGCTCGATCTCGAATATCTTTGACGTGATAAAGAAGGCGATCATGGTTGCTGCCTCCTATCATTCTGATTTCTGAGGAGTTCCTTTTGAGATGGGATGGAATCGCTGTGACTTTCTTCGGTCATTAGATTGTGGAGGTGAACGGCATAGCCAAAAACAACCCAAACCGTTTGAACCATCAAACCGGAATCGTTGAATCGAACCGCCAAGAACCTTGCCTAGGCTATTGGGTTGGGGTTTAAAGTTTTTTGGAACCGGAACCTGCAGTTCAAGAACCATAACTGGTGGTTCCTGAACCGTGGCCATGCCTACTTTCTATTTATCCATTTTCTTATACTTATGCTCTTTAGTTTGTCCTACATGCCATATTTTACAAATATTTTCAAATATGATCCCTGTCCATTATCAATTAGTTAAAATTGCAAAATGATTAGGAAGCTGAAAGTGAGAAAAAATAAATAATAAATAAAATCTTACTTTTTGGCAAATAACCAATCAGCTATCGAAAAAAATAAAAATCTCATAATCACATAAGGTTAAAAGTGCAAAGTAGCAAACTTGGTCAACTCAATCAACCATCTAGGTAAGTCCAAACTATGGTGTAAAAATGACAAGACTGGATTAATATGGGAACAAGTGGTGTCATCCAAAATAATAATTTGGAGATCTACCTTTGAAACAATGGGATTATTTTAATTTTCTAAAATACCTAACAATAGGAGCAACAATAAGGGAAAACAAGATAATAATTTTAAAATACAGAGACCGAATTAATTATGAATTTGGAAGATTAAGTCATGATTTTTAAAAAAATATTCTTTTGTCCAATTCTAGAAGTTTTCTTTGGCCTTTGTTTATTGTCCATTTAAAAAATCTTTAAATCATTAAATAACTTTTTTTTCCAACTTTACCATTTACCATTAATATACTCGTACAATTTCTAATACTTTTTGGAAAAATAAAACACTGAGTTCAGAGAGAGAGAGAGAGAAAATTTTTAAAAAAAAATACAAGTGAGGGCAACAAAGGCTGGAACTCTTCCAGCCAAAAAAAGGCTTCTCATCCTAAAGAGAAATTAAAGAAATCTTGATAGGTTTTTAAGTGAGAGTAATTTTGGAAAGTTAATATAAATTTTTATAAATTTAAAACAACAACTAAGTTTAACTTTTTTTTAATGGACTTGAACTGATTAAGGTTGACAAGTAAATAGGATTAGAGGGGGTATTCCTAATATATACTCACATAATTAAAAATATATCTTTTACATCAAAATTTAAGATTCACACACCCCCAAGATTTACATGCATATTTAGGTGAGTGTGTGTAAGTTCAAAATCAAAAGTTAAAAAAAAAAGTTTCATCTTATTTATCAAAACAAACTTATTGAATTGGTTAAAATAATTGGAAGCTAAATTAGCCAAGTAAATTTAGGAAATTTAGGAAATTTAGTCAATCAGTTAGTTTTCTTGTGTCATGGCCTATCCCACAAGACAGGCTCATGACAACCACTGCAATAACTTGAGAAGGGATAAGTCATATCCCACTGTCAAGTTAAGGTAAGGCGTCATGGCATCTAAGAACACCAAAATAAATAAATAAATATACATATCACAAACCCACATCAATATATTTATGTACATATAACACTCCCCAAATACCATGTATCCTTATAATTCTAGCATATCTAGTACACATAACCAACAGATTGGTCTAAACTCCAAAATGCAGACGAAGCTATGCTATATGATGATGAGCTCGAAACTAAACCCGCGCAGCACATTACTCGACCACACCACAACCTGTTCAAATATGAGATATATATATATATATAGAGAGAGAGAGAGGATGAGTAACATGGTTACTAAGTGAGGCGTGACTGCATAGATAAAAAGAGTCGTAAGCATTTTACATATATTGATAGGGACACAAGTGTAAGTGCGGATCGCGTAATAAAGTATGCGTGAATGCAGAAAGTCAGTTAACAAGGAAAAAAGTAAATACTAGTAGTAAAGCTAAACCCAAAAAATAGCCTATGTGATCGAATGTTGTGTGTGTGAACAAAAGCAAACAAAGATAAGAAAATATGGAAAAAATAATAGGAGAGAAGTCAAGGAAGAAAGCAAATGTCCATTCATAGCATCCCTCTAGGGTTATAAAGTGCAGGACAAAGGTTGTTTATGCATGCAATGCTATTTGAACCGAGAGTTTTTCAAAAGTATACTAAACCACAATTTCTCAGGTGAATAGTAACTGAATAGGTGCAGAGTTGATACAGACATCCACACAATCGCATTAACACTCTATGAAACCTCATTATGATCTAATGACAATCCCTTAAGTAGATAATCTTCCTCAGAGAAAGAAATTACCCCTAATCCGAATACATAGTAGAAATGAGATTTCCTCCAATCCACTCCACATGATTGCAAAGAGCACATAGATAATCACTAACTCACTATCCTCTCGAATTGCAGCAAGTCTATGTTAGGTGGGAATTTTCTCTCTTCACGGAGCATACCAAATATGATATCTAGGGCTTTTGAATCATTAGCAACCAAGCATTTAATAACAGAATTAGACTCAAATAGACATGATTCCAATTAAGAAAATAATTTAAAACATCAAAGATCCAACAACCAAAGTCAAAAGTATAAACCCTAGAGTTTAAGTATGCCTAAACATATACAAATTAGCCCTCCATTAATGGAGGGAAAGAATCCAAGATGCAAATATTAAGAGGAAACATGAAAGCCATGAAAACCCACTTCTCAATCATGCTCGATGAAAGATTGCCGGAGAAGCCCTAGGAAAGCTTCCACGCATGAGATGAACTTGATGGCTATGATTTTTAATCCCCTTGAATGTTGATCAGAATCCCCCTTGAAATCACCCCTTAAGTGTTAGAAATTAGTCTCTTATCTTCCCTAACTTTGCCTGCAAGAAACACCCAAATGAAAAGCTAAGAATACCCTAAAAATCCTCATCAGGTCTAGTTATACCTGACTGCTTATGGGCTTCTTACGAGTATAAGGACGTGGTCGTAAGAGAGCTAGAGAAGATAGTCGCGAGCCTATGGGACCACTTACGGTCATAAGTCACATCCGTAAGGTCTTCTATTTGTATTACGGTCCAGCTTACGGCCATAAGCGCTAGACCGTAAACCTCACTGTGTTGCTTCTTGCGACTGCCCTTACGGGCATATGTTGTGGTCATAAACTCCTTTGAATGATCCTTATAGGCTTCCTTATGGGCTTAAGCCTTGCTTGTAAGATTTTTTGATTTGGCTCTAAATCCCCTCTTACAGGCATAAGCATGCCCGTAAGATTCTTTGGAATCTTCTTACAGCCGTAAGCCACCCGTAAGCCACCCAGTTTTGCCTTGTCCTTATTCAAATAATGCCAAGAAAGCTCCAACTTCATCTTTTGAGGTATGAAATGCTTCTTTTGGCTCTCTCTCATCTTGAAATGCTATAGTAAGCTTGAGAATGTGAAACACACTATATTTAGCATCAAATTCCATAATATGACTCTAATTCATGCCAAATGAGTGTACAAAATGATATAAAATATATGAATATTTTACACTCATCATATATTTACATGAAAAAGTAATAACTTGCTTAACATCAAACAAGATATTTTAAATCATCAATATTTAAATAAGAAAATAATAAAAGTACAAAATATGTTTCTTGTTGGCCATAAAAACTCTCCCAGTTTAGTTGTGGTCTTAACTAGTCCTAAGATCGCAAAGGATTTTAAATTGGTATAAGAAAACCCCTTGGTGTTGGCCGTTTATGAGATTCTTGGGCAGTAATTCCAAATCTCTCAACAGTTTTCCCATCCCATCAAGGGCTCCACATCGCCTCTTGCATGGGTAAAAATAAACCCCTAGGAATAGCCACACCATGTCTGCATAGGTTGCTCCATACATGGGAATAAATACACTGCAATGCTAGACCCTATCCACAGCTTTCTGCCAAAACCAGCAGGATGTAGGCCACTTTCTCACCAAAGTACAATAAGCACACATAATAATTTTCATGTTTCATATTTTCACATGTTGGCTCTAGGCCATAATTCAAGCAAGCATACTTTGAAAAGCAAATTACTCATAAATGCCAAGAAGAAATAGACATTTAATTACTTATAAAACTTAATGCATATACAGACATAATACAAGTTCCAAGTTTCATAAGAGCCACACTATGTTATGAAATACCCTAGCACTCATATAAAGCTATGCATTTAAACAAAATCACCACTCACAGTACAACGCAAAATCCTCTTGGCATGGGTTGCTCTCCCACAACTTCATTTCCTTTCTCAAAGAATTCACCACCTATCAAACATGTGAAAGGTAACCAAGAAATCATCTATAATACATCAAAATAAACCTACATGTGCAAGCATAGCTACTTTCACATGCGCAAGTATCTCGATTGGATTCATATGATGTCCCATCGAACCAAAATAAGAACCAATGGATTTCTAACACCAAACCCTACGATTCTACCTGAAAATCTAGAATAGTCATGACAAATTTCCATTTGCTAAAATACTACTACAGTATCATAAATTCCTTCAATGTTTAAAGCTTGATTTAGATCGAAATACAAAGTATTTTCAAAAGAAATTTTATACACCAATCATCTACAACAACAAGACATACTTTTGCTACTCAAATCCAAACCAAAAACTCACAAAATTATTCTAAAATTATAGGATTTTTTCCAAACCTTCAACCAAGCATATTGTTGAATCAAAAACCATGTATTCATGAACTAACCTCAAAGAAGGAATAAAGAAGAAGTGAAAGGGCTTGATGCTATAAAGGAGAAGAATGTTGCATCAGCAAAGATGAAGAAGATGTAGAAGGTATGGTTAAAAGGTTAAGTTAATTTTCAAGCATTAAGGATGCTATTAGGAAGTTATAGAAAAGTAAGAAACTTGAAAAAGATTCTTGCTCTAAATTTAAATGCATTATTTCTCAGTCCAGAAGCAACACCCTAATCTTGGTCAAAACCCTTCCACTTTGACTCGGTCAAACTTGGTCAAAATTGGTTAAACGATACCTTGACCACAATGACCGTATAACAAACGGATTTCTAAGTGAAATGGATTATTTTCATGCTTAAAAGTCAAAAAGAATTCTATTTAGGTTACTATACATACTGAAAATAAAATAAAATAAAATAAAGGCTAAAGAAATTCAAAGAAACTAAACATGCAAATGCTAGATCTCACATCTTGCCTAACATTATAAAATGAAGAAAATAACAAGCTCAACATTCTCGCATCATCAAATTCAAGTAAATGGCAATATACATGATCAAGTCTCATATAAAACACATTGACTTCCAAAAATAGATAAGGAAGGGATGAGGATTTGTTGAGAAATGGGGGTGAAGGTGTTGAGCTTTTTATGGATAAGGTCTACTGCAAATAACTAATAGATTGGCGGAGATTAGAAAGAGAGAGGTAAAAGTGAGTTGATTGATGTAGAGGAAGTTTGAGAAAGGAACAGTTATCATATTTAGGTGATCAAAGGTGAAGTAGGAATGGATTGGAGAGATCTCATCTGGGAATTGCCACTTAGGGAGCTAGGTGCGCATGGGGAGTCCCTCCCCACTCACTCTCCTATCCCAAGAGGGGATTCCCGGCTTCTTCCCCAGTTGAGCAACTGTGGAGGAAAAAGACCACACTCCCTGTCCTTCGCTCCTAATTTAAAAAAAAAAATTGAGGTATGACTTTATGAGCTTGATATTTATTAGTTCTAATTTTATTATAAGGTAGGGATCCTGCAGGGATGAAGAAAGCCCTCCCTATCCCCGATCCACTACAGGGATTGAAGGGATTTTTCTAATTCTAACTTCTATCTTCAAATCAACAAAACATTTAAAAGAAAACATGAAACCTCAATATTTGATTCAAAAAAATAGCAATAGCAAAATTAAATACAGTTTAAGCAATGAGACTATCATATTCACAAATGATGAAGAGGTTATAGATTCTCTCGGATGATCAAACTTGCTTAGTAGTAGGCAAAAGGCTACTAACAACAACAAATCTCGTAATAATGAGAAAACTAAGGTTGACAAAAGATTCATCAAGAGCTTGAATAATAATTTATAAAATCTTTAAGCATATTTTCATTGAAAGAAAAAAAAACAAAAATCTCTTTTCCAAATAATTTTCTCCAAAGCTACTCTCACTAGCTTCTTTTCAAAGAAGCTTTTGAAAAGGGCAATCTAAAAAAAACTAAAGTTCGCATAGAAGTCCTTGACTTATTTGAAAAATACTTCTTAACCACAAAAAAAAAATGTAAAAAAGTGATGCCTAATTTTGTTTAAATTAACCAATTTTTTTTATTGGAGATTTAGTTAATTTCAGCATAAGCTAACTAATGAGATTGGTTTTATTGGATTTGAGTTAAACATTTAATTAAGTCAATCCATATATGTATAATTTAAAGAAAATCTAGTTTTGCTCATTTCCGTTTGTATGTGTTTTAGCTTTAAAATATTACCCGGACCAAAATAACCAAACTATATAAAATTTGCAGCCAAAAGCAAATTGACTTTGTTTAAAATAGAATTGAGCCTATTAAATTTGGTCACCTTGGCTAGTTAAATCAATTTATACTAAATCTGTATGTAATGCTAGCAACTAATATGTAGTCGAGCATAGCCCAATTCAATCAAATGCTAGAAGTGACAAGACCAACATTAGAGACATCTACAACAACATCAAAATTCACCTTATAATTACTTCTTATAAGGCCCCATATAAAAATGGCACCATTGTTGCAACTATGAACTTTGGCAGAGGCAAGAGTGGCTTGCAAAGGTTAGGTATCGTTTGTTGTTGTCATGTCTCAAGCTTTGTGCTTTTTTCATTTGAGAAAATTTGACATTACATTGAAAGGATATAGATACAAACTCACTAATAGTTAACGGTGGATGCACAGTAAGGAAAGTTGGAGCAATACCTGTTTTAAAAAATTTTAGTTATAAGTTTAAAGTTTTTAAATTTTTGCCTTTGTTTTCCTTACTAGGAGTTTTTTTCTCTTAGTTATTTAACACAATTTGAGACTTGTTTATAAATTATCATATTTGGGGTTTTTAATAAAATATTAGGTTTTAGCTTATATATTTTTGTTTAGCCTAAAAAATAATTATTTTAAATTTTTTTATTTTATCTACATATATATTTATTGTTAGATCCGGAGGGCTAGTTGTGTGTTATTTTTCTCTCAACCTCACACACACACAATCATGCAAGAGAGAAGAGACACACAAGTTGGTTACCTAGTTCGGTATAACCTTGCTTACATCAGGGGGTCGAGCCCGGAGAAAATAATCCACTAAAAGAGGTGAAGGAATGAAGAGTACAACACACTTTCTCACTCGCACAATGACAAAGAAAACCCTCTCAAGATTACCCAATGCCTACTCTCTTCAACCCAACATACCATTGGGTCTCTCACGCGTGTCTCATCCTAAATCTTCAAGCAGAGTATCTCATATGGACATCCCTATGTCCCAATAAAACTTCCTATTTTAGATTTCTCCACGGCTTCCTAACTTGAACATCTTCCAAAGTTAGATGTTGCAACACCAGTTGCAACTGATCTTGCAACACGGCACACCTTGTTGAACATAACTGAGTTCTACCCCGGTTGTAACTGAACTTGAGACACCTTCAACCCTCCCAGTTCCTTCAGTTTGCTTCATAGTAGTTGACTCGTCCTGAGCTTCGCCTGCCTACAACTGCTTCCTTCCTCACATTATTTCAGTAAACCTTCTTCTGAGGGTCACATCCACCAAGGCGCGAATCGATCTCACCAAAGATGGTCTCCAAAGATTTCCAGATCTTCTTTCCAAACTTGGCCCAAGTTTGGCCTTCACAAAATCATCAAACTTGATCTTCATTCATCCAAGTTTGATCTTCAATATATTGTTACTAAACTTGATCTCCTCTCATCCAAGTTTAGCTCTTAAATATTTTTCAAGAATGATCTTCAATCATCCATTCTTGGGTTTCTAATCTTCAATCAAATCTCAGCATATATGTCTTGTAACCTTGAATAGATCCGCCCATAAATAGACTTCATACCAAATTAAGGTCCATGAAAGCTTCATGATGATCTTGTCAATCAATAAGTTATTTCTCTCTTTAGAAATAAACTTCTTATGAAAAGAGTTTACCAAAGTTATAATTCATCATCCTGGATCTTAACAAGGATAGATAAAATCATTCCTAATATAATCTTGCTCTTCAAAAGAGATCCTTTTACCTTGATGCTCATGCTAAAACTATATTTTTCCTCAAATGAATCTTTTTTTGAGAGAAATACGCCAATCATAGTCTCCTACCAAGATCTTCTAGCCACATCACCAAGTGCTCTTGTCATTTCATCATCCTAGTCACCTTGTTTGCCAAATCATCTCATTTGCCTCATCATCATTGCTTGTGCCATGCCATCTGCTTTCTTGTCACATAATGCTAATTTTAGGCTTCCAGACCTAACATGTATATTAAACCTTTTGAATAAAAATTTTAAAACCCCCTTTTAGCTTCTTTCCTTATTTCTAGATCTACTTCTCATTTTTGTTCTCTTGACTTTCTTTCATCCTTCTTTCTAGTGGCTATCCCATTTGTTGTTTTAAACTCATACTTTATTTGGTGACATGTAGAGTAAGGTGTATTTTTTTTCCCGTACTTTTAATTCTTTTAATTGTTTGTATGAAAATTTTAGTAAAGAATTGCTTGTAATTGAGATGGATATGGTTTTGATTTTTTTGTGTGAAGTAAATTATCATTCTATTTATTAAAAATTTCTTTGATAAAAATTGTCTAATAATTAATTGCTTGATATTTATATGAAGCATGAGCATGCCAATGTTAGGTATTTCTATTTTATTTTTTTTTTAATTTGAACTATTTTTTTTACTATTGAAGTTGATAAATGTACATTTTTGCATGATTTAATATGATTTTGTACACTTGTCTGGCATGTATTAGAGTATTTTTATGGAAGATGGTGCTAAAATGGTGAAAATTGTATTTTCAGGTATCATGCAATGCTAAAGGATGAGGAGAGAACCAAAAAAAGCAATCAAGGGCTAAAACGAAGAAGATGGAGCTATCTCGGCATTAATAACTGAAGAACAAACTAGACATAACCACTTACGGCAGTGGTTACGGCTATAAGCCTTAGGTAGAGAACTTTGCAGGCATGCTTATGCCCATAAGGGGGAGCATAAGGATCAATAGCGGGACTTATGGGCAGGACATACGCCCGTAATTCTGACTGTAAGGGCTGTCCCAGTGAGCTTACAGGGAAAAATATACGCCAGTAATGATGGTCACAAGCACAATCCGAAGAAGACTACGACCCAGTGCTTACAGTTGTAAGCTGAGCTGTAATACCAAGACATGAGACCTTATAGACAGGACTTACAACTCTAAGGTGTCCCGCAAGACACATGACCCATCACCTCCAGCTCTTTATAGCCTCGTTCTTATGCCCATTAATGGCTATGTATAAAAGATTTTGACGAGGGTTTTGAAACAATCTTTTGACGTCCAGGCTTTATGAAAGAAGGGAGAGGTTTCTCCAGATCTCTAAAGGGGAATCATCAAGGAGAGGAGGTTACCCACCTTCAAAGAGGAGGATTAGAGCCGTCAAGGTGCACCTTAGCGACATTTGTGGAAGGAAAGGGGGAAGTTCTTAGGTAATCTTAAGAGACACAATTAAAAAGGGTGTTTTAATACTTTCAATGATTTTTGTTATCTCTTGAGAATTGTATGATTATTCTCCATTGATGAAGAACTAATTTTCTAGGTGTTTCAGCATAGATGAACTCTAGGGTTAGATTTGATTGACATTGGTTGTGGATCTTTCATGTGTTTCATTGATTTCTAATTGCAATCTTTTACTTTTGAATTCAGTCGCATCTTCTTATTGTCTTGAATTTTATTGAGGCGAAAGCTCTAGTTTCATGTTAGATGTTCTTGTGTAATGAGTCAAGAGACCCACCTAGCATAGGCAAGCCGTGATTGAAGAAGATTTGTGAGTAAGCCTAGAGATAGGGTACTTTGGAATCGAGAATTCTCCTCCCACAATTCTTATGAGTGAATTGGCAAGTAATTCGTGCATTTTGCAATCATAGGGAGTAGATCTAGAGAGAGATCTCATTTCTACTTTTGTATGGGATTAGGGGCAATTACTTTGAGAGAAGAATTGTCTACACTTCGAATTCCTGTCAATTCTTGCTAAGATTTCACAGAGTGCATTGCGATTGTGGAGTTGTCTATATTAGCACTGTACCGATCAGTTACTATTCATCTTGAGAAAGGGGATAATATACTTTAGGATTTCTCTTGGTTTAATTAGGATTGCTAAACTTACAGACCATTATCCTAGACATATAAAACGTTAGAGGGAGTAGTCTATACATGAGCAGCCTGTTTCCCTTGCTTATTTGACCCTTTTTTTTAGTGCTTTTGATTTCTATTTTCTTTGTATCATTTGTTTTTACATCACACAATTTCAAGTAACCTAGTTTTCAGATTAAGAACCAAACTAGTAGACTCTATTTTCCTTGAGGATCGATACCTTGCTCATCAACACACTTTATTACAAGATCATCACATACACTTTGTGTCTCTATCAAGTCTTAAAATTTTCTCCATATTTAATTCATACTACTCAAATTGAAACTTTAAAATTAACTCATAGTTTGATTGATATTCTCAAATGTTCAAATTTTAGATAACATATATATATATATTGCAAAATTTTTAATTTCATTGTAATATTTTTATTAGAAAATTTTAATTTTTTTCCCCCTCACTGCTGGTAATTCCTAAATTTGCCTTTGCTGATAGCCATGCTAGAAACCTTGATAGTGAGGCTTGATAAACAGAAGATGATAGACTTAATATTATTATTGATGGCTTTAACTCTGATCATGAGTAAAGCAGCAGCAAGGAGATCATCAGCCGCACCGAGGACAACATCTCTATGGAGTTCCTTGTGAGATATGTTGTAAATTTTCCAAATATCTAGTAATCTTTGGTTATTTCTCAAGATCCGTATGACCTCATTTCTATACTATCATATAGGTGATAATTGATTTGGAAAGTATATTTGTGAATTCTATTTAAAAATCTTAGTTTATAAAAATAGCTTTACTCCTTAGAGTAAGAAATTCAAAAAGATTTTGTATTAATAGTTGGGATTTTAATATTACATTGTATTTATACCCACTTTCATAATAATGACATTTTTAAGTCTAAGTCATGTATTTCGTTTTGAACATGTTTTTTGCTGGGCAGGATGATCCAAGTTAATCTAATACATTTAATCAAGTATTTCAAAATGACTTATGGGATTAAATAACTAAACATTTAATAATTCATATTTTAAAAATATAACATTATTAATTAACCACCAATCATTAATTAGAAAAATATAACTTTAATTTTAAAATATTTATGTTAATTAAAGTCAATTTAAAATTTTGTCAATTTTCTATATAAAAAGAATATTCTCTTCAAAATAAATTTTAGCAAACCCAAAATCAACTACATCCACATTTCACATGCCAACCAAACACAGACACAAACTCTATTTCAAATTTGAACTTTAATTTGCATGCACCATGTGGTGGCTGCTTATAAATGGACCTAATATAGGTCCTATCCCTCATGGCATCTCATGCAATAGAAGTGAAAGATCCAAACCTTCTTTAAAACAAAACAGATGGACATAACATAACAAAAACATAATATATATATATATATCAATAAAGTCACCTGTGGTATTACATACCACATCATAAAACTCCCAGAAAATTAACCGTTAGTTGTTTAAATGAGAACGAATACTTTGAGTTGGAATTTTCATGAGAGGAGGTATCTTGCCATGCATCCTCCTCTTCTTTAAGAAATAGCTTTCAATAGGAAAAAATTAAGAGACTTAGAGACCACAAATTTAAATATTTATTTTATAAATAGAAAATTTTAAGAAAATATACTAATAAATTATATGATCATTTTAACATGTTTAAATCTTGCATCCAGTGTTTTTAACAAAATAAACATATATATATATATATATATGTAGTCTTATAATAATTTTCATTCAAATATTATTTATTTGGTTTTTGTATATATATTTGAAAACTCTTGAACTCTTGAGTTTTCTTTCTAATTCCATATATAGAATAAATAAAAAAATACTATGTAAATAATTTTGAATGATAAAATGAGGGGCATTTATTCAAATTAGTCTTCAATATCCACACCATGCACTATAAACGGAAATTTTAATAATTATTTTGAAATTTTAAGTAACAATTGATATTTAAATTAACATGAAAAAGGGATGGCACTTTTGTCATCAAATATGGCATATTGTCACTAGAAGTGTTTGAATGTTCTAATAGTTAGCAATACATATTTGATATTTCCCATAATAATTTTGATGTAGCAGTGATCACATTAAAGTAGGTATGTTCATAAGACTGAAATATATTCTAGAAAGGTTTTAAAAAAAATAAAAAGAGATGTGTTGTAGACACATTACATTACAAGATTCTTTTTAAGATATAAATATGTATCATCTTTATTAAATATGATCAGTAGAGTATTCTCTAACCATTTTTATCAAATGTTAACTTCAAAATTAATTTATATTTTTAGTACATACTTGTCATGAGAGGTGATTGAATTATCATAATCGTATTTTGAAAATTAAGAAAATCAACCTTATATTTAATTTACATAATAACAAAATAAACATATTAGATATATACTCTAAGAAAGTTATTTTATGAATAATCTCATTTTCACCAAATTTTGGTATAATTATAGTTATAAATTGTTGCATATTGAAATATAGTATGAGCAAAACAACACGAGATACTAAATTATGAATTATGATGATATCAAAATCATCATTTTGAGGAAATGCTTAATAAAGTATTAGAAATTAATGATATAATATGATTTCTAGCAAATCTAATTAAAATGGTTTACATGATAAAAATGCTTATTAGAACTAATAATCCTACTAATTAATAATTTCATATTTTTAGAATTCTAGTTAGATTGCTAAAAATGATCTTCGGAGTATAAGGAAATAACATCTCCCTTTATATTTCGAATCAACAAATAAAAAAGGTTTAACTAACTGCCTAGTTATTTAAGGGCTAGATAATGAATGCATTCTTTAATTATATAAGAATCTCTAAAAATGAAAAATCTAATGAGAACAATTTTAGCTTAATCCCTATGGTAATAGATGTGGTGGGCAAAGGTTTGCATGCCTATTCTTTGGTCATACTTTTATAATTATGTAACAGTAATATGAATCAAAAAAATAAATTTAAAAAATTAATCTCATAAAAAAATATTTCAAATCATAAAAATCTTTGAGGATTGCTCAAAAGTAGACTTTATTGAAATAAATTCATGATTTATATATAATCAACCAAATCCTATTTAATCTTCTCTCGTCCTGCTGTTGTTCTTCCCTTCAATTTAAATCTCTTTCCTCCATTCACTCCATGTCATTACTCATGTTTTTTTCCGCCATTATCTCATCTCTTCTACCTTCACTATATATATATATAATATCATAACCAAATTCTGTTCTTTCTTGAGTACACTATATTCTTATTTTTCCTTCACCTCTTTTCTTTCTTTTTCTTGATCATTATCACCTCTATTATTCTAAACTATTTAAAAATATTCACAAAGGCCAAAGGAAGTACATAATGAATAAGTTATCCTAAATAAATAAGTCCTATAATTCCCAATACTTGATAGATTAGGCAATGTAAAGAACAGAATTTCTAATGAAAATTAAAACTGAAAAAAATTTAAATAATCATAATGTCTTGAAAGGAACTTTTAAAATACGTATACTTATTTTCAAAGATTTAGTGCTCAAAAAAATCATTTATCTATATATATATTGACTCCAAAATAAATGATGAAAGAAGAAAAACCATTCTGACTTCTCTATGAGCTAACATGAAGTAGACATAGTAGTTTTGGTGGGCTAACAAAGGGATGCCTACACATATACTCCCAAATGTAGGATGAGAATGTACCTAAATGCTAATCCTAAAAGGCCACATAAAAAAACTAACCATAAACCATGACCTAGGTATGACTACTTTGAAGAGAAGATATATACTCAAAGGAATAATCCAAAAGATATAATGGCAAAAAACAAACACCACCCATGTATGACTATCATGCTGTTTGCATTAATAATGCAACAATATTACTTTGCCCAAAAATAAAATCAATAAGGTGTGACCTGTCAACAGATATATATGCCATTGTTTCAAACATGAAAGACCAAACCAGTTAAAGAAATGAAAAAGCAGTCCATTAGAGTCATGGGAAGAAGGGCAAGATAGACATGATGATCATCTGCCAAACCTCCATGGCCATTCCCTCCTTAAAAAAGTTCAAGAAGGGAATAAACTTGGGTGGGTGGTCTGAAAGCAAATGGGTTGAAACCCTAAAAGATGATGCCCCCTCGTGGGTTATGTCCCTTTGGGTTCTTCATCCATGGCTTTTTGGTTAGACATTAAACAATCTATATCCAAGGACATGGTGTGGGATCCAAAGCCCCACCGTTCTAAGCCCTCATTGTCTGTGTGACACTCTACCTGCCACTCTTGAATGGCCCACATATCATTTTGATATTAATTTAGTGTAATTTACTATTCTAAATACCATTCTCAGCCAGGATAATAAACCCATCTGATATCCTTCCTCCCTCTTCTCACCTGCAACCCTTGCACAAAGTAATATTAGAACATATATAGGACAAGAATCAGTGAACAGAGTGTGTACTGCACCCATAAATCAAGCACAAAAGAGTTTGATAGATGTGTTTAAATATTTACATAAGCACATGATCGATGTGAAGATCTTGTTTCAAGCGGCATAATCTTCTCTAATTTACAAACAAAAGATACTTATGCATATATATATATATATGTTTATACTTACCTAACACAAAGCCAAGTGAACTGCCAAAGCTTACCAAAGTGATCTTAATTAAACATGAACTAGTTTTCTTCAACATTTATTTCAGCATTCAGAAATTGAATCTGCAAGACTCTGCATGAGTCTCACCTGAGCACTTAGACATTGTATGTAGGTAGCTGTCTCTTCAAGCAAGTTGCAGAAATCCATGGCCTTGCCTCCGGGCACCAGACTCCGGAGAACATCAGCTTGGCCAGGCTCTCTAGGCCTAGAAACCCTAATCCTTCTCCTAATAACAAATCTCCTGGCGCTACTGGAAAGACAAAGCCCCCGGTGAAGTCTGCGAAGCACGGCACGGCTCCAAGCTCTCCTGTTACCGGCGGCGCGGGCCATCGACGCATACGCTGCACGTCGGATGCTTCTCCGGCGTTGCATGGTGGAGGAAGTTGGAGAAGCTGAGTTTATAACGGTAAAAGCTCTCAAGAAGTAGGTAGCCTGCATGGTCTTGCTCACGTTAAGATTAGGGTTAAGGTCAGGAGTAGGGTTAGGGTTTCTTGTTGCTTCTGAGCACTTGTTGAAGTGCATGGCTAGGGAAAGAGGGAAGGATAGAGATTTGAAGTACGGAAGGGGAATTACTAGGTGTTGTATGTGTATGTGGGGAAAGATATATAGATTTAGTTCTGACACAAGAGGGACCAGAGTGATCAGAGAGACAAAAAGCTGGGCTGGAAGATATATCTCTGACACAAGCGTCAACTCTAAACTCCCATGTATGTATGTTTTTAAGTGTACCTCTTATAAAAGAAGAGAGAGAGAGAGAGAGAGAGAGAGAATTGATGGTATGATGGAGAGGAAGAAGGAGGAGAGAGGGAATGATGAAAAGAAAGGAAAAAGAATGAAGGGTGGGAGATGAAGGAGTGGGGAATCAAGGCTTGTTTAGATAGAGAGAGAGAGAGAGGTTGGAGAAGTGGATGGTGGGCCAGGAAGAAGGCAACCCACCACATGAGAGCACATGGAGGGAAATGACCCACTTGGATGATGGGAACCTTTTGCCTTTGCTCTCTGTTCTTTCTTTCTTTCTTTCCTTCTTTCTTCTTCTCTCGTGTGTTCTTGTTCTTTTATCAACCAAGGGTACTACATTATATTAGGGACTTGAGGTTTGCACTTGGGTCTTGTCCACTCAGTGTCTTGTGGGTGATGTGGAGTGTTGTGATTGGTTGGTGGGACTTGAGAGTGAGAAGTTTGGGTAGCAAATGGAAATATTATATATATAATATATATGTGAGGGTTATTAGGTTGGTCTCATGTCTACGAGAGAAAGAGAGGGTGTAATTAAAGATTGATTTGAGGGCCGGCCCCGGGTCATTCCCGTGACGGTTGACTTGTTGATATCACGGGGTGGGAGTGAATGGGATTTTGGTTCCTTGCCCACATGGATTGGTTTTTGTTCTTAGAGCACCTTCATGAAATTCCTCATTCTTTCATCAACCATTTTTAGAGTAGCATTTCATGCATGTCTCAGGAAATAGAAGAGGAAATATCCTTTATAATATATATATTATGTATGTGTTTGGATGGATCGATCCTTTAATTTATTAGAGACAATTTATTTTTACTGATTATTTTGGATAAGTAAAATGCTACTTTATATAAATTTCGGTAGTTTTATGTCTTTTATTGCCAAATTTATGAAGAATATACTGCCATGAAATTATTGTAAGTGCTTTGTTTGTTTATTACAGTCTTTATTAACCACTTCTTGGGTTTTCTCTTCTAATTGTTGTCTTTTTTTTTCATAAGGGTAGTGTGATTTATTAATTTAAAATAACAACAAAAATTAAACATGACCGGTTTCACACCAAAATTATGCAATATCAACAACTTGATTTGATTGCCCAAAAAAATTATGATACTGAGTTATAAACTCTGCCAGATTTTATGGTGAAAGAAAAGAAGAAAAGGAAAAAAGTTTAGGTAAAAACCTAGGCCACCCAATAAATCTGGTGCATTCGTGTCCGCACCATGGTTCAGAATTTCTAAGCTCTCCCTAGCACGCTAGTATAAAAGATAACCACTAAAAGCAAGGTTAAAATGATAATGAATAATACTATATATAAAGTGAATGAATTTGCATACTAGAAGCAGACTAAACTTTTAGTAGGAATGTTTTGAAACAATATGGGCCCTCTAACATGTTCCACTTCCCAATCTTAACCCTAATTCATATTCTATAAATAAAAGACCATTATTGGTGTATTATTTTAAACTTTTATTAGCTAAGTAAATGTTGATCTATACATATAAATTTATCCATTTTATATTAACTTTAGCATAGTGAGTCATTTAATCCAATGCCAATATTTGTACAAGATACAATGTGTGACAATGTTTATTATTTTAGTGGCCGGCAACGGAGTAGTTTTATTTTTAAGGTATGCTTGGACGGCTGACAAATATATATATATATATATATAGATTGATAGATGCCCAAGAATGGAGGAGTCATGTGGGAAGACTCATATGCTTTGATGAGATGGCAAGGAATATGTGTGGTTTATTTACATGTGTTTATATTTGAGGCTAGTTTGCCATTTTATTATTAGGCTCTTGTGTGAGAAGTGATTACTAGGCATTCCAACTTTCACATATATATATAGTGGTTGAGATTTTTTTATATATATGTCCTTGGTTGAGATTTTTTTTATATAAATGTCCTTTTCATGATAGATCTGATTGGTTTGATCTGTTATGTGGTTGAGTTTATGCGTTGTGTTCATGAAAAAGTCAAGTTAATTCAATAATCAAGAGCTAGTACATTGCTAAAGTTTGAATGAAATAAAAAAGTAATAGCTAATATTATTTTAAATTATTCAAAAGTGGTATTGAATAGGTTGGAAACTTGGAATAATTTGAGATAAAAATTATTTTAGTAACTACTTAAATAATATGGGCATTAATATATAAATATTCTTGAATATAATCTATATTTTATTTCTGTCTTTTTATGTTTCTAAATTTTTATATTGTTAGTATTTTCCTCTTTACATTTTTTAATTATAAATAAAATATTATTAAAAAATTACTTATTAGTCCTTGAAATTTTTTGTTTATTTCAATAAATTATTCTGACAAAATATTATCATTTGAAGTTCCTCCTTTTTACAACTAGTTTCATCTTATCCCTCCGGTCACTTTTAGAAGTCAAATTCTGTTCGACAACACACAAATTTAAATAGATTTGTCAAATAATAAACGGATATACAAAAAACCAAAGAGCAAAATTAAAAACTGAAAGTGATTTAAGAATAGTAAATCCAAAGTACCAAAACCAAAAATTGAATGTGATATAAAAATAGTAAAACCAAGGTTATCTATTCATTGGATTTAAAAATAATTTTAATAAGGAGAGACTGTCAAGAGATTTGAAAAAATCAAAGGTCTTTTTAGCCCAATAGTAAAGTTGTTTGGACCTCTAATATTAATTTGATAAATTCTTTTTTTTTTTTTTGAAAAAATTTATACATATGTATACTCAAATTCTTGGAATCACACAAACATTTACTTTTCAAATATACTTATGAAAAATTTACACGCATACCCCCTACCTTTGTCTTTGTAGATGTTTACACTTCCCATATATTAACATGGTACTTCTCTAAGTTTTATTTTTTATTTACATGTTTTTCTAAAATTTAATTTTGCAACATATATGAAATAAATGTATATTTTAACATTATTTATATAATTACTAAATGTATATATTAATACAGGACATGCAGATCTTTTTCATATGCTTTATTGAATATTTTAGTATAATAACTTACTATTAACCATAAACAATGGACATATAAAGATCTTTAAAAATCGAATAATTTGTAACTTGAAGGGATATAAATTGAGGAGCGGCGGCAAATTTAGACATCACAAAACGGAGTAGGAGAGACTTCCATTTGCAAACAGTAGGAGGATTTGGACACCTTTTCTTTACAAGATTATAACTTTTTGATTGTGATAAAATCTCTAATTACTTGTTTTATTTTGATTTTTTAATTGTAGTTTTAATCCATTTAATTGATGCACAAGATGATTGATGTATCTCTTCTAACCAACCATTATGCAATTAATATGAACTCATACACTTATATTATTGCAAAATCTTGACAAAAAACAAAGATAATTAATGTTTATGCAATCTAATAAATGCTAGCCTTGTGCTACAGCTCATAATACACAATGGAAATGGCTTTATCATTGAGATCAAATTCACATTAGGTTTTCTAAAGGTTTGAATTTTTTTTCATTTTAATTATTATTATTATTATTATTATTATTATTATTTTCTTTTTGTAATTTTTTTGTGTGGGACATCATTATTGAAGCATGTTTGGTATTTTTATATATAGTAGGAGTTTAAGAAAGTATATTAGTTAGAATCTTATATATGAAAATAGATCATTAGTCTAAATGAATAATAGCATTATAGTCATGTATGGATGAGTCATTTTATCAGGGATGGGGAAAAACAAATTGAAGGTTTCTGTTAATTAAAACTACATTCTATATGGAGTTGGAGCAATTGACCATGTTAACTAATTACCTTATTACCTTATTCATTCAGCTTGAATTCATTGATTAACCAACTTGATTTATTTAGATTAACCAATTAAAGGAGATGGTACCAATGCTTGTAGGGATTAGTTAAAAAGGTCTATCTTTAGTAGGCTACATGCATTCACCATAATCAATTCTATCCTTGCCATAAGAGTCATCCACTATGAATAGATTATTCAGCCCTTCTAGACTTTGTTCAAGTGTACATGGTATACATGATGTCGGCAAGCAACCATTCATATAGAAGCATGGTCATTTTAAAATATCAAAAGTATAAGTTATTTTAATCAAAGGAATCTAAGGAATTATATAAAATGTCAAAAATGATGACTGATGTCTTTAACCCTGGGGGTACTTATCTAAATCATTGTCAATCGAAAACCATATTAACAGTAGGATAAATGTTGAAATAATTGAAAGGAGGACATATAAAGAAGAGAATCAAATCAATATGTTGCAAGAGAAAGAAACAAGACATAGATGTGTCGAAACCATTGATAGTTCTAGTTGAGAAGATGCATGGGTGTGTGGGATTATCAAGATAACACAACAATTTTTGAGACTTTTGACATGACCAATGCAAAAAAATCCAACGAATTAAATGTGCATAAGGAGCATGAACATGGAAAAAGAACCTTATGGTGATCTATGAGATTGGAAAAACTAAAATGGCTCTGATTGCACTAATGCACTCAACTATATTACACATAGATAAACCATTAAAATAGTTTTGAACATCTTAGATAAGTTTAAATGAGATAAATATTTCATTTTAGGATTTAGAATCAATTTGAATTCGAGTGGGTCGAAATAGATGGAATCACGTACAGGCCAATTCAAATTCCATGACTAATCTAAATACCCTTAAATAAAAAGGTTATGTTTGAACAAAAACTTAACTCATTTTTCTCATGCTTCATAAATTTGCATGGCAGATCTCATCTTAGCGAAGGAGGTAACCTCCTTATGGACTAAACCTATAACAAGATTTTTAAATATTGCTCTATTCAAAGTACAACTAATATATTTAAGTTGAATTATTTACGGTAAAAATCATTTATTTTAGGATATTAAAATTATTAAAAAAATTAAATACTAGTTGAAAAGAAATTTGAAATTTGTTAACCAATAATAACTTCCCTCCTATATAAATGTTTTTCCCATATTCTTTTCTCCCAATTCTTTCTTTCGCCAACAATAGGCATAGTGATGGTTTCACATGACTCTCATATTAACAACTATTTAACTTTCAATAACAGTATTTACATCTCTTTGACATCAAGTCATATGTTGCACAATGTTAGGATAATCGGTCTATGATTTTGTCATTAATTTCAAATTGTTTGGGTGGAAGTTTTTATTTTGAATTAATCAAATTTGAATTGATTAATAGTAATTAAATTTAATATTTTACTATTAAAATTATAAATTTCAAATTCTTATTTCTTTAAATAATTATATATTATTGAAAATAGCCTTAATGTAATTTAAAATGCTTAATTTCCGTTCATTGACAGAACCTGGGACAATTTCAAAGGTACTTTCAAAAGATTAATGTTTTTATTATGAATATCATTCCTTAAGCATGAAATATAGAAAGAAACCTTCTGCATTTTTTCCTTTTGTAAATATCATTTTAAAGTTCACTAAAATATCATGTTCATTATATAAAACTTATTATAAGAAAACTAACTCGAAACATGATAAATAAATATTGAATAACTTTAATTTAGTTGAAAAACCGAGAAAATAATTTTATCCTAAGCCAAGAAAAAAATTCAAATTTTGAATCAATTATTTCTGCATCAAGTGAGAATTAAAGAAAGAATAACTATTCTTTTTGTTTTCCGATTGAATGGTGGTTGATAATGATTATCCATAAATAAAAATTAGTAAAGCCCTTTTATTGAAGGATTATCAATAATTAACCGACATTTTTGAGACAAAACTATATTGACATCTCAATTTCCTATAGTTCCATGAAGATAATGATCCTTAGAAAGGTGATAGAAACAAGAGTAAAGCGTTGTAAGGTAGGCCTACAAGAGCTCCCACCCCATGCATGCCCATTGCTTGGAATGGACACCCTAACCATGCTCACTGATTAATATTTTTCATTGACTTGATCACTGATATATCATGTGTTCATGGTGAGCTCAGATTGTTTAGGGCATGTGCACGTGTATTTGACACACTACCAAATCATCAATACCTCACATGGCTGTGTATGACATTATATAATTAGGGTTCTTGTTGACTAGAATGTAGAAAGAGAAAGGAAAATTATTTTGTTGTTTACATATGATTGATAAAATTTATATAAAATAACACTAAAAGATTTAACAAAGTCCTAAATAGCTCAATAAAAGTAGGGAGAATGTGAAATAGTGCACCATGCAAAATTACATTAAAAATATGGCAATTATTTGGATAAAAATATAAAATTAAAATAATTATTGTCTAAGTAGATCGATATCTTCGAATACTGGTGGGACCGCTAATAAGTCTTTTTACTAATTAATTAAATAATTTGTTAAGGTGGATAAGTGTATAAGTGCATTAAATAAAATTATCCACAAAGCATTATTAACGCCACTTGCATGCACAGATCGATGTAGGATATATTCCATATATATATATATGACATCCTATGATCCATGTGTGACTAATAAAGATTATAGCATAACATAATATTCCAACCAATTCCACAAAAGAAATAAATAAATAAATAATAAATTGTAACAGTAAAACTTTTAATTTGAGAAGAGAGGGAGAGAGGTAACTACAAGTTAAGATAGGAAGACAAACAAGAAGGTTCTATCAAATTTTCATGCATCTGGTTTCACTCTGAAAAGCCATGAGATTATTTGATATAATGTAATTTCTATCAGATAATCTTTATAAGACAACAAAGAAAATGAGCCACTGAGATTATATCAAATAATTAACCTACTTTCTGTTTAACCTTCAAACTATCACTAAATTAATGTTGAGCTTGATCAATAAAAAGGTTAACTGATTAAAAATAATTAAATGATGAAAAAAGAAAAGCATGCCGAGTTGTCGGATGATGGCAAAGAAGGGTGCAATTGGGATGAATAGACTCTGATAGCACCAAGGATATATCTAATCCAGTATTAATACAGTTTAAATGAATGCATATTTTCCAAACTAAGAGTCAAAAACTTGGGCCAAAACTTCAATGTGTTTCTAATTAGTGGCCAGTGGTTCCATTGTCACACCATGCTCTTTCATGTTTCAGGTCTCCACAAATTAAAAGTAATATGATTGATCTAATGTTTGATTGATCAATTGTCCAAGCTTTCTAATCTGAATTTGGAATTCAGAAAACTTAAAACAAAAACACATGAGTAATCACATGTTCTTAAAAACAATTTGTCAACTCTGATTTATATGCTGTTGCTTAGTATTTGTGCATGAATGAATTGCATGTTTCTGTTGATTTCGATCTGAGAAAAACCTTGTGATGATGCATGTCTTGGATGTAGCTTGAAATGATCCAAGTTTAGAAGTTCATAGGAAAGCCACCTCTAATTTCAAAATAAAATTACAAGTTATTATTTTCTAGTAGAGCTTCATTACGAAGTTGAGAAAGGAAAATGATTTGGATGAATAGATGGATTTGAATTTCTCTTGGCTTCTTCCAACATCTTTAGATAACATGGCAACTGCTTATATAAGAACTCATACGTACACTGAAACAAATGCATAATAAAATAACCATAACCTCCACAAAGTCACAGATTCTTATACCCATATGTTTGGTTCGCGCATAATAATTTGGAGGTTTTGATAAATTTTCTTCATTTGCTTAAGCTGATGTTTTATTAATTCAAATTGTCTTGCTTAGGAAAAATTTCAAGTTCATAACAAATAATAAATGAATTACCTTTTTGGTTTTTTTGTGCCAATAGACACTCACTACAACAAATTGTATTTTTAGTGATAACAAAAGTTATCACTAGACATAGTTAACTCTGCATTAGCTACAGGTAAATCTTTACACATCAAACCTTTCTTTGAGTGAAAACTTCCCTACCGCTGGACTTGAGCTTCAAGAGTGGATGGAGGTGGGATGGCCGCCTCTGGCTCTTCGGTTCCCAAACCCCCTCTAGGCATCAGACCTAGTGTCTCTTGGGCCAACATTGTTGGATCTCGAAGCAAGGAAATCCAATCAAAAATACCCCCTTCATCTACAAAAAGCCCACTTTGATCGACTAAGAAATTCCATTCAATGTCATGTGAAGATTAATTAGGATCTTTGGCTCCAGGCCAAAAATGGCATGCAGTCGTCCCCTCTATGCCAAGTTCCTTGGGAAAGCTCTCCCCCTTGATGAAGCAAAACTTACTCTCGCCAACGCTTGGAGAGGTCTAGGTGGCTTCACTAGCGTAAACCTGCCAAATGGCTTCTACTATGTATGCTGTGAATCTTACAACTTTCACCTTGGCGTGAATCCTTTCAACCAACTTTTGAAAAACTTTCTTCTGCTGTTGTTTCGATCTAGTTGTACCACATGCCGATCAAACTCTGGGGGCTAATCTCCTAGAGACGGTTGCATCTTAGTTTGGAAGAGTCTTAAAAGTGGATGAACATACTATGGATAGATCTAGAGCTAAATTTGCCCATGTTTTGGATCTCAATCAACCTCTTCGACAAGGCACCTGGGTTCAGTATGGTGATAACTGTGTTTTTGTATTGGCCCTATGTGAAAAGTTTTTGGTTTTTTGCTACAAATGTGGCTGAGTTGGTCATGGTGAAGCAACCTATGTCTTTTCTAGCAATCGGCTACGTCTTTCTGATCAGTTAGTGTTCCTTGCACTGGTGGTGCATGAGATCGTGCAAACTGATCAGAGAATGCAGCTTGATGAGCCTTCTAAAGAACAGGTATGATATCACTGATGCTTGTAATTCTTAACCGCCTACCATTGGAAATGAGGATGATAACTCCAATGATTTTGGCCCTTTGCTTAAACCACAAGTCGAAAAGGTCCCTATCATGGTCATAGCCATGGTAACGGCCGAATCCCTATCCGATGGAATCCCCTGAGAAAGACGATCTTGATGCTAACACATGGATCGGTTCTCAACACGTGGTAAATAGATTGCCTATCTTCGTTACATGTGGAGGTCATGCAAGGCATGGTGGGAAAAAGAGACTTCTCCTGCAATCTGATCTTTCGAATACCTATCCCGAGGTGAATCCTCCCGTTATGGATGTGTTGGAAAAAGATGAAAATCCCATTAGGGATTTAACTCCATCTTTTCACCCTCCTGACATCCTGCCTCAGAAATCCTCACCTTCCCTGCAGCCGTCTGTCAAATCTTCTGACATCCCACTTTTGCTCAATTCCAATGCCACTTCTTCATAGTCTTTAATCCTTTGCGTAATTTCCACTCCTTCCCCAAATACTAAGACTACTACCCTGGTGGAAAATGCCATTAGCCACCCCTTGGGAGCTCCAACGGTTGTGTCTTCTCAAAAGCTAAAGCAAACGATTCCTCCTTTGCCTAGACTCAGCTCCTCTATGTTGTCCTCTTCTTCCCATCTTGATTCCTCTTCTCCTTCTCCGGAAGACGATCATCACTTGATGGTAGTGGTCAAACTTGTTGGAGTTCTCTCTCGTTCATCTTCAAAAGATCAGAAGGTGGAAGATGCCTCCTTGCTTGATGACGATGGAGCATCTGAATCAACCATGGAACCCAATGACGATATGGTTCTTGGTCAATTCCAAAAAGATGCAAAACTGGAAGCTTTGGCAAGGCGATCACCAAGCAAGGAATCGTCTCACCCAAAGAAAGGGAGAAAAACTCCCGTTTCCTAACATTTTCCTTTTTCCCCTTCTTTCATTATAATTATGATGTCTATTAAAGTTTGTTGCTGGAATTGCAGGGTATCTCAAATTCCAGAACTCTGGATCTTCTCAAAAATATCATTCATCAAATGAAACCTGATATAGTTAGTCTTCTTAAAGATTAGAACTCGCATTTCTCCTCCTCTCCTATGCATGTGTTTACTCATTTCATTTGTCGTACAAAAACTAATCTTATCAAGTGGTGGGTTGCAAGTTTGAGCAATCTGGAGAAGGAAATTCATAATATTGAAACTGAAATCACCAATATTGAAAGTACTGAAGCTAATTCTCCTGATCCTTGGCACCAAACTTGGCTCCGTGCTTTCTATAATAGACACAAAGTGATGCTTCGCCAAAGCTCCTTATTTTGGGCTTAATATGAGAAGATGGGGACCGAAACAACAAGTACTTCCATAACTTGGTTAAAATCAGGCATCACAAGAACAAAATCAACGCTATCAAGGACCAGTCGGGTAACATCTTCACTGATCATTTGGGAATTGAAAACTGCTTTCTAAATTATTTAAAAAATATATGATTTTTGAAAATGTCCTTTTTCTCTTAATCAACTTCTTCTAATCATGCCTGATGACTTCACTACAATTTTTGAGGATAGGGTTCCTTTGATTAAACCCGTTACTAAGAGGGAGATCTTTTGCACCCTAAAATCCATGGCTCCTGGTAAAAGTCCTAGCCTTGATGGAATGAATGTTGATTTTTTCCTTTATTATTGGAACATTATCGGTGACTCTTTTTTTAAAGCTATCCCCACTTTTTCAGTACTACTAAAATGCCTCTCTCTTGGGGTAGAACTTTTGTTACCCTCATTCCCCAAAATGATTCTCAGCAGTTGGTTACCGATTTTTACCCCATTTCTCTCTGTAACGTCAGTTATAAAGTCATTACCAAAATTCTTGCAAACCATTTGAAAAATGTGATCTCAAAACTTGTTGGTCATGAACAAAGTGCCTTTCTTGTTGGTCGTTCCACTTTTGATAACATAATTGCTGCCCAAGAAATTGCCCACTCTTTAGAATTTGACTACCTTTCCCTTTATGATGATGGCAAAAACTGATATTGAAAAAGCCTTTGATTCGGTTGAGTGGAAAGCTATTCTTGCTATCCTCCAGAAGATGATATTTCCTTAGCTTTGGATTTCTTGGATTCAAGAGTGTCTTTCTTCTGCTTCTTTTTCTATTCTCATCAATAGTCAACCCACCCCCTGGATATTTAGCAGTAGAGGAGTGAGGCAGGGAAACCCTTTCATCTTGTTACCCAGGATCTCTCTGTAATCTTCAACTGGGCCCTCTCCCTCAATCTTGTCCCTCGCTTCAATAGAAACCTTCCCAGAAATTTCAGTCACCTTATGTTCGCCAATGACTTGATCCTTATCACTAATGCCTCTAGAACAACTGCCAAAAACTCTCTTCTTTGTCTTAATATTTACTTTGATATCATTGGTCAAAAACCCAACCTCTCTAACTTGGCTATTTACCTTCCCTCTTGGTGTAACAAAAAATTCTCTAAATCCATCCCTAGAATCATGGGCATTAAGTTGGGAAGTTTCCTCTTCTTCTATTTGGGTGCTCCGATTTCTCCTAAAAGGCTTCCTGTCAACCGATTTAATTTATTACAACTAGATTCAAGTCGGCTATTAATTCATGGAATCATTCTGCTATTTCTATAGCTGGTCGTGTGACCTTCTTAAATGCCAGTGTCTTCTCCATTCCCAATTACTATTCCTCCCATTTTCTAATTCTTGATACAACTCTTGATGACATTACTAAAATAGCTCAAAATTTCCTCTAGGGAAGGATAAGCAATTATAGTGGCTTCCACACAATTGGGTGGAACATTACGACACTTACAAAACCTTAGAGGGGGGCTTAGGACTCAGAAAATTAAAGCATACTCAGTTTTCTCTTTTGGCCAAAAATGTATTTGCAATTTTAAACTTGGAAAATTAGATATGGATTGATATCTTTAAAACCAAATATGGTAGTAGAATGTTTGGAATTGGAATAATATTGCCAACTCTTCTTGGTTCTTCAAATCTTTGTGCAAAACTGCTACTCTTCTTAAAGTTAATACTAGAATTTCTACTTGTAATCCTTAGAAGATTGATATTTGGAAGGGCCCCTACTTACTGGTTCTCCCAATCAACTTGAAACGTACCTTTCTGAATATGAGCCTTGATCTGGAGAACTTAGCCTTTTACAAATATCCTTTTCTAATGGCTCCTTTGATTCTGAGGTCATGATTAATATTTTTGGTCCAAACTTGGATTGGACTTGGATTGAGAATATTTCTATTGATAATTTCTCCAACAATCACTGGGTTTGGGCTCCTTCCTCTAGCTGTACTCTACGTTGCTCCAGTCATTTACAATCACTTAAATATGACTAGAGAAATCTCCGACTCTTAGATTGGATGGCACAACATTTTGTATCTAACTGCCATTCCTCTAGTTAAAGTTTTTTTATCTGGAAAATGGCTCACGGTATACTCTCCTCTGGAGCTTATCTTTACAATATTAGGGTCTGCCCTTATATAGATTGCAAGTTTTGTGTTCTTGAAGCTAAAACCACTCCTCATGTACTGTGGAATTGTTGTAAGATCTGCTCCTGCTGGTTGTGACTTCTCACCTCACTTGGTCTCAACCTTCAATTCATGAACATTATCAAAATTGGAGACTGGTTAAACATCAAAATCAAGTCTTGGGCAAGGGATGCCTTTGCCAAACCCACATTGCAACTACCTCTTGGCTTATTTGGAAAACAAGATGCAATTATGTTTTAAAAAATTGGCTCCCAAACTTTGGTAGCATCTTGGTTAAATCTTGGACACTATGTATTGATTACTTCAACTCAATCAATCTGCTCAATAGTGAGTACTTTCACTCTTGGACTACTTGTTCAGCTATTACTATCTATACTAATGCTTCTTGGCTTGCCACTGGATCTTGGTCTGGTATGGGATTTATCATCGTCTTTAATCAGAAATTTGTTATCTTGGCAGTGACAAAAGGTGCAATGGTAGATAACCCAACCCATGATGAAATTGCTAGCCATTGACTGGCGTTAGAGATTTGCAAAAGCAAGGATTTGAAGCCTAACAAAGTCTGTTGTGATTTTGCCGGAGTTACCCAAATGATCTAGCGTTATGAGCATTGTGTTGCTTGGCGTTACAAAGATGAAAATCAGAACCTCAAGCAATAGCTTCAAATCTTTCCAAGTCTTCTATTGGAGTGTATTAATTGGGAGGCCAACCTTATCGCTGATGCTCTTGCCCTTCATGGAAGACGCAATCCTCATCTTTCTCTCTTATTTCAAGGATTGGGCGCCCAAGATGGCTTGAAGACCTGTGCCTTCACAGCAACTTACTTTTTTAATCCTTGATTCCTTTCTCCTTTTTGTTTTCTTTAGCTTTGCTTCTTTGTGAAAAAAGCAGTAATTTTAGTCACAATTAGTAAAAATAGTAAATTTTAGAAGTCATCATCTCCCGTCACAAATACCTCCGATGGACAAATGGGCACAATTATTCCATTTATAATTTTGTGACCAATTTCACGACAATAACAAATTTAATATTTGTGACAGAGTAATGTGGCTGCAATAACCTTAATTATTTATGTCAATTTTATTGACATAAATTTTTTTTAATAGTAATCAATAAAGTGCTCACAAGAATTTATTCTATTGTGTCAATTTTGTTGACATAAAAAATAAGAAATAGTGGTGAATACATGGTTGCAGTTGTCCATTTTATTGTAACAACTTGTTGGCACAAGAAAAATGCTAAATAGTGATGAATAAGCCATCACAATAATCCATTTTATTGGTGACCAATACTTTGTTACTAATGTTTTTAGAGATATTTTCATGTGTTTTTATTGTCACGACTAAAATTATTAATTTAACAAATCACTAAATAATAATGATATGTTACGCTAATTTTGTCACTAATGTAATAAATTATTTCTGATAAATATAAAGTTATATCTTAGATACTTTTGTCAAAAAAGACAAATTTTTAGTAGGAAAAAAATATTTAATATTGTCACACAAGCAAATGAAAGTGTTTAATATTATATAAAAATAAATAAATAAATATCACCAAAATATGCAAAATTCTATTTTTGAATATATAAATTGGAAATTTTAATATCCAAAATACAATTATAAAATTATCCTTTTAAAAAAATGAAAAAAAGGATTATAAAATTATCTTAAATTTGGAGATGAAGCACTCAACTATGAATTTGAATCTTCGTTTTTGCATTTGATTCACAACTTCTGCTAGAATTTGACTCATTTTTTTACTTCAATGTTATTCCCTCTTCTTGACTCTTATTCTGCATATTTAGAAAAGAAAATAAAAATCTAATGAAATAATTTTAAAAATAAAAAAATCTAATTTAATTACGGCTTTCATACCATTGTTTCTTCTCAATTGATAAGAGACACGTTCCATGTTGCATTTTGCCTTTTGTTGTTTTAAATTGATAAAAAAAAAATCACATAATCAAAATCTAAACAACTTATTCCTAATATGAACCTAAGATTTAAAGTGTTGAAAAAGAAAACACTAACAAACAACCAAGATTAAAAAAGATAAAGCAAAACAACAATTATCTATTATCCATTGTTTAAACTAAGCAAACGAATTTTTTTTTTAAAAAAAAAGAAGCAAATTTTGTGACCATCAATAACATGTATCTCTACATCTAGAGCTAGTTGACTCACTTTGGTTCTCCGAATCAAATGAAGCCAAATCATTGCCACCGATCTCCATAGACATATAATTATTTGAGGCTTCAACATCTTCGTTTATTCGTTTTATATGTTAAGTTCATTAAGGATATATATCTTTTTAAAATTTAATTTTTAAATTTTTTTTACATTATATAGATTTTGTTTTATGAGATTTGGTAAATCTCTATTTGATTTAAATTTTAATTTTTAAAATTTTTCTCTAATATTATAAATGTTAGGTATCATCTAAATTAAAAGCTTGTTTTCTACACCTTCGAGGATTGGGTAAACAATAGCAACTTGCAAAACAATAAATTTGGAGAATATTTTTTTACATATTTTTGTCTAATATTTTTACAAATATTTTTAAAAATTTGAATAGTTTTTCTTTTAAAACTATTCAAATTGAATATTTTTACAACTTCTGCTAGAATTTGACTCTTTTTTTTACTTTAATGTTATTCCCTCTTCTTGATTCTTATTCTGCATATTTAGAAAAGAAAATAAAAATCTAATGAAATAATTTTAAAAATAAAGAAAATCTAATTTAATTATGGCTTTCATACCATTGTTTCTTCTCAATTGATAAGAGACACGTTCCATGTTGCATTTTGCCTTTTGTTGTTTTAAATTGATAAAAAAAATCACAAAAAAAAAAGATAAGAAAAATCACATAATCAAAATCTAAACAACTTATTTCTAAAATGAACCTAAGATTTAAAGTGTTGAAAAAGAAAACACTAACAAACAACTAAGATTAAAAAAGATAAAGCAAAACAACAATTATCTATTATCCATTGCTTAAACTAAGCAAACAATTTAAAAAAAAAAAAGAAGCAAATTTTGTGACCATCAATAACATGTATCTCTACATCTAGAGCTAGTTGACTCACTTTGGTTCTCCGAATCAAATGAAGCCAAATCATTGCCACCGATCTCCATAGACACATAATTATTTGAGGCTTCAACATCTTCGTTTATTCGTTTTATATGTTAAGTTCATTAAGGATATATATCTTTTTAAAATTTAATTTTTTAAATTTTTTTATATTATATAGATTTTGTTTTATTAGATTTGGTAAATCTCTATTTAATTTTAATTTTAATTTTTAAAATTTTTCTCTAATATTATAAATCTTAGGTATTATCTAAATTACAAGCTTGTTTTCTACACCTTCGAGGATTGGGTAAACAATAGAAACTTGCAAAACAATAAATTTGGAGAATATTTTTTTACATATTTTTGTCTCATATTTTTACAAATATTTTTAAAATTTGAATAGTTTTTCTTTAAAAAAAAAACATTACACACACACACACACACACCAAATTTGGTCCTTAAAATATGTTAAACATATTTTCGTTATTGGTTTTTAGAGGGTTTTGATTTGAGTTCTAAACGAGGAAGGCCTTTAAGATCACAATATTAATCTTGTTTTTGTGATGACATTTAGTAGATGTTAAATAGTTGAATTTTTTGTGACAAAAAATGTGATCACAAAAAAATAAAATGACCAATGGAGAAGACCACTTTCATCACAACAAATGAAAATATTATCACATAATTGAGAGAGATCCTAAATCGTCACAATTATAATAGTTTTAATGATTAAAAAAATTTGACAAATTAACTTAAGCAATACTATTAATTAATTTTTTAATCATAAAAAACTTTATATTTGTGACAAAATGATAGCTAGTTACAAAAAAATCATTTCTAAATGTCTTAATTCTTGTATTACAAGCATAATCTATTTGGTTTAGTTAAAAATTAGATTGGAGAAACCCAGGCCTATATTTTGACTGTTTTTTAATATCTTTTTTTTTTTTGGATATTTTTGGTATTTTTATGTGAAAAATAGTTGTTTATTTGGTAAATGATTGATGAATATATATATATATATATATATATATGAAACATTCTTGCAATGTAGATATGAGGGCTACACCAATGCGATGATGATGATTTAGTATTTGGGCATAGTTTCGTTTAAATGTTTGAATAGGTTAATATTTTGGACTTAATAGAACAAAATTTCTTAGTACCTAATATGTTATTTTGTAGCATTTATAAATAATAATTTTGTTTGATAAAATTATGTTGAAATTTTAATTTTAAAAACCTTTTAAATTTTATCTATAATTACTTACAACATCTAATAAATTTTTTTAAAAAAACCTCTACCTAACCTTTGAGATTGGGTAGGAAAAATATAGACTTTTTAATATTTTATTAAGGATATAATTTTACAACTATATATACTAATTTATAAAAGACTATATATGTTAATTAAAATTTTTTTTATGATGACATTCACTAGACACCACATGTTTGAATTTTTATGTATCCAAAATTATCAACACAAAAGATAAAATGTATAATCGTGGTAAATACTAAATTGTCACAATTAAAATTGTAATATCGACAAAATAATTAGATATCACAAATAATCCAAACTATAGTGTCAATTAAATTTTTTAACATAAAAACCCCAATAACATTGTTAAGAAATTTAATTTTTATGATAATATTTAGTAGGTACTAAATGGTTGATTTTTTGTGACAAAACTGTTGTAACAAAAAATATATGTTGAGTGACGAAAAATATTTTCATCACAACAAATGGAAAATTATAGCGACGACAATATTTCTTGTTACGATTACACATCATTCTCATCAAGAACTTTTGACACCAAATCTTATATGCATTTAGTAACGAACACTAGACATAAAAGAAACTTTGTCACCATTAATATATTAATAGTGACAATTTAATTGTGACACATACTAAATTGTCACAATTATCACTATAATAGTGACAAAAACATATAAGTTATCACAATTAATTTAAACAATAGTGTCCCTTAATTTTTTTGACACTAAAAACCTAATATTAGTGGCAAAATAACAAGATGACACAAAAAAGTTGTAACTAAAAATCTTAACTCTTGTAGTGATTTCTCCTGAGCGTTTTCTTAAGCGATCCTATTTCAGCCTTTCTTTCCCTCCTTCAAGGTTATCCTTCTCTCCTTGCCATGGCATGCGGGAGAACCACTCATTTCTCCTCCGTCTTGGACAGACATCACCATGGCAGTTCAAAGCGCTTTTAATTCCTCTCCTTTGCAGAATGGTCCAGTTTTATCAAAGCTTAAAGCCAACACGACGGAATTCATTCGTATGGATAGAGATGCTATGTCAAAAGCCCGGATGCCTTTTCAAAACTCTCTATATGGGAAGGTTTTTGGTAAGCCTCCCCCATTTGATTAGGTAAAGCTGATACTTCAATCAAAATGGAGTGAGATAGAGATTGTTCATATATCTGATCTTTCTAATAACTATCTTCTCCTTTTTTGTGAAACGCATTAGGCCATGTAGAAACTTATGTTTGATGGCCCTTGGGTGGTCAATGGAATTATTCTGCAATTTGCACCATGGCAATTCTTCTTTGACCCTGCTTTTAATAAATTAACTATTGTAGCTATTTGGTTGCAATTGCATAATCTCCTAGTTGATTTTTGGGATGGGGATTCTTGGAGACTATTGTTTCTTATATTGGTAGGTTACTGAAGGTTGACGAGTATACAACCTCTCTATCCCGTTCGAAGTTTGCTCGAATATGTGTTGAAATTGATTTTGCTAAACCTTTAAAGCAGGGGTTATGGATTGGTGATGATAATCATCAAGTGTTTGTTGTTATCTTATACAAACAAATACCAACTTTTTGTTATATTTGCGGAATGATAGGGCATGGTTCCAACACTTGTAGCCGCCGGAGTTTAGAAAATCAAGGTCAGACCTCTCCACCCTACTGCTATGATCCTAAAGATCAATAGGGCTAGGCGGTCAAGGAGATCTTGGTTCAGACGAATGAGGGCATAGATGTAACTATGGAATAAGAGCCTTTGGACACTACTCATGAGAGTGAAAAGTTAATGGAGTAGCCTGATAAGAATTATGGTCCATGGATGCTTATCTTCAGATGGCAGGGAGGTGACTGGGGTTGTGGAGGCACCGAAGGTTTGGTCTCTTGAATGGTGTATATAACCCCACGATTCGAGGCAGGGGATGCGTCTAAAGCTTGTAATGCACGCAACATTACTCCTCGTATGACACATGGAGGGGCAAGTATAAGGGGGAGAGGTTGTATCAAAGCTCACATCTGTTACACCCATCCCATTACTGTTAAGGCAGCTAACTTTATGGATCATGAGATCTCTCTTGCTATCAGTGAGATAATCACTTTGTAGAAATCCATAGCCGTTGATCTTATGCAAGGTATTGGAGTGGATACCACTTGTCAGCCCATGTTGGGAAAGAGTTCTAAGGTGAAATTGAGTCCCAGTGTGAGGATGAGTTCCAAGGCTAAATTAAAAGATCCCCTGTACCCTTTTACCCTTCCCCCATCCTTTGGACCTCTAAGAGTTTGCATGGAGGGCTAAATGATGGGGTTTTCCTTGATAATCATTCAAAAGTGGTGGATAAAGTGGCTGCTACTCTCAAGCCCCCTCTCTTCAACTGCGGATTTTAATTTTTCAATGAGTGAAACTGAGTCTGAAGAAGCAGAAATGAATGACTTTGAGGATTAGGAAGAACTAAAAGAACTAGATGATTCAATTACCTTAGATGAGTATCAACATGGTCTCCAAAAGAAGACATTGTTCTGGAAGGTTTCCCCAAGTGCAAATGGCTTCCCACAAGAAGGAAAGGGTTGAATAAAGAAGAGAAGACTCCTAGAGTTCTTCTACTAGGCTTCTTTTCTTTATCTTTCGTATCTCAATTAGGGATGTTTCTTCTCATTCTCTGGTTCTTTTATTTATACTATTTTCTATGAATTTAATTAAGATTATTTGTTGGAATTGCAGGGATATTTAAGGTCAAGATACCACCTCATGAATCGTTCATCTGATAAAAAAAAATTAATCCTCTTATTTTGTGTCTGGTGGAAACCAGAGCTGATAATGATAACCTTGACAAGTCTGTAATAAGCTTGGTCGTGAGTGAGATTGGGCAGCTATAGAGCAGAGGGATACTCTAGAGGTATTATTACATTTTAGCATAAGAATATGGGATTGTATCTCCCGTAGCTTCATCCAAGTTTGCTCTTCATCTTTTTATTTCCACTAACCTCAGTGATACTTGGCTTCTAAACGTGGTTTATAATTCTAACCGCATTAGAGGCCAAACTTCAATATGGAATAAGTTATCTGGTATGACTTCTTATATTTACCCTAGCTAGTTATAGGAGACTTTAATTCTTCTCTCTCCATGGATGAGCATAAGGGTGGCCCTCATTCTTATTATTCTCGTAAGGTAGGTATATTTGCTAAATTTATTGATTCTAATAATCTTCTGCATATGAATTTTATAGGTGTAAATTTAACCTGGTGTAACAATCAATAGGGGCTGCCCAGAAGATGTACTTGGCTTGATAGATGTCTGGTTAATTTCCTTTGGTCAGCCAATTTTGATTGTTGCATTCTTAAGCATCTAGCTCATACCTTTTCTAATCATGCTCCTATTCTCTTATTTGACTCTCCTTATAACTATTGCAAGTCTAAAATTTTTCATTTTAACAACTATTGTCTAGATTATATTGGTTGTCACACTGCTATTAGAGAAGCTTGGACTTTCTTTCCACATTCTAGCCTCATGTATGCTTTTCCCATCTTCTTGCTAGAACTAGGGCTAAGCTTCTAAATTGGAGGTCAAAAGGCATAAATTCCATTGAAATTGATATAACCAATCTTGAAAATGAAATTTAAGAAGCTGAGACTATTGATGTTCTGACACTAATAGAGAAAATTTTGAAGTCAATTTAGATTCTATGTATAATAGATTCACAGCTCTTCAAAGGCAACAATCTCTTAAATGAGCTCAAAGAGCTAGACTTATGTGGGTACATAATGGAGACTTTAACTCCACTTTTTTCATAATACTATTTGCATTCATAATCATCACAATAATACCTTCCATATCATGAATTTAGAAGGTAATGTATTCACTCATTGGGATGGTATTGAGCATACTTTTGTTAATTTCTTCATAGGTCTTTAGGCTGAGGATAGTGGTAAATTTTTTTTTTTATATTTTTCATGCTCTCCCTGATGATTTACCTTTAGTTTTAGATATTGATTTGGAATCTCTTACTGCTAAAGTTACCAAAAATGAAGTGTATCAAGCGTTACTTTCACTCCCTTCTTGTAAGAGTCCCGGTCCCGATGGGTTCCATATGGAATTTTTTTTGGTTTTATTGGGATATTGTTGGAGATTATCTATTTGCTGCTATTCAATACTTTTTCTCTAATTTTGTTAGGCCTAGGTCTTGGGGGTAAAACTTTTGTTACCATAATTCCTAAAAAAATCAACCCTAAGTATGTCTCTGACTTTTGGCCGATTTCCCTTTGTAATGTGTGTTATAAAATCATTTCTAAGATTTGGTCGAACATTTAAAACTGTTGCTGCTTAGACTTTTTGAAAAGAACAATGTGGTTTTGTTTTTGGGAGATTTCCTTTTGACAACATCATTGCCCTTCAGGAGGTTGTGCATTCTATTGATAGAGAGACTAATCACTACCTTAGGATGTTAGTGAAAATTGATATTAAAAAAGCATATGATACAATGAGTTGGAATGCTATTCTTGCCACCCTTGCCAAAATGCATTTTCCTAGTTTTTGGATTTCTTAGATTTATTCCTGCATGAGTTATTCTTCTTGTTCCTTGATCATTAATAAACAACCCTCTACTTGGATTTCGCATTCTAGAGGTCTCAGACAGGAAGATCCTATCTCTTCTTATCTTTTTATCATAGTTTCTCAAAATCTGACTGCTCTCTTGAATTTTGCCATGAGAAACCATATGATTCCTGGTTTTAATTCTAAACTTCGGTGTAATTTCAATCACTTAATGTGTGCCGCTGATTTAATCCTCTTCACCCATGCTACAGAAGAGTTTATCGAAATATTAAACTTGGTTTTGCTATCTATGAGCAATTAACTAGTGACCGTGCTAATTGTTCCAAGTCTGAGATCTTTTTCCCCAGTAGGTTTAATAGGAGACTCAAAAGGAGCATTTGCAATATTATTAACTTTAATTCTACCTTCTTTCTGTTTACCTACTTAGGTATTATAATCTCCTAAAAAAAATTGGCCTTATCTCACTTCTCTCATATGTTGGACAAAGTTAAAAAGGCTACTGCTTCATGGAATAAATCTAGAATCACTTTAGCAAGCAAAATAATTCTAATGAATTCCTCAGTTATGTTCTTCCCTCTGTATTACCTTTCTGCGTATCCTGTCCTTGACTCTATTTTAGACAAGATCTCAAAAATTGCTAGGAAATGTTTTAGTCCAAGGGTGGTAGTTGAAATGGCATCAACTCTATTAGTTGGATAGATATTACACTTGATCGTACTGAGGGGAGTCTCTCTATCAGGAATTTTAATCACTCCAAGTTAGCTTTGATGTCGAAAAATGTTCTCAACTTTCTTAATAATTATGATTGTGTGTGGGTTGACATCCTTGTGCATAAATATGGCAAGATCAATATTATTAAACCTTACCTGTGGTTGAAGAATGCGTATCCTTATAAAACTGATTTTCTTGATGACCCTTGGTATTTTGAAATTCCACTTGCTTTTAAGCCTACGTAATTGAACATGGATATAAAATTGGATTCTCATCAGGTGGTTAATCTTCTTTTGGATACTTACTAGAATTTGAATGCTTTAAATAATCTTTTTGGTGAGTTTGTGAACACTTCTAATCTTAGTTAGAGCAATATGGATTTTGAGAGTGACAACATAATAGGGACACAACTGTATGTGCTGATTGTGTAATAAAGTGTGCGTAAAACAGAGTGTCAGACCACAGGAAAGGAGGTGAATACTAGTAATGACTCTATACATGAAAAATATCCTAAAAGATTGCGTGATGTGTGTAAGAACAAAAACAAGTGAAAGCAAGAAAATACGGGAGGTAATGGGAGAGAAATCAAGGAAGAAAGCAGTTTCCGAGCATAGCATCCCTCTAAGGTTATAAGGTACGGGACAATAGTCATCTAAATATGCAATCCTATTTGACTCGAAAGGTTTCCAAAAATATACAAACTCTTAATTTTTCAGTGAAGTGTAATCATCATCAATTCTCTCAAAAAATTATGGGTGTGTAAATCATGCAATTATATAACCATGCAAGTATGCATTTAATACTACAATTGGTCTGTGATACTGCAAGTGTACAGGTTATCAAGTAATACTTCGTAGGTGAACATGAGGGTTGTATTTCCCCAGGAACGGTGAGAGACTCTTATTACTTTCTTTTCACTTAATCAATAGCCTAATTGTTTATGTTCTTTCTTTAGTTTACTTGTACAACACTATTAAACAATACAATTGGAGATCTCGTTAAGTACACTTAGGAGTTGGGAGTATATATTATAGTTATCTTGATTTTGATGACACTTTATATTTTCTTGACACCATTGATGAGATAATTGATGATTATGCGCAGGAAATATTGTGTCCAAACCCATTGGAAGGATGGCTATATCAAGAAGTGGAGAATGAAGAAATTTCATCACTTGGTTTAGTAGACAAGTTGCAACCTACTCCAGGAGTCATGAAGAGGATGATTTAAAAGCTCAGGAGATTAAGGAGACATCACAAGCAGTTCCCCAATGTTAGTGGGGATGAGCATTCCCAAAGTAAGGGTGACGAACCCTTGTGTGGTAACAAACTCGATCACTCCCCCTCTACCTTGCGAAAATTATGTTCAAAATGCTTTCAAGTTGTAGGTAAGAGGGCAACGTTTATTCATGAACCCCCGTAAGGTAAGGGCAGGTATGTCAAGCTTAGTGACGTTAAACAAGCGATTCTTGGGAGCCAACCGAAGTCTTTACTATTTTTCTAGGTTTTAGTTTAGTTTTTGCATGAATAAAAGCTTTAGTATTAGTGTCTTAATTTTTTACAGGCTATTGTTGTGTTTTTCTTGACGATAGTTGGTGTTTTATTGTGCTTCAATGTGATTGGCGAAGTTTTAGGTCGTTTGAGCGTGTTTTCATGTGTCTCTAGACAGTTATTCACTGTATTTGTAGTCTCTTTATAATATAATGGTGTTGAAGATTTGTTCTGCAGAGTCTGTAGTTTTTCTGAGTAATCCAAAGAAAACACACGCTGTGTGGAATTTCCACACGGGCGTGTGTTTCTATTCAGAGCTCAACTTCTCCATCCCAAGAAGACACAGGGGCGTGTAAATGCCCCTGTGAGCGACCTTGTGACGGCCACACGCCAGTGTGGAATTTCCACAAGGGTGTGTCGCTCTCTGCAGAGTGAAAGGATCCATCCCGAGAAGACACAGGGGTGTATGAATGCCCCTGTGAATGACCTTGTCAAAGGCACACACCTGTGTGGAATTTCCACAGAGCTGTGTGAAACCATGCAGAGAAAACTCTCTATCCCAAGAGCACACAAGGGCGTGTGGCTGGCCCTGTGAGCCTCCCTGTGAATTTCCACATGTCCATGTGGAATTTCTACAAGGGCGTGTGGAACACTTAGAAAATTTATTGGGAGAACAGAAAAGCCACAGGGGCGTGTGGGTACCCCTGTGGGTCGGGCACATGTGGATGCGTTCAGAGGCCAAATTGGCCATCCCAAGAGCACACAGGGGCGTGTGTATGCCCTGTGAAGCTCTCCTATGAAGACACACGGGCGTGGGCAATTTCCACACACCTTTGTTGATGTACAGAACACAGAGAACGGCGACTTTTCTTTAAAATCTATTCGCGCCTCTTCATTTCTAAATGTCTCCACACCAAAAGAACGCTTCCATTCACCTTCCCAAACTTCTTACCATCTATTTATAGAGTTTTTGGTTGTTTTCTGGCCGCATTCGAAGTTTTTGATTCTCACTTTGTCGGTAAGCTTTCCCTTCTCTTTTCTTCACCCAATCTTTTATTCTTTTGCTCATTGTAGTCAATTTCGCATGAATTTCATGTTAAAATTGTTGGTGAATGCTTTTAGAATGAATTTAGAAGATTTCATGATGTATTTTGAGATTGTTGGAGGTTTCGACTGTGCGGCTGTCACACCTCGAAGATCCACATAGGCGTGTGGAATTTCCACGTGGCCGTGTGGATTTCTGCAGATTTGGTTTTTGTGTTTTAATTGATGATTTATTTTCAAATTTTTGCAGGAATGGCTCCAAGATCGAAAAAGCGGCCGGTAAGCGCCCGTGTGAGCCCTCGCCAGTGCATATGGAGTTTGCGATTCCCGAACATCAGGTTCGGTTCGAGCGTTTGTCGAAACTCAAGTTCGGCCAATCGCGTTTTATAGACTTGAGTACGTTGAGAGAGATACAGTTAGGAGATGAGATGTTAGATGAGGTCAAGGAGCTGCTATCGGTGGGGAGTCGGCAATGTCTATTGGCCATACAAGAGCCAGCCATCCGCATGCTGACATTGGAAGTGCTCTCGTCATTTGAGTTCGACCGATCGTACTCCAGTTTTTCTAGTATCGAAGCCATTCAGTTTAGAGCCTTCGGACAATATCATAGCATGAGTGTGGCATAATTCTCAGTCCGACTGGGGGCTATATGATGAGGTGTATATCGATATTGAGGAGTACGAACAGTTACCGACAGATAACCCTGGCAGCTTGACTCTGTAGCTAGCTTACAGGATGCTGTGTGGCCAGGGACAGTATGATCCTGGGGTTTCCAAGGCTACATGCCTTTCATGACCGGTCTACAGATACATCCATGCTATTCTTAATAGATCAGTGAACGGCCGTGGTAACAATACATGAGTTCTGAGATGCCAGGAGTTGCTCTATCTCTATTTGATGGTACAGACCGAACCACTCTATCTTGGACACATTATGGAAGAGTACTTATGTCAGCAAGGGCAGTATACCAGGGTAGGAGTGATATTGTCGGGACCGTACATCATCAAACTCATCGTGGGGATGGGTTTAGTGGAGACGATCAGAGGGGCCGAGAAGACCATTGTTCCGTCACCCCTCGGCTTGGAGCCATGAGACTGATGGGCATGGTGAAGAGGTATAGCGACGGTGTTTATGGGTTCTCAGCATGTTCCTTAGCCACAGCAGGAGCAGATGGAGACAGAGGAACCCCCTGTAGCACAAGAGCTACCTCCAGTGCGTATCTTCTCTCCATCTTGAGACCATGATTGCCTTGAAAGGCTCGAGAGTGCTATAGGGGTGTTGCAATTAGATCTGGCTGAGGTTCGCGCGACACAGGCTGCGAACCATGCTGAGGTGATGGAACATCTCGAGACACTACAACAAATTCTTGAGCGAGACATGACCTCACCTTTTGTGATGAGACCCCAAGCTCTACCAACATCACCAGCAGCACCATCACCACCACCAGCAGGACACTAATGCTTGAGGTGTCTTTACATTTCTTTGTTTTATGTTTTGTTATTCTAAGTTTGCATTTTATTTTGGACATGTATCACTCAAAAAGGATTCTCCTTCTAAGTTTATCTTATTGCTTTTCAGTTGTATCGAGTTGTATTTCATTTTCATATCTTTATAGACTCAATTTTATTTTGTTTTATTGAGCTTTACTGAACCCCCTTGTGTATACGTGCAGATGGTCTTGTGAGTCTTGGAATTGAGGAATAGTCATTGGCACGGTGAATGTGGTATTCCACATGGCCACGTGTGCTTCACAACCCATTGGAACTCAACTCTCAATGATTATAGCTCCATCAAACGTATACTAGGAGTTCAGGGGAGTATTGTTTCAATTGTCCATCTCCAACACATGTTTTGATTGTTATACTTCTTTATTATGTTTGCATGCGTACATTGAGAACAATGTACATCTTAAGTATGAGGGGGAGTCCACATTACACATGTTCTATACTTATGTATTATATTTTCATGCTCATGTAGCCAATGGCGGTTCACCTTAGTTGCAACGGTTGTATTCTTAAGTTTAGGAGAATTTTTAACATTGAATACTATCATGCTCTAGGTTTACTTGATTTTTAGGGAATTTTTGTCCGATTATCTCTTGTTGCACTACTCATTTATTAAACCTTTTCGAACTCAAGTTCGACATTTAAGGGACTATTTTAGCATTGTTTTGGTTAAAAAAAATGAAAATGAATAAAAAAGGAAAAAATTTATGTGTTTTTTTTGTTTGTGCATTGGGGGTGAAAAGAGCTACCACCTATGAAGTATGAAACTACTTTCATAAGTCTGATACTAGTTATGCCCTAATGAGAGAAAGAGCTATCTCATAGGATGAGTGAAAGCTACTACCCCGGTAGAAAGAGATACCACCTCGAAAGTGTGAAAGACACCTTGGCGGCTGCCTCAGAAAGGGCTACCTTAGAGGATGTGTGAAGCTACTACCTTCTCTTTTTGTATATATATAAGTCCTTTTAATAAGAACTTTAAGGAGTACATGTTGGGTTAACTTGAGTGAGTTTACACACACTTACACAATATCGTGTTGTTGTCCTTTTTGATTCAAGTTTTTAACTAGAGCTTTGATTTCTCTTGTTCGGTGTTAGAATTTTTCCTTACTTGTAGAATGCCTCTTTTGCACACTTTTGGTGAACCTAAGGGCAACCACTTTCAATTTTGCCTCTTATATGCTTTACGAAGTATATTTTTCTTACACTGAGCATCACTTTTATCTGATTTTATGGCTCATTCATATGTGTTTGTGTTCTTTTATACATTTAGGGTTGTGGAGACAAGTTTGAAAGAAAGAAAGAAAAAGTAGATCGTGGACGCGATTGTTGATGGAATTTTTGTATCGAACAAGGGTCAAGGCACAAGTTGTGATCATAGACATGTGGGTGTGTGCCAACCTCCAAAATACTCAAGTGAATATACAAATTGGAGGGGCACAAAGGCAGTCACACTCATGTGTTCCAACTTGTGTACCATTTCGAAGAGCTTCATTAGTGTGGTTTAATTGAAGATGGGACACGATCTACCGCATGGATGTGTGCCCAATCATATGGACTCGATGAAGAAAATGAATTCAGGAGTATTTTTGGCAAAAGTACTGTAGCAATTTACTGTAGTAAAATCACTATAGTTGTTACTTATCATAGTACGCAGAAAAACGCAACCTGGAAATCCACATGCCAGTGTGGATGCCCGGTTTCAGCCCTATAAATACCACTTTGAGAGTTTTATTTGGGGATCTTCTTCCTATCTTTTGACCTATCTTTTGGGGTGAGCTCAACTAGGGTTTGGAAATGCTTTTGCTAGGTTTTAGGAGCAGTTCTATGACATTCGACATCGATTCCCTTTGGAGGAGAGCTATTGGGGGAGCTTTCATAGGTATCGATTCGGTGAGGTGTGCCCTAGGCTTGACAAAGGAGTCCTTGGAGAAGACGAGGCGGCTCCTTAAGACCATCGACACGGACACCAAAGGTTTTTTCTCTATGGATTGCTTGCATTTATCTTTGATTTTATCATTGACTTTGTATTGCTCCATGGAGAGCTAAACCCCTAGTGGGTGCTTGGACTTATAAATCCTAGGATGATTTTGTTTCATTGATCTCTATTATGTTTCCTTTGATTGATGTTTTAATTGAGTTTCAATCTTATGTGCTTGTTGTTTTGATTTTCCCTTAGAGTGACACTAGGGTTGAGAATCTATCTAGGTAATCCTTTGAAGGGGTGACAACTTCATTATGATTAGACTTAGCGAGATTGATAAAGGTTGAGAGGGTGAGTCAAGAGGTAGCGGAACATCCCCTTTCTCTTTCGGCGTGATTTATCCTACCTCTACATTCCAAGAGTTCTTTGTAGTCACGATAAAGTGAAGTGCTAAGAGACAAACTCCACTGGGGCTTAGTTGCACGAGCAATAGAGTAAAGTGTTAAAGTAATCCTTAGTGCTGGGGCTTAATCGTAACTATGAGTCTTTCTCCTGGACCAAAGGGTTAGATCTATACTAGGGAATAGGGTTTATCACTTGAAGTCCCTCGAGCCTCAAGCAGTTGATAAGTGCTTGTGCGATAAGAATACGAAGTGTTCTTTCCTTATGATGAGCATTAATTACTTTTATCGGGTTTTAATGCTAATATGTGTGTATTTATGTTACTTTCATGCAGATAGGGTTGTGAGGCCGAGTATTAGAGAAAGAAGCCAATGTGGATCATAAATACACCATTTGGAGGAAATGTTGAGAAGGTTCAAACGCAAAGACATAAATCGGGTTAAAAAATGCAGGAATGTGTGCCAACCTCCTTGTATACAAGCTAGCACAATGATTTGGAGGGGCACAAAGGCAGTCACATTCTAAGTATTTCGGCTTGTGCATGTGTAACGAGATCTCCACCAATGCGGCCGTTCATTGAAGAAGCAAAGCGATCTACAACGTAAACGTGTGCCCGTTTATGTTACCTCGATGAAAGCCTGGTTTCGGGAGTGTTTCAGACCGGTACTGCAGAAGGGCACTGTAGTAACACTGTAGCAAAATATTGTAGCAGGTACTGTTCACAGCTGGCCGAAGATGGAGTTGGCCAGAGAAGCCACACGGGCGTGTGGAATATCCACAGGGGCATGTGGAATATCCACAGGGGCATGTGGATTCCCGATTCCAGCGCTTTAAAAGCCGATTTCAGAATCGATTTCAGTATTCTTTTCTCCATCTTTTCGACAACTTGAGAGAGGGTTGCGGCTAAGGTTTTGAGAGGTATTGGCTAGGGATTGAGAGAGGTTCTACGGCGAGGTGTATCCTAGGCCGGACAAATGACCTTTGGACGAGTAGAGGACTCTCCACAAGACCATAATCATGACTATCAAGGGGGTTTTCTATGGACTTATTCTATTTCATTAATTGTAATTAGCTCCATAGAGAGCTAAACCTCCTAGTGGGTACTTGGATTGTGAACCTTAGGATGTATTCGTTTCATTAAACCTTGTTATTATGCTTTCATTAATTGATGTTTTTATTGAGTTCCAATCTTGAATGCATTGATTGTATGAATACTCCCTTAGAGTGACACTAGGGTTGAGAGTTCTTGTTGGTAACCCTTGTGAGTGAGTGACACACCACGAGAGTTAAACAAAGCTAGATTGGAGAGGGTTGAGAGGGTGAGTCTAGAGGTAGCAGAGCGTCCCCTTTCCCCTCGGTGTGATTTATTCTACCTCCAATTCCTCGAGTTCTTTGCGGTCATAGTAGACTGAATGGGCTAAGGGATGACCTTCCACCGTGGCTTAGTTGCGAGTGCAATGGAGTGAAGCGTTGAAGTGATTTTAGCATTTAGGGCTTAATTGTGGCTAGGGACCTTCTGCCTGGACCAAAGGGTTATGTCTACATATAGGAAGAGGATTTATCACTTGGAATCCCTAGAACTCATTGCAATTCTATATGAGTCCGAGGTTGAGAGATTGTTCAATTTCTCTTCCAGGACATGTATAGGGTCAGGCATGATTGACCTTAGATTTGGGACCATGTATTAAAGGATCTCCACGACTCATTAATGCATTAGTTAGGAAGCATAATAGAGGGTTTTTGCACCTGAAATGATTGTCCTAGGCGGATCAATATCCGAGTACCCCATTTATATCGATTGCCTTACCTCTCCTTTACTTGTGCTCTCTCTCTTGTCTCTTTTACTTTTGTTTGCATTACATCTTTTCGCACAAATCACTATTCATATTTCGCTTAGTTAAGAAACAATTTAAGTATTTTTACTCCCTACTCCCTATAGATACGATACCCACTCACCTGGGATTTTATTACTTCGACAAACCCGTGCACTTGCGGGACATAATCAAGGGGCGTTGTCAGCAGTCCCACACAATGTGAGGTATTGAGAGTATCCATTTCCCCTAGGGCATAGTGTAGAAGGCTAGTCACAGTTGACCTTAGGTTTGGGACCGTGTGTTCTTGGATTTTGACGACTCATTAAACTTCAATTAGGAGGCATAATATTAGTCTTGCACTTGAAACAATAGTTTTAGGGTGAGCATTATCCAAGTACCCCATTTTACTATTGATTACCTCTCCTTACTCCTCTTTCTTTCTCTTTTCTCTCTTTTACTTTCATTTGCATTGATATTTTGAAGCAACATCACATATTGGTTTCACTCTAGCTAAATAGTAATAATTTGTGGTTCTAAACAACTATTCCCTATGGATTCGACTACACACTCACCGGGGTATTTTATTACTTCAACGACCCGTGCACTTGCGGTATACACATGCAAGAAGTGTGTCAAAAGGCCTATTAGTCCCAATAAGCCATGGCAACTAAGTCTAAATTAGTAGGAATTTAAGATCGAATCTCTTCCACTCTAGCCTCTTATGTTTTTCTTTAGTGAGGGAATCCCACAAGAAGAAACCAATCAAACCCTAAGCCTAAGGGGCAATCAATCACTAATCCGGAAACCTAGCTATGTCTAACCTCTTAGAACATGCATTGATCTATCATGGCATGGTGTCATCAATATGGGGGCATATCCTCCTCATCCACATTAACAATAATAAGCAATTAAGAGCATGCAATGATTATGAAAACTAGAATGATTTCTATTAATCAATCAAGATTCATAAAGAATAACTGAGGGACCTTGATAAGTGCTTGTGCGATAAGAATATGAAGTGTTCTTTCCTTATGTTGAGCATTACTTTTCTCGGGTTTTAACGCTAATATGGGTGTATTTATGTTACTTTTATGCAGGTAGGGTTGTGAGGCCGATTATGAGAGAAAGAAGCCAATGTGGGTCGTAATGCACTAATTTGGAGGAAATCTTGCTAAGGTTCAAACGCGAAGACATAGGTCAGGTTCCAAATGTATGAATGTGTGCCAACCTCCTCATACTCGAGTTAGCACAACTATTTGGAGGGGCACAAGGGCAATCACATTCAAGCATTCTGACTTGTGCATATAGAACAAGATCTCCACAAACATGTCCGTTAGTAAAGAAGCAAGGAGATCCATGACGTAAATGTGTGCCCATTTGCGTTACCTCGATGAAAGTATGGATTCGGGAGTATTTCAGGCCGGTACTATAGCAGGGTATTGTAGAAAATACTGTAGCAAAAATACCGCAACAACACTGTTTACAGCCGGCCGAGAAAACAGAAAAACAGAGAATCCACACGGGTGTGTGGAAATTCCACACGCTCGTGTGAAAAATCAATAGGGGCACCCACATGGGCATGTGGATTCCCGATTCCAGCCCTTTAAAAGCCGATTTTAGCCCCGATTTCAATATTCTTTTCTCCATCTTTTCCCCAACTTAAGAGAGGACGGCGGCTAGGGTTTTGAGAGGTATTAGCTAGGACTTTTTAGAGGTTCTATGGCTCCGACATCGCGCGCCATTTGGAAGAAGGTTAGTGGGAGAGTTTTCGTCGGCACCGATCCGGCGAGGTGTATCCTAGGCCGGACAAAGGGACCCTTGTGACAAGTAGAGGACTCTCCACAAGACCATCGCCACGACTAACGAGGGGGTTTTCTATGGATGCTTTATTTTTACATTCGATTTCATTGATTGTATCTAGCTCCATGGAGAGCTAAACCCCTAGTGGGTACTTGGGTATTTGTGAACCTTAGGATGTATTCGTTTCATTGAATCTCTTTATTATGCTTTCAATTAATTGATGTTTATTGTGAGTTCCAATCTTGGAGACTTGATTGTATGAATACTCCCTTAGAATGACACTAGGGTTGAGAGTTCTTGTTGGTAACTCTTGTGAATGAGTGACACACCATGAGAGTTAGACAAAACTAGATTGGAGAGGGTTGAGAGGGTGAGTCGAGAGGGTAGCGGAGCGTCCCCTTTCCCCTCCGATGTGATCTACCTCCACATTCCAAGAGTTCTTTGTGGCCATAGTAGAGTTAATGGGCTAAGGGATGACCTTCCGCTGGGGCTTAGTTGCGAGTGCAACGGAGTGAAGCGTTGAAGTGATTTTAGCACCTAGGGCTTAATTGTGGCTAGGGATCTTCCACCTAGACCAAAGGGTTAGGTCTATACATAAGAATAGGGTTTATCACTTGGAATCCCTAGAGCTCATTGCAATTCTATGCGAGTGCCAGGTTGAGAGGTTATTCAATCTCTCCTCCAGAACATGTATAGAATTAGGCATGGTTGACCTTAGATTTGGGATCATGTAATTAAGGATTTCCACGACTCAGTGTTACATCAATTAGGAAGTATAATAGAGGGTTCTTGCACTTGAAACGATTGTGCTAGGCGGACCGGGTACCCCATCTTTATCGATTGCCTTACCTTCTCCTTTACCTGTGCTCTCTATCTTGTTACTTTTATCTTCGTTATTTCATATTTTGTCACACTTATCACTATTCATCTTCCACATTAGTTAAGAAACAACTTAAGTGTCTTTATTCCCTACTCTCTGTGGATACGATACCCACTCATCTGGGATTATTACTTCGACACCCGTGCACTTGCGGTTTACACGCATATACGGACGTGTCAGACCTAGACATGCAATTCTGCTTGAATTAGGTTTTATGAATCATACAAAACAAAGCATCAAAGCACTAGAGAACCACAAGACCAAATAACGAATAAATAAGCTTTTAAAGTATTCCTAGACTAACTCACTCCAATAGTTCGTCAAAGGTTGGGGATTAGAGGATCCCAAGATTATCTGGATAACGTGTGTCACTCACGCCCCTCTGATGATGATCTTTGAAGATGCCTCTCACATACGATCTTCTCCGATGATGCTTGTTGATGTACTCTTGAGAAATCTGTCAGAATCTATTAGAATATGGAAGCAATACCGCCTTCCGCTGCTCAGATCTTTAGAAATCCGGCCGCCCTAGGTTATTAGGCAAATGAGTCTCCCCGAATTTAGAGAATACTGGTATTTATAGTAATTGACTCCGCCACGGCCTCACGACGGTATTGTGATGCCCATTATGAGTAAGTTTTTGCTTGGGCTCCAAGTCGTGTCCTCGTATGGTCTTTGGGCATTATTTATGTGTCATGATAACGGCCGTTATGAACTTCACAATGGCCGTTGTGAGGTCGTTATGGTTTCTATGTTGCTACCAGTGAGCCTATGCTGCCACGACTTGATCATGACAATGGTAAGTATAGACAACGAGTGTTTTGAGTTGCCATAACGGCTATTGTAAGTCCTTGTGCAGCCTTGATTCAGCATCTTGCTTCATTTTGCTTCAAAATATCCTCGAATTCGCTTCTTTCTACCTAAAATAGAAATAAAGGTTGTTGTGAATAAAAGAATAAAATTGAGTACTAATGATGTGCTAAACAAGTGCAATTTCATGCTAAATGTTGTTTAAATGATATAAAAAATATGATTAGTTTAGTAAATATCAAATATCCTCACACTTAAGTGTTATCCTCAAGAAAATAAAACTGATAAAAATATAATACATGATAAGTGGTTGATCTCAAGAAACTAAGTATGGAGTTTCAATAGTACGGGGGAACAATCAAACGCTAAGGTAGCATGATTATTCCTTGTAAAGATTAGTCTACTCTACGACGAAAAGTACTTTCCCAAGTGTCATTCTCCTAGTCCACTATCTTATAGTCTTGATCGTATAAAGAAACTTTTTGGGGGTTTCTTCAGTCTCAGTCTTACACTTTTCATAATATTTTATATATGATTACCCTTTTTCTCTCTGTTTTTTTTTTTCACAGTCAGTAGCTTTCACACTTTCCAGGAGGTAGCCATCTCTCCCACTAGGGCATACACTTTGTATCCAACTTGTTGGGAGTGACTACGCACTACAAAGGAGGTAGTTGTTTCTACTTTACATATACCTTAACTTAGAGCAATAAAGTAAGTATTGATCATACCCCCATTGTAAAACATCACTCACTAGACAAACATAAGGTGCAAGGTGAAGTCAAGAGGGACACAAGGTAGGGTAAAGACTACTAGAGCAGTCAAACTCTTGAGAGAGAATGAAAGAATTGCTAGTCTAGCATATCATGTTCCCAGACCAAAGAAACTCCAACAAGTAAGTGCAATGCTTTCAACGATCAACACTAACATGTGTATAAGGTACAAGCACCCTTAAAAAAATTTGCAAGATAGATAGTATAGTAACATAGTATAGTATAGTATGAAATTCTTAATAAAGTGCAAAGAAAAAGCAAACATACACTCTCTCCCCACACTTAAAGATGCACATTGCCCAATGTATGCATGCATGCACAAGTGTAGTAACATATAGTAAGAGAACAAATTAAAAGAGTGTATGGTCACTAGTACTCCCTTGATTTCTTAGTTTAGTCGATCAGGGCAATGAAGTTACCCTTGTCCAAGCAACAAATTATGTGGCCCAGAACAACACCAGATTATCTCAAACCCTGATGAGACACAAATGGGGTAGTTAAATACAAAGTAAACAAAACTATATACTGCTGTAAAATAAAATCCACTAAGATTAGAAAGTACAAAAGCAGTAGGCCAAGTGTCTTTTGCTGTAATAAAGTGTACAATGTACTGAAATATAAAAGTACACAAGTGGTATATAAAAATCAAAAAGATGGAAGCCGGCAAGGAAAGTTTGGTGCTATATACGATCGGTGAAGTACTGGTGATGTCGGTGAAGCTGGAGGAGACTCTGGCACCATTGAAGCTGTAACAATTGGTGATGTAGGCGCCAGAGTGGTCGAGGGGTCATGACGCTACAGATGCTCCAAGATCTGTCATAGTAGACTCTCAATCCTCACTTGACCCTCCTTGAGACAGACCAAGCACTCCAAAAGAGCTGTTAGAACTAATGGAGTTGGTGTAGCAGTCGTAGGAGGAGGATTAGGAGGAGGAGGACCAGCAATAGTAGTAACAGCAAGAGCTGGAGCCGGGATCTGGGGAATAGTGGTGGCGGTGGTCTCCAGAAGGAACTCCTCATCGTCTGAAGACTTAGAGTCGATCCCCTGGATTACTCAATACTACACCCTGTGGGGTATGTCCCGCAGCCCAATCATGTGCATAGCCCAGAGGGTGGTGACTTCGAGCGGCTACATGGCCCCTACATGCTGCATACTTGAACAACTTTCCAACAAACCCAAGAAATATGGTCGCCAGGCGGGAATCCTATACCTAATGATGCAGCTTGCAGGCAAGGACATAGCCGATGTGAATCGACTCCCAAAGCTATCACGCTCCACGAGAAATACATGTCACGGAGGTTCACGACCCCCGTCCTGTCTCCTCTCTCGCTAAACATTCGGGATAGGATAGCGTGTAAATAGCGGAATGCCGAGTGTTCTAAGACAGACGCCTTCAAGGTCCCGCATACTTAAGTCTCATGGCCCCAAAGTGTTTGGGTCTATACCTGATCTGGGCTAAAGTGGAATGGTAGGTCAATGTGGAGCTCTGAGTACAATCTTGTGTGAGTGAACTCCACGTCTACCAACCCCATCTAAACTGAAAAGTCCGTGTAGGACATCATATACTTCTCCCCGAACATCTGGAAACTGATCATCTCCTGATAGCCCAAGCTAATGATGGTACAGTTGAGCTTGAAAGAGCTCATGACCTCCATTGTGAGCTCCCAGTATGTCGGCTCATCGATGTTGAAGAACTAATTCTAGCCCTGAACAAAAACAAGATCCCGTACATCATCGGCGAGACCTATGTGCTAGAGCTTTGGCCAATATATCCAACATCCCTCAATAAATATCTAGTCAATAAGCCTCCTGTAGTGAGCTCGGGATCCTACTGGCCGAGAAGATTCTCTAGTCTTCTTCTTCTTCTCTACCTTTGCCTATGGACCACTGGCATTTCTCTTTTGACAAATTACCTCCAATTCAGAAAGAATATAAAAAGTCAATTAATAGAATATGGAAAATGCAATGCAGGAAAAGATAACTGGTGCACAATGGGTACATTATAGCCGTTATATGACCATAATGGTCTCACAACACCAGTTACCAAGGCCGTAATGTCTCTCTGCATGATCATAATGAGTACACAATTGCCTATTGTGTGACTCAACAGCTCAGCTGTGCATTGTACAAGGGTCACCATGGGCACACAACGGCAGCAGTGCATCTGTTGTATCCTAGAGTGGAGCAACGGCCAGTTGACAACGGGCTTCCGTTGTCAGGTGTTGCTGAGGTGAGATAAGCCGGAAAAATCTCATAACGGCCTCACAACGGGCAGACAACACCCATTGTGGCTCATATATTCCCTTGTTTAGTGTTTGACCACAACGGTCATCACAATGGCCATTGTTCAATGAAGAACAATCATTGTGACGCCGGACCATGGTGAAAAATTCTTATACATTGGTTTATTTTGATGAAAATTTACATAAAAATATTCATCAAACATTATTAAACAATTTCATGCCATTTAAACATTATAAAATCTTGATTTAAAAGGTTTGGAAGAGTTCTTATGAAATCGACCGAAAAAAGAGAGTTTTCTTCGGTGAGAATCGAGTAGATGTGGTACTAAATCGAGCAGAAACAAGCCCAATTTCTTCATAATCACTAAGCAAAGATCAGGGAAGGGTATCTATTGAAATGGCATAGAAGGAAGTGAGTTTTGAGTGAGAAAGGCAAAGAGTCAACCATCGGCGACCCTATATCTTCCCCTAACATGGTTAATAATGGCCAAAAAATTGCCGTTGTTCATGCGTTCAGTCTTTTGGAGGCACCATGACCATCGTAACCCCGTTATGGGGCCGTTGTCAACTCGGTTGGGGCTCAAAAATTTCTAAGTATTGGCAACGGTCATTCTAGGGCTCGTTGTGTTCGCCACAGCCAGACAACGGGCGTGGTAAAGCTATACCAGACCTTTGGAAAGCCCAAAGTCACGGTATGCTCTGTGGAACGGCTGTCATAAGTTACCACGACCTTCACAACATGCGTTGTAAGCCCATTCCAGACTCACTTAATTTTTTTGAGAAAAGCATGACTCTCTACCTGGGCATCACAGTGGGTACAACAGGTTTACCATGCCCGTTGTGATGCTCACAGTGGAAAACTTAAGATTTTTCCTATGAAAAACGGTATGAAAATAATTCCTACTGATAGTCCTAGAATCCCCAATCATGTTTTGCTCATAAAATTCAGTGGGGGTGAGCCAATTTCACACTTTCATATTGATTACCACTTTATGTATTTTATTAATTAATGAATAATATTGAAAACTGAGTAAATGAATGAAAACCTAGAAATCTATTTGGGTTGCCTCCGAAGAAGCGCTTGTTTTATATCACGAGCCTAACATACATGTATTTACCTCAAGATGGCTTTAATAGGCTAAATTCCTCTCCCTTGTTATCCAATTACTCCCCCCAAAATAATTCTTTAGATGATGACCATTTACCTTATGAGTGCCTATTTCGTGGTGAGTTATCTCTATAACGCCATAGGGAAATACTCGTATTACTACAAATGGTCTTGACCATCTTGATTTTAACTTACCAAGAAATAACCTTAGTCTTGAGTTAAAAAGGAGGACCTGGTCCCCTTCTCAAAACTCCTTGTTACGTCTGAGGAATTGATCATGGTATCTCTTTGTGCGCTCTTTGTAGATCTCTGCATTTTCATAGGCAATTGTCCTCCATTCTTCAAGCTCTTGAAGTTGCAATTTTCTCTTTCTTCCTGCGAGGTGAATGTCAAGGTTTAAGCTTTTTATTGCCCAATATGCCCTATGTTCTAGTTCTACAAGGAGGTGACAGGCTTTTCCATATACTGATTTGTATGGTAAAGTTCCTATGGGTGTTTTTAACGTGGTTCGGTACGCCCACAAGGCATCATCTAATTTATCCGGCCAATTCCTCCGATGATGAGTTACAGTCTTTTCCAAAAATTTTGTCAACTATCGATTAGATACCTCTACTTGCCCACTTGTTTGTGGATGATAAGGGGTAGCTAGTCTATACGTAACTCCATACCCCCTCAAGGTTTTCATAAGCTTGTCATTGCAAAAATGTGTACCCCTATCACTTAATATCATCCTTGGTGTTCTAAATCTAGAGAACAATTTCTTTAAGAACTTAATCACGACTCTAGCATCATTTGTCGGGAGATCTTGTGCCTCTACCCATTTGGAAACATAATCAACTATGACCAAAATAAACTTGTTACCAAACGATGCAAGAAATGGTCCCATAAAATCAATACCACACACATCGACGATTTCACATATAAGAATAAAATTTTGGGGCATTTCTTCTCTTCAAGAAAAAATACCTGTACATTGATAGTTCTCACAATTCTGTACATACCTGTTTGCGTCTTGGAAGATTGTGAGCCAATAAAAACCTGATTCCATGACCTAGATAGCTATTCAATTTGCGCTAAAGTACCCTCCATGTGGTCATGAGTGACAATGTCTAAGAATATTTCATCCTTTAGATCATGGTACGCATCTTCTAATGATCTGGTCTGTACAGATTCTAAACAAGGATGTGTCTTTCCACACATAGTGCTTATGGTCCACAAAGAACTTCTTCTTATGTTGGTACGTGAACCATTTAGGAAGAGTGCCTGCAACCAAATAATTTGGTAAGTCAGCGAACCAAGATGGGTCTCCATCTTTTACAATATTGAATCCGTGCAAGCGTTCTTCAAGGAAGGCATCATCAATGTCTCCATCTTTTAATGATTTCTTTCTGGGATCCTCTAACCTAGATAGATGATCTGCAGCTAAGTTCTCTGATCCATGTTTGTCCATGATCTCCACATTGAATTCATGCAAGAGCAAGATCCACCTAATGAGGTGTGGTTTAGCATTAGTCTTACTCATGAGATACCTGAGTGCGGAGTGATCAGTGTAGACCACGACTTTTGAAAGTACTAGATATGGCCAGAATTTGTCAAAGGTAAAGACTATTGCTTGTAGATCCTTTTCAGTGGTCATGTAATTTTCGTGCACATCATTCACGGTTTTGCTCAAATAGTAGATGGGATGAAAATGCTTATCCTTCCACTGACCCAATACTGCTCTAACTGCAAAGTCACTGGTATCGCAAACATTAACTCGAATGGAAAATTATAATCTGGGGTAATCATGATCAGAGCTTGCACTAGTTTATCTTTTAATGTTTTAAATGCTATCGTGCAAGCCCGATCAAAGTCAAATGGTGCATCTTTCTCTAATAGTTTGGTCAATGGTCTAGCAATTTGTGAGAAGTCTTTAATAAACCTTCTGTAAAAGTCTACATGTCCTAGGAAACTATGAATTGCCTTTACTGAAGTAGGTGGTGGAAGCTTCTCCAATGTAGCAACTTTAGCTTTCTTCACCTCAATCCCTTTTCTTGAAATTTTATGTCCGAACACAATACTCTCCGAGACCATGTAGTGGCATTTCTCCCAACTGAGTACAAGGTTAGTCTTCTCACATCTTGCTAATACTCGTTCTAGATTCCTGAGACATATATCAAAAGAGTTTCCAAATACAGAGAAATCATCCATAAATACCTCCATTGTGTTCTCTACCATATCCTTAAATATTGTTATCATACATCTCTGAAAGGTTTCACGGGCATTGCACAATCCGAAAGGCATTTGACGGTATGCAAAAGTCCCATATGGGCAAGTAAATATGGTCTTCTCTTGGTGTTCCGGTGTGATGGGAATATGAAAATATCCTGAAAATCTATCTAGAAAGCAATAATGCTAGTGGCCTACTAACCTTTCCAGCATCTGTCTATGAATGGTAGTAAAAGTGTCCTTTC
>NC_052480.1:8011768-8115424 GCF_009730915.1 Dioscorea cayenensis subsp. rotundata | reverse complement strand
CCATGATACAATGGTCATCAATTGCAAGGTAGCACCACTTTATAACTCTGGCGAAGAGTAGGTGAAAAAGAAGGAAGTGAAGTGTATGTCTTTTCTATCCTTAGAATTGTGGAAAGAAGCCCTTTAAATACCCTTGGAGATTAACCCTACTAACCATTGAAATTCCAAATATAAATTTTGGAGTTTTAATAGTCATAAAACTTTCCAAATTTTAACTTAATTCTAGAATTCAAAAGGTTTGAAACCTTTTAATTATAGAATTAAATTCTATGAAGTTGGAAAAGCGCTTCAAATTCCAAAATTAATTGGAATTCTGAGAATCAAAGCCTTTTCAACTTCTAAACACTTATTCTTAGAAACATAAACAACCTTTCAATTACCATTCAATATAAATTTTTCCAACAATTATAACATTTCCCACATCAAAGGCAAAATCTTTGTTTACCCAAAACTTCAACTTTGGTATCAGTTGTTAAGAATAAAGTTGATACAACTAATACAACTAGCACAACAGCAAGATAATATTGCAAGAAGAGATAAAATATTTGTAGAAAACTCTAAAAGGATTGAAAAAAACCACAACCTCCCTGCTTATATTGCATAGAGAGGAGAGTGTATGCAAGTCTATACAAGAAAGGATGCAAATTTTTGTGATACAACTACAAGAGAGTGAGCTACTTTATTTATAACTAATTGGTACATTGATCTTGGACATTATGCATTAAACATCCAAGATTTGCTCATGCTTTTCTCTCGAATATTCTTAGTCAAGTTCCAAATATTCCTACACTTTTTTTGCCTTGTGAACCAAGGAAGATCCCAATATTCTTACAATATTCTTATTTTAGACCAAGGAAGAAATCTTTTAATACTCCAAATCCATCAAATATTTCATGCCAAGTTTTTCTTTCACACCTCACCATTACGTCTGGGTGCTCATAAAGAGACCAATGAGGACTTATGGTTAAAGACAAAGACTTATTATGAGATCCAATACATGGTTATTTATTATCTTTGAAGACCTTACCATTGTCTCTCGAAGTCAACATATTGGTCAATAAAGACTTTGTTTGAAGACAAAGACCTACTATGAGGTCCAATGCATGGTAGACTTATCTTTTCAAGGCTAATACCATTGCTTATAGATGCTTATATGATGGTCGATGAAGACTTTTGGTTGAAGATGAAGACCTATTATGATGTCAAATGCATGGTAGGATGTTCTCTTGAAGGGTCTCACTATTGTCTTTTGACACTCACAGGAATTAATAAAAATCTTCTCTTGAAGCCCTAGTCAAGTCCAATGATTAGTAGAATACTCTCTTCAAGGGGCCCTTATCATTGCCTATTGATATGCATATGAGTTGAGGTTTAATAGAGAGAGTCCTTATATGAAGGCAAGGGTTTTGCATTAGTTAGTGAATGCAAAACTCTCAAGCCAAAGAAGGGAAGAAAGTTTAAAGACTAAAGATATAAAAAAATATTCAACTCCAAATAATTCCAACCAGCTAAGTTAGTGATCCAGTGATTGAGAGTGTCATTTGACATTGAAAATAGCGAGTCCAAACTCAAAAGAATGAAACATTTAAGACTTAAAACTTTAAACAAATGACAATTGAAACTCTAAAGTTCTAAGACACAAACAAGTGAAAAACCTAAAGAGATCCACAAGTCAAAAACTTTAGGACATTAAAAACATGAAATATTAAAGTCTTCAAGCATTAAAGATAAATAAGATCAAATTTATGACTCATAAAAATACAGAAATCACAACTTGAATTCCAAGAAATATTCCAAAGCAGATAATTCAAAGTAGTCAAGTTGGTGGCCCAATGATGTTAGAAGGTCATGGCCTGATAATCAAAATATCAAAAGAATGACAAAAGAGAAAAAGACTATGAAGTTCCAAGATACAAAGAATTAAAAAACCTAAAAGGTTCTAAAAAGATGTTACAAGCATGAAAAGTCAAAGTCTTCAAATTAAATGTGAAACACAAAAAAGATAAAGTTTGTGACTTACACAGGTAAAATGATTACAAATTAGGATCCAACCAATTCATCAAGATGCAAACTCAAAATTAGAAAATAATCCAAGGTCAAAAAATCAAAGAAGAAACACATTATTCAACGAGAGAGGTAAAAAAACAAGACTGTTGTGATCATTTCTTACGAAATCAAAGAGGCACAAGCCATAGGATAATTTACAAGAAATAGGGCTCCTAGTCTTATCAACTCTATTCAAATCTGTGTATTGTTTTTATCCCATGAGATTAATAAATCTTTTTTTCTAAAACAATTTGTCTCTCATTTAGACTTGTTTTTCAGTCAAAAGTTCCTTGTAGAGTTTGCGGCAATTAACATTAGGGTTTTGTACAAAAAAAAAATATTTATGGTACATTATTCTTAACCATTTGATCCTATCAAAGCAGGGCAAGAATTTCAGCTTATTGCTTTCTAAATGAGCTTTTATTTTTATTTCTTTAAGGTGATGTTTGTTTGGGGTATTTTTGGGTTACATGTAACTCAAGTTACTTGTTTTTTAAAAATCCGGTGTTTGGTTTACCGAATTTTAGAAACCCATGTAAGTCAAAATACCTTACGTGAAGTATTTTATCTTATGGTCAAATTGGGCATAAGACAAAATGCAATGACTTTAAACTCCTTCAAGTGCACATCACGTGAGGAGTCTTTGAATTTGGAAATCATTTGGAGGAGTAATCATAGCACTCTCAACATTATAATATGTTAACCTAAGAGCTCTTTCTATTAGATTAAAAATTTAAAATAAAAATTTTACAAATTTTGAATAATACATTTAATAGTTAATTAAAATTAAAGTAACATAATTAATATTAAATTTTATAATAAATTTTAAAAATAATCTGTTAATAAAGTTAATATTAGTAATAATTAACACATAGTTATAATCGTTTAAAATAATATCCATTAACAAAAAAATTAGCATGTAATAGATTGTTGGAGGTAATCTCACCTTGAGTGCTCACATCCATATAATCTATCAAACCAAACACATGTTTTCAAATTCTAGATTTACATATTCCTCCAACCAAACACAAAATTTGCATATACGGAATCTCCAATTATAGACAACCAAACACCAGATTTAATTATATTGAATTTTAAAATTTAAGTATTTACAATAACATTGTAACTACAAATTCACCACATTTATAGTTACAGCCAACAAAATGCCACCTTATTGATTTGTCAGATTGTATAACTTTTAAGGTCCATTATCCACATATCTATATTATGAAAAAAAAACATACCTATATTATGAAAAAAACCCTTATGAATAGCCTACACTTATACTAAGAAATAAAAACTAGACTTATCCATAAATATTGGAGAAAAACTATTTGAACCCTAATAATATTTTGTAGCTTAAGGGCCCTACTTAATTGGACCATACTTCTTACTTGTGATCTGTTTAGACATTATTAGAGTTGAGACACCAAACTTGGCCTCATTTGACACGTTTTGGTGATGACATGGCAACTCAAAATGATGTGGCCAGACATTGATGACAAGACAAGGTGATTTGGCAGCTCATAATGGCGCGACAAGAAATGACATGAAGATGTGAAGCTATTTTTGGAGGAACTACTTTTTGACAAGACAATTAACTTGGAGGATCTCTCTTAAAGTGCAAACAATAACCATATGGATGCAAATATAAATCAAGGCACAATCTATATTTCGTAAAATGATCCAAGTTGGGTTGCTACCGCTTGTAGGAGATAAATATTTTTTGGAGAACAAGATGTGATTATGAAGACCATACTCAGCACAACCACTTGAAGCCCATATTGGAGGAAAAAGCTAAATATGGATGGAGCTACCTTGGAGTCCAAGTTTATATTGAAGCCTAGTTTGGTGAAAACTATTTGAAGACACTTATAATATATGAAGAAGATAGTGAAGAACAAAATTTGGATGAATAAAGATCAAGTTTGCTTGCCAAAAGATTGAAGATCAAATTTGGATGAATGAATATCAAGTTTGGAACATTCTAAAGACTAATTTTGGATGACCTGGAGATTAAGCTTAGTGAAAGATTTGAAGATCATTTGAAAGATCCTTTGAAAGCTATCTTTGGTATGATGGAGATGCTCTATATGGGGTGCAACCTTTGCGAGGATACTACTGATAGGATAAGAGAAGGCCAATTAGTTGCTGGTAGGTCAAGATCAAGAGGATTCGATTACATCGACTCAAACTTGAACACAGTCAGGAGGAATGAAGGTGTCTGTAGGTCCCGTTCAACGGAAGCTACGACTCAGTCAAGGTCAGCAGCTGAACTACGTTGCAAGCTTGATTACAACAGGAGTTGCAACATCTAAGTTTGGTAGGTGTCCAAATTAAGAGCCACAGAGATACTAAAAGAGAAAGGTGCTATATTTTTGGGATATGAAGATATCTATATAAGAGACCCTAATCTAAGATTTAAGAGGAGCCCCGGACAGACCCAAGTGTGCGAGTGAGAGTGAGCGGCTATTAGGCAATCTAGAGAGGATTCTTGTTTACCTTTGTAAGGATGAGTGACAAATGTTGTACTCATATTTATTCTCTTTTTTTAATAGATTTTTATCTCTGGGCTTAGCCCCTAAATTTAGGCAAGTGTTGTATTGAACTGAGTTACGAATTTCATGTGCCTCCTTTCTTTTTGGTTTGTGTGTGATTGTGTGAGTGTTTGCATGAGAGATTGAATGAATTCCAAACCATAATACACCCAATGGAACTAACAAAATATATTGATAGAACTACATCACCCCCAAAAAAACCTACATTAGACTCCAACCTTGGACCACCATTCATGGAATTTCTTAATTGACAATAGCAGGATCCTTTGGTCAAATGTTACCTCTCAAGCATCCTTTTCTCCATCAATTGCATCATTCACATGTCTATAAAACATCACACGATCTTTAACCAGGATCAACTTCTATTTAATAAAATAGCCTCCTACTAGATGCTCTCACCTTCGACACCAACTCCACACTTTGAAGATTGGGAATTTATTAGTAGCAATATATCTAATTTCACTCTTAAATATAGAAGATCAACTAGTAGCCATCAATGATACCAAATAAATAATATTTGAGAATAATTCTCAAATATTTGAGGATATCTAACCTTAGTTTCATGACATGCTCACCATTGTTCCACCCGTGAACTTGAGAAAGGCTGATACTTCATAAAGAATATTTATTCTCTCTCAAAAATCACCTTCTCCACTCATGCCACTTATATTTTGATGATATGCTAAATATTTGTGATCTCTATAAATTAGAACCAAAATATTTTTCTGATAATCTAAGAAAACACAAGTATGTATTTTACATAGATCTTTATTAGCTTTCTATCAAGGGAGAATTCCATGGAATTATATATACTGCTTTAATCTCAAGACATTAGATAGTGTAACGACCATCTTATATTTGGGTTTTAAATTTTTCTCATTTGAAGTAGTGAGCTTCAATTTCATTCTTTCTTAAACCCTTGGATTTTCAATAGCTTAATCTTGTATGAATATCACTACAAATGGCGAGGCATTTTCTCTATTTTTGTACTGTAGCTTTCTATCTTATTATATAGTATTGCATCACTAATCTTCATATAATACTATAGCAACTATTATTTACATTCATTAGGGCATTTGATTTATTTGGCAATTGTGAATGGTGTTTGTTGGGAGGCCGAGGACTGGCAATGAGGGAAGAATAAGGAATACATGAGAGGTAGATAAGGGTGTAAATTAAAGGAGTAAGGAGAGAAAAAGAAGAGGCTAGGAGGAGGAAGGTGGTTTCCTATATCAATTTCTAAGGTAGCTCGAACCATCACAACTATAAATCTTCAAGCTAGAGCCACGAGGACCCTGTTGGGAGCATGGTCTAGATGAGTTTGGAGGTAAATACTCTAGCCACTATACTTCAAAGTTTTTCCGGTTTTCCTGATATATTTGCAAAGTTTTTTGTAGGTCATGTGTTCCTGAATTTAACTCTAGAATGTGCTTAAATGCTATAAATAATATTTTCATAAGTAATTTCTTCATAATTTGAAATTTATTTAAGTTATACATCTAAATCTCCGAGGATGTGTGGGAACAGAAAACATGTATGGGTTCTAAAAAGTTTTCTATCATATGTGTCAACTAGCATGGAAGGATCGTATTTATATGATTATGCTTCGGATGGTTTCTATTCGGTTATGGAAATTGTTGAACTTCAATAGATATTATGAGCTATTTTGGAAACCGTACAATGGATATTTTTAGTTGTGCCAGTTGTGGGTGCTTGTATTTTCTAGTATTCTTAATTGGAAGAAAATGAAAAATTTTTCTTATATCAAACTAGATAATTATCATCAATTTATGTACATTTTACCCACACATTAAGAAGACAACAGAAAGTGGGCGTCTGTAGTAATGTGTTCGATTTTTGTACTTCTTGAAAATTGTTTGTCTTATATGCAACATCTAATCTGGACATTACAATTTTACTAGCTCAACAAAGCTATACATTACGAGTCTCTACTGCAAATTCAATATAAAATTATCAAAATATCTCCAAGACTCTGCATCCATGCAAGGATGTAGAACTCCATCATTTACGGACCTTGCCACTTCATTTTTTTAATTATTTTTTTGGAGACATAAAAATTCTTTGAAGTCTTAGTAGAATAGGAAAATAAATCAATACCTTATTAACAATTTCTTTTTTCTTTTTTAACTACACTCTTGTCTAATTTTTATCTTGAATATCACAAACAAGGAATTGCATTGCGTATGAATAGTTTTTATGGAATTGCATTGCGTATGAATAGTTTTTATGGAAGATCATACAACCATTTTGGCATGCACCTAATTTTTTAAATGTTGGCCAAAATAATTTACCATTTTTGTCACTTCAAAGTTTGAATTTGGCATTGGTTTAGGCCAAAAGAATTATTACTCCAAGTATTCATATACTTGATATGCATTAATGGTCAGTTTGGATGGGCAGAGTGATTCCCCCTTTACATCTTAACCCAAATATTAGTTAACATGTATAGATGAGTCATTCTCCTAAATTGGGGAAATACCCATTCCGTTGTTGATAATTTCAAAGAATGCGCTTGACAACATATTAATATATTAATATTTTAAGTCAATATAATATATTTTTAAGTAAATATATTAATATGATATTTAATTATAATAATCGTATATTGAACAAATATTTCTTTCAAGTAAAAGTCATTAATTTAATTAGTTGATTATGATAATTATCATGAATTAATCAATTTAAGTATTTAATCTTAATAATTAAATTGAATAATAGTTAATATGAAATATTTAAATGTCTAATAATAATAATGAGAGTGAATTATGCCATTATTCTTTAGATGAAGAAATTTTGTTGATTCCTTAAATATTTTGTGATAATAATTAAGATGAATAATATTTAAAATAAGATATTTAATTTAATTATTTATTTTGATTGATAATAGTTGAAAATTTTTCTAGAAAAATTTTATTTACCAACCATAACTCACTATTATATCATTAATGAGTATTAAGAGCATTAAAGTAATTCTACCACATTTTCTATTTTTTTTTCATTTCAATGAAATATCTCTCTCGCCTTTATTCTCATTTCCATTATATTTGCAATTGGTGAATTAAACGTCATCTTAACTTCAATAAAAAAAGATAAGATCAAATAATTGTTCTGTTGCAACTAAGTAATAACCAATTTTCTTTTGAACATGGCCAGGGTTGTTGTGGCCGAGCTTATCTCATCATAGGGCTCAATTCCCTCCTAATGGGAACTCCTGACCTTTTTCAGATAGGCTTCCAAACCCTACGAACTCATCCCAGCTCGAATGGCTATCTATAAGCTTCTCCATTCCGTTCCGAGATATAATAGACCACCTATAAAAGAAAAGAGACATTATTTTATTTTTTTATTAGCATTTTTAACCCAAAATAGTTACTTTTAGATGCTTTTATATGAATGTCATATTATGTTTTAAATTTCAAATAATAAAAACATAGAACATACTTTTAATTTTTAAAAATACCACAATGCTATTGTAATTGTTTGGATGATTATAGTGTTTATTTTTGTTAATACTTCAATAAAATTACTCTATGGATCATGTTTTAATTGTATTGCATTATTTCAATCTCTATTATATGGTTTTTGTGTTGAAATATCAAGATAACTTTCTATTTTAAAATAATAGGAATTAACTTTTAAAATATTATTACTGTTCTAATGTAAACCAAAATAATTAAGATTTATTTGCAACATGTCTGCTTCCAAAATTAATATATAAAATTTATGGTTTTTCACATTGTTGATATAGAGCTATCGAAAAAATTTTGAATCAAAATTCATACAAAATTCACTAACCATTTCTAATTTATTTTGGAAAGTGCATTAAAAATTTTCGCAATTTTATTTTAAATTTTTATAAAAAAACACATCAAGCATTATAAAAATATTTAGTTTTCTCTAATATCTCATATATTTTTAGTGTCATCTAAGTGAATAATATTATAATTTTTATTTGGGGTTAAAATCATTATTTTTCATATATTTATAGATAATTTTAAGCTATATTTTAATCTATATTTCATAATATAAATGTGCTATTCATGAACATTAATGTCAATATTTTCCATGGTATAAGTGTGTCCCTTCATTTAAAAGTTTAAACAATATTAAATTAAAATAATTAATATCCAATTACATTTACTTTACAATATATTTTGAAGAATACAAATCATATATATAATTAAAAATATATTATTATTTCCATAGTTTATAATTACGTATGTATACATTAGTTGATAATATCAATTGAAATACAAAATTTTCAATCTAACACTTAAACTTTGATAATTACCAGAGGTATTAGTGCTACGATGGAAGAAAGCATTTAATTGATTAACATAAAGAGTATTTAACTAACATATTTTTACCAGAAATATCCAAATTATTATTCAACTAATTTAATATAGTTTACTTTTTATTTTTCCAAATGTTATTATATAAATTTATATGTAATAAATAGATATTTATATATATAATTTTTATATAATTTTTAAATTTTTTTATTTTTGGACAATTATGTTAATTCTACCCTAGAGACTTTAACCAATTCTTTTATTCTTTGGTTTTGTGCTTTTGTTTTTCCAAATAATATGAAACAGTTTTGCTTGATGGTAAATAAATTCAAATAAAAATTATTTAAATATAACAAAAAATTATCGTATAAAAAACTAATTATTTTTATAATATAGAATTTGTAATATTTAATAATAAAAAAAATGGTGAAACCCAAAAGAATAAAAGATGAACAATATATTTTAAGTATAAAAAAATGATAAAGTTTGTTCTACTCCCTTTCTTTTTATCTGTCATAAACCCATGTTCCTGAAATGTGAAGATATAAATTAGGGGTAATTTTGGAAAAATAACTAATATTTTATTAAATTATGTGAAATAACCAACTTTCTTGGTATATGAGATTCGGTTATTCACGATTGATAAAAAAAACGGAGGGAATATATAATTTGTTTTCAAAATTTTTTTATTCAATAAATTTAAATTTTTTTTTTTGAAAAGGCGGATAAACCACTTCAATTAAAGGGATAAAAACAAATACAATCGGTCCTTACCCACACAGGGGAAGCAAGACCACAAGCGACAGACCACTAGGTGTGGTACACCAGCTCAAAACCATCACAACAAAAACTACAACAAACACCCAGAGGAACAACTGGCCTCCTCCCCGACCAAAACAATAAGAAAATCCTAACCCCGTCAGCAGGAGGAGCCTCCCTCGACCAATCGGATCATCGCGACCGTCCCTCAACGCGAGTACCCAGACATCGAAAACTCCGCCCGCAGTACCGCCATAGAATCAGAAATCTTCTCTTTGGCACCATCTGCGCATGTTGAGAACCAAAACAGGAGCAAATGATCAATTTTGATAATAAGCACATGACCAGGCACAACAATAGCATTGAAAATAAGATCATTTCTAGCGTAGTCGACAAGCCACACAATAACTTTCACAAGCAAGTCGCTAAAGGCCCTAAACGAAGATTGCAATAAGTTTCTCCAATCCACCCAAATGTCGCTCATTGAAATAGGCGGATCCGATCAAATGAAAACAAGTTTGCAAAGTAACCCCGTATATTTATAGTGTATGGATATCTCGTAAAATAAATTATCCACTGATTCAAACCCCGTCATCGCACGTAACACAAGTGGAAGTAGGCATCTTATTACATCTTTTTCTCTGCCGATTTTCCAAGGTGAGAACCTTGTTCTTCCATACCAACCAATTCAGAAGGTTGATCTTCTTAGGGGTAGGAACCGCGCTTAAAAATCCCCACCATCGGGCACCCTCAACCCCCATCAACAAGGAAATTGTAAAAGGATTTGACCGAGAAGATACCATTTTGCTAGTCAACTTCCAACATTTTTAAATCCTCACACCCTCTTTTAGCCTCCCTCACCCGATCCCTAAGACACCCAACTTCGTTAGTAGAAAATGGAGCCTCCTCCAAAAGAAAAGCTAGCTCCCCGCACTGCACTACTGCGTAAAGAACTATTTCGAATTCATCGAGCCACAAGTCCCTCTCACGAGCCCCGCTAAAACCAACGGTCTTTCCAAAAATAGCGCCTTATCACCGGAATTGATGCCATGCACGAAACATCCTCTCAATGTCGAGGCAAACCGACGCACCTTTCTAAAAAGATGAGATACGACTCCGACAAAATGGGGAAAAGGTTCCACCTAGATAACCCATAGTTGAACCGCACGACTGACGCCCCACACTCAGTTAGGATCCATCACAAATTTCCACCACCATTTTCCCAGTAACGCTAAGTTAAAGCTGTGCAAATCCAGGATCCCTCAACCCCCGCTCTCGTGGTCGACACAAAGACCTCCAACTAGCCAGCCGACTACCTGGATGATTAATATCCAGCCCAGGCCACATAAAATCTCACCTGATGCGATCCAACTTCTTGATAACCGAGCACGGAAGTTTAAAAATGGACATCCAATAAGTTGGAAGGGTCGAAAAGGATGAATCTAACAAAAGTGAGGCGACTCCCCAAAGGATAGATACCGAATCCCTTCCATGAGGAGAGTCGCCTTCTAACTTTTTGGATCAATTCCTCCCGGCCTGCCTCATGGGCCTTCACCGCAATAGGACACCGAGATAGTTGGCGTGAAGATAGCCCACTTTGCACTACATTTTCGCCCTCTTGTGGTAGAGATCATCCATCGAGCTCGAGTAGAGGCAAGTTTTGGCAAAGTTAGTTTTTCAAACCCGCCATACCTTTTAAAGAAGCGAGGATTAACTTTACAATTCTAGGTCCTCAATACCACCCGTAGTCAAAAATCAACGTATCGCAAGATAATGAAGATTACATCCTCGCTTTTCGAACTTCCCGAGAGGGACACGCACTAAAAATCTTGGATCCTCGTGGCATGGGTGAACATCCCACCTAGCACATCGGGTGACTAGGATAAAAAGAAAAGGTGAGAGAGGGTCCCTCTCACAGAACTCCCTCTTGTAACGAACACTAACCACTAGGGGAGCCATTAAAAAGAATGTTAGCCTCTCAAGAAACTAGAATACTTTTTTAATCCAGACCCAACCCACCTATCCCCAAAATCCCCCGGCTTTGAGAAGGTCTAAAAGAAAATCCCGTACCACCGTGTCAAAGGTTTTTGCAAAAGTCAACTTTTAAAAATATGCCCGAAGTCTCACGCTATGGATGCTAAAAATAAGCTCTTCAACCGTAACAATGTTGTCTAAAATACATCTCCCTTTCATGAACACAGATTGGTCCGTGTCTACAAGTAAAGTCATCACCGCTGTTTTAACCGACTAGCTGTAATCTTAGAAAGAATTTTTAACATGGAATTGATTAAGCTAATGGGTCGGTAGTCCGCTGTCGACTTCGGGGTGCCAATCTTAGGTATTAGCGCAATATTGGCCCAATTAATTCTTTCTAGATTCACATTCCTGAAAGAAAACTCGCAAAAATCGCAGTAAGATCGGATTTAATCAACTCCCAAAATTGCTTTGAAAAATGTGATCGGAATCCATCCCGGTCCCCGAGCCTTATTACCTCCCTAACTCCAAACATAACACTCAATCTCCTCCATCGAGAACGAAGATCTAAGTGCTCCAAATTGACATGACGCTTGCCGATCAAAAAGTTTCTACAGTCCACCGGAGTCTCCACTCCTTCTCTTACCAAACTGGTGCTTAAAGCGCGCCGAGAAAACTTTCCCAATATCCTTCGCATCTGTGAGAGTGGCACCATCTTGTTGGATATTAGGAATAAAAATCTCGATTTTTACGACCATTAGCAACATCGTGAAAAATTTCGTGATTTTCATCCCCTCCTTTAGCCATTAGACCCTTTGATATTTGCCTCCAAGATACCTTTTCTTGTCTCGCGAATATCCTTTAGGGTTTTCTAGCAATGCCCCTGCCTCTGCTCCAATTCCGACGGGGTGAGCCTACGGCTTTCTTAGCAAATGCTCGAGAGCTTCAACCTCCTATAAGTAAGCTAGTTTCTTGCTTAATCGAACCAAATTCAAATTTTGCCCAATACCGTAAGTGGTTACACAGACTAAACAGCTCTTGGCAAGCTTAAAAGTGTCACATCCCATCGGGTGACATAGAAGGCCACCAAAGTGTCACCAACTCCCGAAACCCACTCGATGTTAACCCTCGCCAACTCAAATCTGAATGGACTCAGGGTCGTGACTCAGGAGTGTCGACTCTCCGATTTCAAATTAGCACATGGTCTCGACCTCAATCATGAAGACAGCTTTTGAATTAACTTTGGGAAAAGAGTAGTCCAAAATATTATTAACCACTAAACCGATCCAGCCTTTTTACCCTAATTCGGTTCCGCTCATTGATTCGTCTGTAAACCTCCCACCAAGAATGAGGTTCCATCAGATCGAGGTCGAACATGAATTTTGTTAGCACATCCGAGATCCACCAAATTCTCCCGGTCCCATTAAGCTTATCATCCAAAGAGAAAAATTGCATTAAAGTCCTCAAGACACCACCAGGAATACCGTGTCGTATTACAAATCCTAAGTTCCTCCCAGAAATCTAGCTTAAGTGATCTTGCTTTTGGACCATAGATCGTGGTACAACGCCACTTAAAATTATCCAATTTGGAATAAAAATTCCATCTGTCAAACCTGAATGAACCCACCCAAGTTAGTGGACCCAGAATAAAGGCCACCATTCCATCCAATACTAATACCATCCGCTGCCTCCTAGATGGTAGGTAACAACTGATCGCAGACGGCCCCTCCGATCTCTCTCCAAATTGCACCGTGCACATTCTCCGCGCCGACTCTGTAAGCAACAAACGCCAAGAAATGCAAGTTTTAAAAATCCTTCACTAAGAACCGCTTAGCCGGTCTCCCAAGGCCCCTAATGTTCGAAGAAATAATATTCATAAATACTATTAGATGTAGCGACTCCCAAGAGGTCTCCGCCCGGCCCCGAGACCGAGGCAGACTAGCCTCGTTTCTAACGACATCCTTAATACAACTCGTATGGATCAAGACCAGCAATACCACAAGCATCACAATAATTGAAATTTCGTGCATCAGTCCAATCGAAATGAGGAGGGGCTTTAGGAAGTACCTTTTAGAGATGTCTTCTCTCCCGCTTTCTTCCTTGCCGATTTTAAGGGCGCTCACTGAGTAAAACCCAACATCTTCTGTGGAACCTAGAAGATGGCTGGTCTCCCACTCCGTCGGATCCCCATATGCCTACTCAACAAGTAAATCCGGCTAGAGTTCCTTGAGATTACGCCTCAAAAAGCCTTCATGTAATCCTCGTAGTCTTCCACACCGCCTCAAGACTCACCACCATCGGAAATCGTGCCCGAGACGACTCAAATCTTGCCGCTCACCCTCCGAATCACTGCGGGCTTAGAAATGCACCCTAATCGCACCATAGCCCAATCACCGCAAGGAATTGCCAATCGAAAACCTGGTGGAGGTAGGAGGAGAAACCAACCACAAGGGGAGCTTATTCTCCAACACACCCTCCTTCAGATTAGCCTCCCGGGTCCCAAAATCACGCAGCAGCGAGCCACACACCACCTCTAGATCTTGGTCTCGATTTAGCTCATATCCACGTGATTGTGACTCGACCTCGAATACGTAGAAGCAATAATCTCGAAAGCTCCCAGGCGGGCCCAACAGACCAGTTGCGCAGCGTCACCACAAGTGCGCTCAAGATGGCCCAGCGCGGTGATCTACATCACACACACAAATTTAGCGATCCCAACACATCCACCCATTGCTGCCGACTATCTCCTGCCCACCTGCATGCTAGCCCATCTCCGGTGACAATCGTCCACTGAACCCACCGCGCGATCCACCTCCTCCAAATCTCCTCGCACCCGAACCACCTTCACCACCACACGCCTCAAGATGTGCAGCCCACGGCGGGCATGGCCCTCCTCCTAGCCTCCAACCGCTGACCTCGCATGCCGCCGCCACATTTCGGATTCTCCAACCTTCGCCACGTGTTCCCCTATCCTCCAAACTGCGACCTCGATGCCGCTTGACCCGCGACCGCCACCGCGAAGGATCCCAAATCTCCAAAACCAATGAAAAGAGCTTTAGCGCAGTATGGCTATTGTCGGGATTCAAGCGATCGCCTGGACACCGGCCAGGCCCTCGGGCCTGCGCCCAACGTGACTCTGACATCGCATCGGCCCGAGAGCTCGTGAGACCGAGCACCTCTGTCCATCCTTCTGCATCGAGCTGCTCAGATAGCGACCACCGGATCACGCGACATCCAACGCCCGATCACAATCACATGCCGAACTGCCTCACCCGGCTGAGCAAAGCTTGACTGGGCACCGACTCCTGACATGAGCTTCCTCGGACGAAGCTTTCTCTTGGCGCTCTATCATCTTTGATTCTCCCACGAATCATTGGCAACGGCTCGTGAGCAACGCCTAAAGCCCGCTATCATCCCCACCCGACGACCCGACCCACCTTCTTCTTTGCGCCTTTGCTCTTCGCCATCGAAAACTCATGTCTCCTCCTCTCAAATACCTCAACCTCGCCTCCTCGCACTCTCAACTCCTAAAGCACATACCTCCCGAGATCTCTTCGAAGCTCGAAAGCAAGTCCTCTCCCACTGTGAAGATGATAGAATACCTACTCATCCCCAGACTAAGATCAATTTCCATCACAAAGTAACACAAAACCGAAAACGACTGATAGACCGTAGATGAAGATTTGGCAGTAGGGACTTGAGGCTCGAGATAGTGCCGCAAGCTCCCAACAAAGTCACTGTAACCTCCCGAGATGACACCCACCACGCATGCAGGGAAGATTCCCACCAACATTACATGCTCCTCAAGCGCCGATCCTCGCAAGCTCCATCGACCAAGTGTAATCCTTAAGGTGCACGGACTCATTCTTCTGTGGTTAAAAGGAAAGTCCCCATCTCACACACACTCTTTAACCTCTCCTCTTGGTCTACAAGCGCACAAGGAAAGAGAGCACTCCATTCAAAGGGTGATCGGGCCAAAGCTTCAAGCTCATGACCGAGGGCAATCTCCAAGACACCTTCTGCTGACACATAACCGAGACCAACGAGCAGCACCGCCACTGCAAGCTCCTCCCTCGTAGTTGCCATCTCTAGAGCAAGCTGTAGATATATCTCCCACAAGTCGCCGCACCGATTCCTCAACGACTCCCCGCCCTCCGGCCACCGTGAAGAGAGGGAGTCACCCAACGGATTCTTGAGACTTAGATGTCCCCTCCTGTGAACCAAGGAGTTTATACCGCACGTGGAGGGCGCTTTCCGACGAGGGCCCTCCCGCGCCCACCAACATCGGGCCACCACATGCCCCCATCCCGAAATACTAGACAACCACTTGATGACGATATTCACTCATTTTGTGAGACGATCGAAAAACAACAAATTGAACTCATTTCAAACAAGAGCGAGGCCACGAGATCCCGAATCTCTCCCCGCACGCTGAACTCGGGAGACGTGCCCTTCACCGCTGCCCACCACCCTCCCAAAGACTCACCACCGGCCCTCCGAGAGGATGAAGAAGACACCACGTGAGCGAATGTCATATCCTCGAACTACCACTTTAGCACTACCTTCTCACGCTTGACTCCTTGTCACCACCGGCAACCCTCCGCGCCAGTCCCAAAGGTCCCTAAGCAAACTCATCGTACCTTTTGTGTAAATTTGGAAAATTTTAAATTCATTCATGATCATGTATGACAATCTCCAAAAAGAAATTTAGTAGATTTTTAATATATTTAGCTGAGAATATTTGACTGGCCTCTGGTGCACTAGAGAACAATCAATTTTACATATGATATATTAGATTACGATCAAGCATCGAAAGGCAAAGTCTTAACAGTTATCATAAAAGTGATTTTAATTTAAAAATTAATAATTGCTATTCGCTAATTATTTAGGTACAGAAATTTCTTTATATATATATATAATAGCAAGTTCTGCTATATATATACAAATAAGATAACGTAAGAAAAGTTTAAAAACCTCTATGCAAACCAGCAGAAACACAAAAACAACGAAACATCAAGAAAAACCACATCGAAAAATCTCAAAAATCCACGCAAACAACACTAAAAATCAAGTGCATTGCCCCTGAGCTGGTTAGTGACGCCGTCTTCTCTGATTGTAAAGGTGACCTGCTGGACGTCAGTGAACGAGGGTTCATCAACAAGGAGAGGGAATTATGGGTCAGCAGACTTTAACCTAAATCATCAAACGAAGCACTAAGAATAAAAACATGGGAAGACAGCAAAAGAAACAGAAAGCACCAATAGTTAGTGTGCTTACATTAGATTGAGCTTTAGATCGGCCATTGTTACTGCCTTTGAACTTTACTTTAATCGAAAATTTCAGGGATACTTAAAAGGTATAGTAAAACTATATATAAAATAAGAATATAAACTCCACAATTTTGTTAATTAATTAGTATTATTTTATTTTTATATACAGAAAATGTATTACATCACTATAATATTAGTATATCCTGATTAATTGTGACACGCACTCATTTGCCCGCCTGAAAAGTATTTTTCCTAAGTTACAACATTACATACAACAAATCAAAATTAAAACTGAAACTTATGTTGTCTGGAATCGCTTCTATACTCGTTACCCAAAGACTATTTTATAAGCTGGTGCTTATGAGGTATATATATCAAGGCTTTCCGGCAGCTCATCAGCATCAAGCTCAGGACGCTTTAAATACCTCAAATACATGTTTATTTTATAAGCCCTGCCAAACACTGGGCATGACTATAATGCCTCGCTTTTGATGTTGATATTTCGTATAAGTTGCACTACTAGTACGCCCTCCCTACCAATCCATAAAAGGGTATTTTAGTACTGTTGTAAAAGCCACTTAAATAAACATACAAACATTTTCACAACCACGTAAGTTGCTTTCTAAAACTAATACATCCAAACGATACGATGTTGATTCTTTAATCTGGTTCTAAAAGATTTCTAAAAGTGTTTCTGGAAATTAAAACACTAAAAGCCAATCCAAATCAACCCTTTAATCTTCATCACGTAGAACCAAGTACTTTTTAATTTTCATTCACCACAAATTTGTCAATTCTCTTCCTTTTATATTTGAATTACTCTCGCTTTTATGCATTTTCTATCGTCAACCCTCAAACTTTTAAGGCATATTTGTGCCTCAACTATTGAAGGTGCCAAGCTACTCCTTGTTTCCTTCGACGAAAATCTACGACCTGCCGCCAAACTTTAAGGCCTCTATTTGCACAAAACAAACTTGCTTTAAGCATAGTAGCAAGCTTTCAACTATTGCAGCGCTGTTACCCTTGTTTTTGATTCCACCCATCCCAAAATATCAAAAGTTATGATCCTCCCATTGTCAGATAATCCATTATAAGCTCTAAACTATCATGACAATGAGTATTTGATGAAGAATAAATCAATTTCTTTCTTTTTAAAAACACAAGTAACATTTAATTTCAGTGCATTTGGCCACTTAATGAAAAAGTAGAAGAAGAGTTATAGATGAAGAATGAGAAGAAGGAACACGTGAACATTTTGAGATCCAAATTAATTGTTTATAGAAGTTGTATATTTCCTCTAATTTACAATCAAAAAGAAAATATGTTATCATTAATTTGCTAGAATCTTACTATCAAATATTAAATATGTAACAAGAATCAAGATAAAAGATTTTGATAACTAGTGACGGGTAAACAAACTGCAAGAAATTTTGGCTATCGCACCACACATCGACCATTTTTCATTTTAAATACTCATCGAACTTCAATTTTGTGACATATTTTCATGTGCCATCCAACTTTAATTCAGGTGCTTCAATCGCGGAGCGCACTCAAGTGAATTTTGAGATCAATATCGACGACATATACGCCTGACCTACTCTCACGCCAACACTCATCTGCACGTCATCCATATACATGTACACGGCCACACATTAAAAGAGTGTCTCACTGATCATTCTCTATCGTGACCAGCCCAGTGGCACGTGCCTTATGAGATCCTCACATCAATCTTTGAAGCAGTTCAAGGATGTCATGCATCCCAAGTTGTTAGGAAAGTTTTAACCCAAAAAAGAGAGGTGGACCACAAGATTGAGCTAGAGCAAGGTGCTTGTCCTATCTTCAGTATGACCTCTGAATGAGCATCTCATGGGTTGCTTTTATATCGAGAAAGGTAGGCGTACTTTTGCCCCTTCTGTCATTTAAATTTATTTATTAGTATTTTTAATATGCATATATTGCGTGACATACATGTTTACCGTTAACCACCTTAGTCTTTGTTTTATAAAAATATGTAAACAATGGAAAGATAAAGATAATTTGGGGGTTTTATTCATGTAGCTACAAGGAAAGGAATTTTTAAATAATAAGGGTGTAAATGGTATTTTCAAAAAAAGCCAAGGTCTAACATAAAAATAAAAGGCTCTAGATATAAGTGATAGCTAAATTATCCCCAAATCTAATTATCTGGAACTCCTCTCTTAAAAACCTTTGGTTTCCTCCCTCCTTGCAGTTGGTACTGGTGGCTTTCTTTATTCCTTCTTGCTTTGAACTTAGCTCATAAGATGTACTTACTCTTTCCTAAACGGTAGCTATTTCTTCATATGAAGCTTCTTCTTCTATTTTTATTTTTCCTGCAGTTGTTAATTCGGAACTATCTTTTATGATTTTATCTCTGTTTTCCTTCTTTTATTTTTTATATTTTTGTACTACCAATAATTGTGGCTGATTAATGGTTCTGTTAGTTAAAGAGATGTAGTTTAGGAGTATTTTTTTTTTTTTTTTTGTTTAAAAGTAGAAATTAGTCGTTAATTATGTGCAATGAATGACCCTTTACTTATTGTATAGTTTACTTGAATTTTATAATTTTAATAGGTTTTTTTTTTGGATTTTAATTATTTATTTGGTTTTTCTAGAATTTCATACAAATTAAAGCTAAAAAATAGGAAAATAAGTAACTCTTCCTAGGGTTTGATTAGTGGGCTATATTATATATTTTTCTTTTGATGAATATTCTCTCAGCCTTATTAAGTTTACTTTTGATTGTTGAATTATCACTCCTCAACTATTTGAGTTTATTGATAGGTATCATCAACATTGTTGTTAAATGGTTTCTTTGCTATTTAAATTCTATCTGATGCATGAATGATTGTTAATAAGTTGAAGAAAGACAACTTTACTTCCAGAATAACCATACATTTTGTAAATAAATTTTTCTTTTTTTCTTCTACTTTAAGAAGTTAATTATAAGGATGTTTCATGTGTTAACGTTGAGTGATTTTCGGATAACCTTACTCATGTCATTAGTTCTATAAACTATTCTACTCTCTTCTATTTAATTTGTATTTTAATAAAGATAACATTGAATGTTTGACCTAACTCATGACTTGAATATGTGAATTAGTAATTGTTATTAAGATATTATTTCTAACTGTGAATGATAAAATTATAGTAGTAAAAATTTTAATTTGTATTCTAATCCTTGCTTCTATTCTGACTTGAATATGTGAATTAGTAATTGGTTATTAAGATATTATTTCTCTAACTGTGAATGATAAAATTATAGTAGTAAAAATTTTTAATTTGTATTCTAATCCTTGCTTCTATTCTGTGTAGGTACTCTATGAAGTTGTATTTCAAGATAAACAAATAAAATTAAAAATGCCTTAAAATCCCAAAATAGAAAAAGGAAGATAATATCGTGGGCCTTGAATATTATGGCTCAAAGAGGAGTCACATAGTGTTTAATTTAGCCAATCTTTCCTTCCTAGATTGTGAAAGGCTATTACTGAATATGATCCTAATTTAATATATAGATCAAGTTTGAAGAGCATATTCGGAAAAAGAGCCATGTAAACAACGAACACATACTAAATAAACTCAAAGTGTTTTTTGCTTTGTATTGTGCATTGTTATTGAATCTCAAGTACAAGATATATATATATATACGAAATTTACGCAGATAGTATATAACAAAAATAGTAGTACACAACATCAACTCCATGATTTTGGTTTATCATGATGATTCTATTGGTTGTTATAATTTGGCTATCATGATTTTTCTTATTCCATGCTAAATTTATTTCTTTGAGAAACTGTGTTTCCTTATTTGATTTTGCTTTCTTATCAACCCCCTTCAAGATGGAGGCGAAGTGTAAATGAAGTCCCATCTTGTTGCGAAGAAATAAAAATGATGTTTTTGGTGAAGGCTTGGTGAAGATATCTGCAATCTGAAGAGAAGATGACACAAATCATGTGGCAAAGTTACTTGTGGCTACTTTTTCCCTAACAAAATAATAATAATCTATCTTAATATGATTTGTTTGTACATGAAACAAGGATTGATACACACATGAAGAGCACTAATATTTTCATAACTAATTAAGGAAGCTGACATATGGGAATGCTAATGTTCATCAGCAAGAATATGAGCCATGTTAACTCAGCAGTAGTGTAGGCCATGGACAGATATTCCAATTCTTAACTTGATCGAGCAACTATAGGTTGCTTTTTTAAAAAACATGAGATACAACAACTAAGAAACACAAAAACTGGTTGTGCTCCATCATGTTATGTAACATCTTGCCCAATCAGCATCTGAAAAAGCATGAAAAGAGAGTGGACTTCAAGATATAAAACATAAGACATAGTCTTGTGTACCATAAGATTGCAAAAGGATTCACTTGACATGCATGAGATGTAATTCAGTGGGTTTATTGAGAACTTGACAAAATTTATACGCTTTCATGCTGAATATCTGGTTGGGTAAATGTGAGGTATTAAAGAGCATCAACAATGCTTCTATAATATCTTACATCCACAAGTGTATCATCTGAAAGATGAGGCTTATCTTTGAGACCCATAAGAGTAGTATTAGGAGCACAACTAGTCATGCCAGTATGAGCAAGAAGATCTTTAATGTACTTGCATTGTGAAAGAATATCTCCTAAAGTGAAGTGTTCAATTTCAACATCCAGGAAGAAGTGTAGTAACCTGAGGTCCTTCATGGCAAACTCTAAACTCAATTGATCAATCAGTTAAGAGATGAATGAGTTATTGTTTCAAGTAGCCAAAATATCATCCACATAGATAAGAAGTAGCACTATAAGGGAGCCTCGATGATAAACAAATTAAGAAGAGTCTGCCTTGCTGTAATAGAAATCAAGATATAGAAAGAACCGAGGATAGAGCGAGTCAAACCAAGCTTGAGGGACTTACTTTAAACCATGAAGTGACTTGTGAAAAAAAGACATACATGATCAGGTTTATAAACATCTGCAAAACCAAGGGTTGCTCAAGACATAATTTCTTTCAAGCATCCACACAAGAAGGCATTCTTTACATCAAGTTGTTTCATAAACCAATTCAATGAAGTAGAAATAGCAACAAAAACCCTCCCAAGTCTTCACACACTTGCTCAAGCTTGGCCCTTCTCGATCATACCATAATAAGTCTTCAATCAATCATCAATCAATCCTCATCATGTTCTGAAGATAGCTTGATGAAAATTTCAATCAACTATATGTGATCTCCATTCGCCAACTTAATCTTCAATTAATCTTGGTCTTGAAGTAATTTGTCACACCAAATTTAGCCCGATGCAAAAGCTTTTGCCATAAATATCTTTTAGCCTTCTATCCTTAGTCTTTAGTTGTCTATACTTAGCCTTTAGTCCATTTTTAAAGGTCTCCCCAAAGATAAAACTTAATTTTTATTTAAGCAAACTCCATGTATAGCTCTCCAATGACTTCTCACTCTATAAATGTCTTCAACTAAAATTTGATTCTCCATTCAAACAATCTTTACAGATAGCTCCTTGTCTGGAGTAGCCTCTAGTTTAAATTTGATCAATGTACCATATCAAGCCACAACCTCATCATATTGCCACATCATCTTTCTTCGTCTTTTGCCACCTCGTCAAGGACACCTCACTACAACTGCTTAGGTACCCGTATGATAAATAATGCTAATATTTTAAGATATTAACAATAATATTAACAATCTCCAACTTTGGCGTTATTTGTCTCAACTACCACAACTAGCATAATGGTTTCATGTTACAACTAATTAATATAGTTATTCATCATACATTAAGTTGTAACCAATAGTTGTAACATGACTAACAACATAAACAAAACTAGTTGTAACTAAGAGCTGCAACACAACCATAAATAAGATAAAGATAAACAAATTAACTTGACTCATAGATTGAATACTATTTAATACTCTCCCTCTTTATGACAAATTATACAAAAGATACACATAATATCTCCAAATCAACAAACTTCATGTTGTATATAACTCATATACAAGGGTGAACGGGCAAATGCTGGAATTCAGATGTATGATGGTGTTGTTCGTACCTTGTATAATGTTAGGCATGATCCAGAATTGAAAAAGAATTTGATCTCACTCGGCATATTACATGTGAACGGTTTTGGCTACAAAAGCGAGGAGGATTGCATTAGGGTGAGCAAGGGTGCACTGATAGTGATGAAGGGAAAGAGGAGTGCTTGGAACATCTACAGATTGATTGAGAGTACAATTGTAGGTGGAGTAGCAATTACAGAATCAGATCATGACAGTACTTTTCTTTGGCACATGAGATTCGGTCATCTCAGTGAAAGTGGGATGGTTGCTCTTCATAAAAGATGTTTGTTGAAGGGAGTTAATTGTTGCAAGTTAGATTTCTTCAAGTACTGTTTACTGGGAAAACAATCCAGAGTGAAGTTCAAGGTTGGTAAACACAAAATCGAGGGTATTCTTGATTATGTGCATTCTTATGTGTGGGGTCGACTAGAGACCTATAATTAGGTGGATCTCAGTATTTTGTGAATTTAATTGATGATTTTTCACGAGAGGCCTGGGTACACTTTCTGAATCAGAAATTTGAAGTTTTCTTAAAGTTCAAAGTCTGTAAAGCAAAGGTTGAAAATTAGACTGACAGAAAAGTTAAATATCTGAGATCATATAATTGTATAGAATATATAGATTCACAGTTTCTGAAATTTTACGAGGAGCATGGCATTCCGAAGCATTTCACAATTCGTAAAACACCTCAGCAGAACAGTATTTCAGAAAGGATGAATCGGTCTATTGCTGAAAAGGCACATTGCTTGAGGTTGAATGCAGGGCTTCTTAAGAGTTTCTGGTCAGAAGCAGTTAATATGGCGTGTTACCTCCTAAACAGATCACTGAGAGCCTCATTGGATGGAAAAACTGCAAAGGAAGTGTGGACAGGTAATGAAATTAATTTTTCAAGATTGAAAATCTTTGGATGTCCAGCATATGTGCATATTCTTAGTGATGAGAGTTTCAAGTTTGATCCGAAGTATAAGAGGTGTATATTTTTGGGCTATGTAAAAGGGAACAAGGGTTATAAGTTGTGGGATCCGGTGATGAAAAAGATGTTGATCAGTAGAGATGCAGAATTTGATAAGCAATCAATGTTGTAGGAAAGTGGTAGAAATCATGTGTCAATTTCAGTGGAAAATAGCAAAAATACAGTAAAGGTGGAGGTGGAGGTGGAACTACAACAATTTGAAAAGGCTGAGAGGTCAAGTTCAAGAGAAGAAAGATCAGTTTGAGATGGTGAACTTGGAAGACCCAAACGCACTGTCAGTCTATTATCGCACTGTCCACGACTAAGATAGAATATATTACAATTGTAGAGGCTGCTAAAGAAACTAAATGGCTTACATGACTAGTCAGAGAATTTGGTATTGAGCAAGATGGAGTTAGATTGCATTGTGACAGTCAAAATGTAATCTACTTGGCAAAGAATCAAGTCTATCATGCTAGAACCAAACACATTGAGGTGAGATTTCACAAAATCAGGGAATTGGTGGCATCTAGTCAGATATTATTAGAGAAGATTTACAACTCAAAGAATGCAGTTGATATATTCCCAAAGACAGTAACTACAAAGAAGTTCAAGTATTGCTTGGACTTAATTTATGTTTCTAAATGCTAAGAAGGCATGGCACCCAACCAATCTAGATGATGAGAACTCCCTGGTTTTCTATCTCCATGGGGTATATTCGCCAAGTTGGAGATTGTTGTATATGGCTCATATACAAGGGTGAACGGGCATATGCTAGAGCGGAGCGGAAGGGAGTGATGGAGCACAGCGTAGGAGCGGAGTAGTGTAATATGTAACCCTAATTTTATTCTAATAAGAAAATCAATGCCTCTCCGCTCCCGAGGGCATAGGCATACTCTACCGAACCTCGTTAAATCTTGTATCTTTGTGCGTTTGCTTTCGGGTTTTCTTTTTGATCATTGTTCTATTTCTCAACACTTCACATGCCTTCACATGCCTTCACATGTCATCTCGCCCTTTGTGATAGAATTTATGCTACTACTATAAAGTGTGGTTCAATTTCTCCTGTAGAACCACTGAAGAGAGCTTGGCAAATATGGCAGTATCAAGACTTTATTGTAGTTTGAGTTGCAACATCCACAAGTATATTGATTGCAATATCACCAACTTGCAAAAATTTTACTTCATACCAATTTCCTTGGAGAAAATCATACACAAAGTCATCAATATAGTAAAATAAATAGATCACATCAAAGTCAATTTGAAAAAAAAAATCATCCAACTAAAGAAAATAAGCTATTCTAGCACGAGATCGACGGAGAACCTATTCAACCACTTCGGACGCGAAAACCCTACTTCAAATAGTAAAATTAGTGTCATATCTAGTTGTTGACAAAGTTCTTATCTCAAACATCTAGTTTAAAAGATCAAAAGAATGGATACAATAAAACCCTAGATACAAGAAAGAAACCAAATAATATGGCAAAAAAGTAAATTTAATTTTTTATCATATCGTACCTGTTTCTATCATGACTCTGAATTAATTATTATGTGGCAGGTAGGATAAAGTGGTTAAATAAGATAAGACTTCTTATCATGTTCACCAAACAGACACTTAATAGAATATGGATATAATTTGCCACTCAAATAATTTCATATAATTTTTAATATTATAAAATTGGCCTCAAAATAATAAATTTTAAATAAAAGTCCACTCATAATTATTATAATAATTAACAGATTTGCCGCCAAAAATTAAATAAATTACACATATTGATAATATTGATAAATACATCAATGGTCTAGGAAATGTTTAGGGGTGTATTTGAGCCAAGCCGTTCGTGAGCTGCTCAGTGTTCAGCTCGATAAGGGCTCGTTCGTGTTCAGCTCATATTGTAAACGAGCCAAGCTTAAACATCATTTTGAAGCTTGATTAAAAAACAAGCCAAGCTTGAGCAGCTGAAAGCTCGGCTCATTTTGGCTCATGAACACAGCTCATGAACAAGCCCATTTATAAGCTCGGTTGTGAGCTCGTTTATATATATATATATATATTACATTAATATATATATATATATATATATATATATTAAGGTGTATAAGTGACTATGTCATTGTTGTCAATTTGAGACACACATATAGGGCTCTAAACTACTATTCGAAGGCTCAACTCGTTAAAAGCTCGGGTCAACTAGTCCATTAAATTCAATGAGCTCGTAAGATAAACGAGCCAAGCTTGAATATTACCAAGTTCGGCTCATTAAATCTTGTGAACAACTTGTTTATTATATAATTAAAAGCTCGTTTATAGTATCATTTATAATTTGATTTGTAACAATCATTAATATAATCATTTATAGTGTCATGAACAAGCTTATTTACCGGATCATTAATAATATTACAAAAAAAAAAATTATAGATAGTTATATCACAATATTTATTTTGTTATTATTGTAATTATTTGTTAACTTATTTAATGAAGATTTTAACAAGCTTGAACTCAAGCCTTAATGATTCCATAAATAAGCTTAAATTATTCTTTTACTAAAATGATCCTCAAAATCAAATCGAGTTGAGTCACACTTAATAATGGTTCATTAAATAAGCTTTAAATGATACTTTACTAAATAAAAAAATAGAATATAAAAAAATAATTAAACCTTAATCAAGCTAACGAGCCAAGTCTCAGCTTCAAATTTTCTTAACAAGTTGAGCTCGACTATGAAGCACGAAATAAGCTCGGTTAGAGCTCGAGCTCGGTTAAAATAGTAACGAGTCAAGCATGAACATGAAAAATGAAGCTCGAAGAAAGCTCGGCTCGAGCTCGAACTCGATTAAATAGTAACCAGCCAAGCTTGAACAAGGCAAAGCTCGGCTTGGCTCGGCTCGTTTACAGCCTAGAAATGTTATAAAAACTTATTTTACAATATACTTTTATTTGATTATATATTAATCAATTGAATTTCATTCATTTGGCAATGAAAGGGTTGTTTGATTGCTATTTTTTAGATCCATTTTCTATTTTTGAAAAAAGTTGAAAAAATAATTTGATAATGCATTTTCTAATTGTTTTAAAAAACTAAAAACAACAGAGTGTTTTAAAATAATAATAATAAAACAACTTCGGGTTCTTGTCTAAATTTTTGTTTTAAAAAATAATTAGAAAAGTAAAGAACAAATTTTAAATTTTAGAATCATATTATCTTGTAAACTATGGATATTCTTGCATATGAGGTTTTTTACCACCTTATAAAAATGATAGATATGATATCTAAGAATATCGAGGCAATAGTCAACAAGTTAAAAATTATAGAAAGAGTTTTTTCATTTTTGACATTTCTTTTCATGATGGCAATTGAAAGTCATTTTGGTATGTTAAAAACTGAATTTCCAAGTCTAAAATTAATATCTCCATATAAACCTCCAAGGCAAAATTGGTAAAAAATCGTGACTACATTACAAATTGGATGTGGCTCTATTATAATAATTCGAAATATTGAACTTATGTTTGAACTATATATCAATGTTATTGAACATTAAATATATGCATTATATGTCATCTTGAATTCCAATTATATTCATTATATGCTTACTTTTTATAAAATATTATAATTGTATGAAATTTTAGAGAAGGTCCAAACAATTTTGTATCTAAATAAGATAGCAATTATAAGTTTTGTTTGAATTTCAACTATTTTAAAATTTTATAAAAATTTTGAAATTTGAAATTTTATAACTCCCGAAAACTCCAAATTTTTAATGTATTAGTTTCATAAATTTGAGAATTTTAGGATTCTTGGATATTTATGCTATCATTTAAATAAATTCTAATCATATGTAAATTTCGATATAGCCTTGATAGTACAGATACTAAAAAAAAATTAAAATATAGCTCAGAAGTTTTTGGGGTTTCAATCAATCATCAAAATGCCATTAATATAATCTTATTTCCTTTTGAGTGCAAAATGTGTTTTTCCATTGATAATATACAATTTTTCAGAAAAAAAACAAAAGTGATAGATATAAAATTATCAGAATCTAAACATCATAGGATAACCGAATGCAGCATTTTTCATTTTAATTAAAAAGGAAGGAAACATAATTACCTTTTTCAAATTCTTGTGAATTTGATTTTGATCCCTTCAAAATTAATTCAAATTAGCTTGACAACAAGTAAAATAAAATTGAAAAAAAAAATGTAGATTTAGGCATCAAGACAAATATTTAAAAAAAAAATCACATTCATCTAAAACAATCTATAAAAATAAAATCAAATAAAACATAAGAAATAAAATAAAAAGATATAAGAACATGTCTGAAAAATTTACTAAAAAAAGCCATTATATTTTCATTCTTATTATATATTTTTTTGTCATTTTCATTTTCTTAATCATTATTTTTTAAATTTTTTTCTGATTATGTAGTCACTATATTTTAATAAAGAGTAATGATAAAATGCACCGAATTCATTTCCCGAATTAGATGCACGAATGACTTGGTTGCCCATGTGGCAACCAGGTCATTTTTAAAATTTTTTTTTTAATAATTTAGTAAAGTTGCTGCACGTGGTGGCCAACAACTTTGCATCAACTTTTACTTTTTGTTTATATCCAACCGTGAGCATCCTCCCATCTTCTCCCCTCTCCTTACCACCACCTTGCGTCCCTCTTCTTCCCTCACCTTGCGTTGCTGTCGTCGCCGTTAAGCCCCCTGTCACCGTTGTCACGCTTAAGTCCACCGTCACCGCTATCGCTGGAGAGCCTCTCGTCACTGCTATTGCGCTTGAGCTCCATCGCCGTTGTCGGCGTTGAGTCCCCGTCTACGCTGTCACACTTGAGCACCTCTCTGCCCATCTTCTCCCCTCCTCCCTGTGGCAGTTGTCGTCTAGTGTCTTCATTAGGCGAGTATGTTTTTGTTTGTTTGTTTGGGATTTTTTGTGTTGTGGAGCTGTGATTTAAAATAGATTATTAGAAATATGATAGATCTAATTCTCTCGGCCCTATCTAACATGAATTTTTGCATGCATAATAATCATTAAGATCATCCATACCTACCATTCTTCCGACGAAATCACCAGCAAAGCAGCAAGAGTGGTTCGAAATTACTTTATCAACCTTCATGGGCCATGGCTGGTGTGTCGAATTGATAGTCAGTTTAGTGGTCTAATATTTTGTAAACTTTTCCTATAATTTTTAGTTTCTATATTTATATATTTTTATTAATTAAATTGAAAAAAAGGGACACCCCATCTATCTTTCTCTCTCTCTGTGCTTGTTATTAATTCATAGAGCTTCATTTGGTGTGAGATTTTTCCAAACAAATCATTGTAAGTAATTCATATGCATAGGAATTCCAAATTGGATATGTATTTGCCACTGGTGTTATTCTGTCTCCATGCTCATTTTTATCCATTTTTCTCATTAAGTAAAATTTTTTTTTCAAAAGAATTATAATAAATGATTAGGATTGACTGTTAGTTAAGCTCTCCTAGTATAAGCTAGCTAGTTGAAGTCCATTTCAATTTTCAACCCAAAAGCTGAAGGCAATAGGATGAGAGTTCTAAACTTTTATGTTTAGATCCATGATTAGGATTGACTGTCGTCTAGTGTCTTCATTGGTGTAGGTACTTTTTTTTATTTGTTTTTTTTTTGTTTGTTTGGGATTTTTTTGTTGTTGAGCTGTGATTTAAATTAGATTAGTAGAAATATAATAGATCTAATTCTGCTGGCCCTATCTAACATGAATTTTGCATGCATAATAATTAATATGATTAAGACCATCCATCCCTATCTTGTATATGATTATTATTTTGTGGATCTAATCAAATATTTGGTTTTCATAGGCACGTAATATCCAAAGTGGTATTTGGTTAAATATGGCAGAATTAGAGATTGGGTCTTCTAAACCAAGAAAGAATGGGATAGAAGGGTCTCCTATTTTTGAAATAGTAAATAAAGAAAAAGAAAAAATTATGCACTTTGAAGATTCAATATGTGAAACAATTATTCCTAAGGCCGGTATGACGCTTGACTCAGAGGAAGAAGTTTATAATTTTTATGTTGAATATGCTCGGCATGAAGGGTTTGGTATTACTAATAGAACAACAAAATCCGGAGATGATGGAAGGTTAAAGTATTATACACTTGCATGTGTAAGAGGTGGCAAAAAAAGAATATCTTCTTCACAAAATTCTTTCAACCCAAGGCTATCCACCAAAACAGACTGTCCAGCAAAAATTAATGTTATTGTTGGCAATGATGGAGGGTATAGTATATCTCGGGTCCATTTGGAGCACAATCATGCACTCAGTCTCCAGAAATCTAGGTTTAAAAAATGCAATAAAAAAATTGATGCGCATGTCAAGAGAACACTTGAACTAAATGATTGAGCTGGTATTAGTTTGAGTAAAATTTTTCATTCTTTAGCTGTTGAAAGTGGTGGATATGAGAATTTGGCATACACAGAAAGAGATTGTCGGAACTACGTTGTGAAAGCAAGGCAAATCAGGCTTGGTGTTGGGGATCCTGATGCACTTGGGGCTTATTTCTCTTGCATGCAACAGAGAAATTCAAAATTTTTTTATTTGGTTGATATGGATGATGAGGGCCGATTAAGAAATGTCTTTTGGGCTGCTGCATTGTCTAGAGCAACCTATGCATCTTTTGGTGATGTTGTATCCTTTGACACGACATACTTAACAAATAAGTATGATATGCCCTTTGCTCCTTTTGTTGGAGTAAACCATCATGGGCAAACCATATTATTCGGATGTGGTTTATTATCAAAGGAGGATACTAAAACCTATATTTGGTTGTTCAAAACTTGGTTGGAATGTATGTCGGGGAAGGCCCCAAATGTGATAATTACAGATCAATGCATGGCTATTCAAGGTGCAATTAGGATGGTTTTTCCTAATTCTTATCATCGTTTTCGTCTTTGGCATATCATGAAATAAGTCCCAGAGGGGAAACTTTTATTCTATATAAGGTATATTAAAGGTACTAATAGTTCCATATTAGTTAATTTGATAAAATATGGATCTGAACATAAAAGTTTAGAACTCTCATCCTATTGCCTTCAGCTTTTGGGTTGAAAATTGAAATAGACTTCAACTAGCTGGCTTATACCAGGAGAGCTTAACTAACAGTCAATCCTAATCATTTATTATAATTCTTTTGAAAAAAAATTTACTTAATGAGAAAAATGGTTAAAAATGAGCATGGAGACTGAATAACACTAGTGGCAAATACAGATCCAATTTGGAATTCCTATGCATATGAATTACTTACAATGATTTGTTTGGAAAAATCTTACACCAAATGAAGCTCTATGAATTAATAACAAACACAAAGAGAGAGAAAGAGAGATGGGGTGTCCTTCTTTTCAATTTAATTAATAAAAATATATAAATATAGAAACTTAAAACTATAGGAAAATTTTACAAAATATTAGACCACTAAACTGACTATCAATTCGACACACCAGCCATGGCCCATGAAGGTTGATAAAGTAATTTCGAACCACTCTTGCTGCTTTGCTGGTGATTTCATCGGAAGAATGGTAGGGATGGATGATCATAATGATTATTATGCATGCAAAATTCATGTTAGATAGGGACATTAGAATTAGATCTATCATATTTCTACTAATCTAATTTAAATCACAGCTCCACAACACAAAAATCCTAAACCAAAAAAAATACCTACGCCAATGAAGACACTAGACGACAGCTGCCACAGGGAGGAGGGGAGAAGATGGGCAGAGAGGTGCTCAAGTGTGACAACGTAGACGGGGACTCAACGCGATAACGGCGACAACGGGGATGGGGCTCAAGGGCAATAGCAGTGACGAGAGACTCTCCAGAGATAGCGGCGACAGTGGACTAAAGCGTGACAATGGTGACAGGGGGCTTAACGGCGACGATGGCGACACAAGGTGAGGGGAGAAGAGGGACGCAAGGTGGTGGTGAGGAGAGGGGAGAAGAGTGGAGGATGCTCGATCACAGGTTGGATAAAAAAAATAAACAAAAGTAAAGTTGATGCAAAGTTGCTGGCCACCACGTGCAGCAGCTTTACTATATTATTAAAAAATTTTTAAAAATGACACGGTTGCCACATGGGCAACTAGGGTCATTCGCATCAATCGATCGGGAAATAAATTCGGTCCATTTATCATTACTCTTTAATAAAATATTGAAAATGCCAACTAGTATAGGCATTCACCATGAGAAGCAGGGTGACACTAGGCATGAGCTGCGTTTAATTAATATGGAAGGGATGAAAATCAAATTCATAACAATTGACAAAAGACAGATAAGCCCATCCGGTTATCGTCTAGAATGGGCATTCTGTAATTTTACATTTAGATTTGAACAATTTTATATTCAGGATTGAAAAAAGAAATTAGGTTATATTAGTAGTATTTTGAACAACCACTGCTTGGTGTAGTGGAATGTTATAAAAATGGTGAATGGACGGAACCCAGGGATCGAATTCTTGGATCGTAGTCTCGTGCAATGCGATCTTTGCTCATTCATTATTCATTGGTTCTCTATAGGGGAATGCCGTTTCCCTCCCCTTATGGATTGCATGGCAAAGAGATTTATTAGTTCTGTTTAGTTGCTAAAATATTTTTTGGATATGTACATAGTAGGACTCTAATCATTTCACGTGATATCTGGTCGAGTTAATAAATCTTAAGGGAATCGTCAAGCCACCGTAACTAGTGCATTACCGCATCTACCTATTTCTTGACACCCCTTTGTGATGCAGCGCTTGTCGCCTTTATTAATATATATATTGATAATCGATTGAAATCCAAAAAATACTTCAATATTTTTAGAATTTATATTGTCAAAATAATTTTGGAATTAACATAGGTTTGGAATTTATGTAAATCTATGACATAGTATATGAATTAAAAAAATAAATAAATAAATTTTGAGTTTTTGGAAAATTATAAAATTTTAAATTTTTAGAAGACATATAAAACAACAAATCTTGAGGTTACTATTTTAACATTGCGACAAAATTTGTAATTGCTATGGTATTTAGATCCAAAATTACTTGATTTTTAGGTCCAAGAAAATATTTATTGGTATTATTAATAAATAACATTTCCTTGACCTGAAAAATATTATTTGGGCGTCAAATGGTCTTCAATATTTATACATGAGTTTAAATTTTATAATATAAGTGTGCACTATCTATATGGGTTCTTTTTATTTCATGATATATGTGTGTAGTTCATGAACCTATCTAATAATTAAATATAAGAAATTAGGCTAAAAGCTCATTTAGAAAAGCAATAAGGTGAAATTTATGACATAATAATAATTAAAATTTTATGTTTATTTCATTACCAAATCATTGAAATTCATTTACTATAATTAAATAAAATCATATTATCTGGATCAATGATATGAATTTTTTTTATAATATCTATAATTTATTTAATCTTTGAAGGCAAAAATGTGTGAATTGTTATGGGTGAAGTTATATATATATATATATATATACATATATACACACATATATATAGTATAAGGGTATGTTAAAATTATTAAGTGTCAAATTATATCTATATTTTATTAAATTTATATGAATAAATTTACAAATTACTAACAAACTGTATGTAAATAAAATTTTTAAAAATTTCACATCTTTTAAAATGTTAAATTGTATTAAAAATGCATTTTAAAATAAATGATTCAAATATATTTTTAATGTCATTTGATATAATGGTTATTTATAATTTTTGGGCATTATAGTTGTTGTAAATTAAAATTTTTTAGATTTGTGAATATATTTTTATTGCATTATTATATTCTTAAATCCATGGTTTAATCCATAGCATGATTAACAATATTAATTAAATCCAATGAAGCCTAATAACGTGGTTTATGTACCTATTAAAAAGGAGTTTTAGTTGATAGAAATTATTGTGCAGCAGCATTGCTCATGCACTATTTACTAAGTCCCAGTACTTTAGAGTAGTGAATTCTAGTGTAAATCTTGTGTGTGAGAAGTCATACGTCTTCACCCCTCCAACTTCAAAGTTGCATAAGATGGTGATTTACCATTGTAGTATTATGGTTCTTGATATACTCTTTTCGTTCCTTTTTATCTATTATAAACCCATGTTTTTTTTATCTGTCATTTTTAAACATCAAGAAGTATTTATTATTATTTTTTCTAAAATTACTCAAACACTCTATTCAATTCTCTTCTTGAAATTTAATATGAGAGAGAAATGTGAAGATATAAATTAGGGGTAATTTTTGAAAAATAACTATTTTTTTATTAAATTATGTGAAATAACCAACTTTCTTGGTATGTGAGATTCGGTTATTCACGACAGATAAAAAGGAACTTAGGAAGTAAAATTTTAGGCGCACATGACAGACTTTCATTACTCTACGTGTTAGCCTGCTTCACATGATAAATCTTTAAAAAATCATTAAGTGCAATTACCTGTTTCTTTGATGACGCTTATCGACTTTGTTAGTATATATATATATATTAGTAAATATATTGATAAATTAAATAAATTTATCAATATAAAAAAAATCAAAAGTGGAAAAATATACACTTAAATTCAAAATATTTATTTGGAGATATATTTATCAAATCAAAATTAATATAAGTCATACCTACAAAGCAAAGTTAACAATAATAGGCCTTCACCTTTGGAAACCCAAAATATTTATAAAATTGAACGTATTAATAATACTCTTTAATATACACTCATATTTATAATTTTAATATTTTTTTAACAATAATGTACATCATGAATTCACATTGAAATTAAATGTTCCTTATTTTTTTAATTTATTTAAATATAATAAGAATTTCTTCCATATGCAATCTTTTATCCCCATTATTATTAAAATGGGCATAATAATTATAATTTGTTATACTTCTCAATATCAATTTAGGTTTACTGTATTTCACATTGGCAAGAAAAGCTAATGTTTTTAAAATTACTGAAAAATAACCAAACACTTTTTTTCTACTAAATTTGAAAATATTAATGGATATTTGAAGATTATTATTTATATCCAAGTATTTTAATTTTTTTTTAAAATTATTTTAATTATGTTTGAATTTATAATTTTTAACCAACAAAGTGAAGACATAGGTGTTTGTTGAGCTTACTTCAAGTCCCTGACTCGTGCTTGTCACATTTTGTAAAAAAAAACAAAATTTTAATTTTAAATTATTTTAAATTAAAAAAAGTTATTAATTTTTTCTAATGAGTTGGATTCGTGAGTTATAAATTTCTTAAAAAACTTATTAAATTTTAAGTCACTTTTCTAGTGGATTATTAATTTTTTTTTAAAAAATTATTAAATTATAGTTTTAAAACTGCCCTAAATACTAAGAAAAGCCATTTAAAGATTTACTTTGGAGTTGTGACTTTGTAAAAATTATACTTACACATAAACCCCTACAAAACATTAATATTTGTGCATATATCCCTGTCCTTATCATATATTGAGATATATCAAACTATACAAACTCAATCATTGTTAATTATTTGCTATATTTTAAGGAATATCCAAATTAACTATATAAACCTATAATTATCTTTGTTTGTCTATTTAATAACGCTAACATTTTAAATACATGCAAATATGAATGTTTTCTAGAGACACACAAATACAAGTATTACAAGGTAGACATGCAAATATGAATTTTTCTCAAGATATATAAACAAATTCTCTTTTTTTTTTAAAGCTAAAATTGCTAATTTTAGTGTAACATTAAACCAAATTTGTTATTTCAATATTATTTTTCTCGACGTGAATAATCGGATGGGCATCTAATATAAACCATTGTTTGGTTCATAGGTGGAGGAAGGAGGGGAGGAGTGAGTGGGATTGAGGATGAGAGGAGGATGAAAAGTTTAAAAAGAAAAATATCATCTTCGGTTCAACTAGGAGTGAGGAGTAATCTATTTTTCTACTTCTAAATAATTAATAAATAATAATCATTTATCTAATATGAACATAGACAATTATAAATCATAGACATAAATATAAATTTAATCTAAAACTTATATTTAAAATTAAATAATTATTCTTAATTTTTAATGATTTCTTATTGAAATAATTAATACAAACTCTAGCAAATGTTATAAATATCAAACTAGGTGTGTGATAAATTAAGTTTTTCTTTAATTTTTAATATCAATCTCTTAGCTTATTTAAAATCTTAAATTGCATGTGAGCACTTATATCATGCAATTATTATGAAAGTTAAAAGTCATGAATACCACACTTATATTATAAAATAAAAATTAAGATATATCTTAAATTTATGTCTGCGTATATGATATAACAACCTGAACTATAAATAAAAATTACAATATTATTCATTAGATTAAATGGCACTCTGATGTATGAGATATTAGAGGAACCTAAATATTTTTATAATATAGAAGTGTTATATGCCAAAATTAAAATTAAAACTGGTAAAACTTTGAATGCATTCTCTTAAATAAATGAGAAATGTTGAATTTTATACAAATGTAAATTCAAATTTTCATTTCATTATTACGTTTAATAACTCAATAAATTCTTTCATAAATTTTTAAGGCAATGATATTTTGTCGCATTTATATACAAGCATAGAGAAGAACCATAAGTTTTATATATTAAATTTGTTAGCAAACATGTTTATAATAAATTTTAATCAGTTGGGTTTATATTAAGAAAATTATAACATATATAAAATTAATTGATATTATTTTTAACCATTTTAGATGGGAATTTATTTTGATATTTCAAAAAAAAGGAGTATATATTAGAGATTAAATTCATGCAATGCTAATTAAAACATGATTGGTAGAGTATTATTATAAATATTAACAAAATTAACCATTATTATTGTAAAAAAAAATAAATTAGTATTGAAGTATTTTTACAAAAATAATTCAAAAGTTTATTTTTCTATTTTTACTATTCAAAATATCGAATAACATATAATATTGTTCATATGAAAGCACTAAAGATTGTAGTTCAAAATTATCTAATTAAGTATTGAATAATAAATAAATAAAATGATCTAAAACTCAATTATTTTGAGTAAAAATGTCTAATGAAATGAAACTTATCTTATAGGTGTGTAAGGGTGTTTATTGAATATTGGAAGATCATAGCTATTGACAGTTGTGTTCCTGAACAAGGAAGGCTCACCAGTGGACGTGGAGGCAATCCAACTAGCAGCCTCATAACTAACCCTCTATTTTTGATTGAGGGAGTGATCCTAAGGCATGGCGATCACTCCCACTTTTGATATATACCCATGTTTGGATATTCACCAATGGGATTGGGGGTATCCTTTCTTTTTTTTTGCCTCTTTAATTACCATTATGCCATTAATAAATAAAAAAATTATTTCTATAATACACCATATACATGTTATAATTAAATCATTGTTTAATTTAATACATCATATAATTAAATCAATCTTTAATTAAATTAATTTGTCATTAAAATATTAAATTATCATAATTAAATAAAAATATTTAAACATTTATTAATCATAATTAACTCATAATTAAAATAAACTTCAAAAATTTGTTAGGAAAGTAGAAATTTTGTACATTTTAATTTTCATAAAACTGTAGTTAAAATATATTATTTAATTAAATATTTAATTATAAAAATTAAATTGGATAATAGTTAAATGGATTATTTATTTTAATAATTATAATAAAATGTATAATAATTAAATTAGATTTTATTGAAAATATTTAATTATAATAATTAAAATGAATAATTTTTTAAATTATTTTATAAATTAAAAAATTAATTATACTTAAATATAATTAACTATGGTATGTAATATCATTCATTTACATTAAAAAGATATAAAAGTAATTTTACATGATTTCTCTTTTTTACTTTTTTTTTATTCCCACTTTTTATTCTTTCCAATCAAACACTATCTTCGTTCCTATCCCCATACTTTCATTCACATCCCCAATCTCCCATCCACAACTCCATTTCCTTCCCCTTTTTGCCTCTTTGATTACCATTATAGCATTAATAAATAAAAAAAATTATTTCTATAATACACCCCATACATGTTATAATTAAATATTTCTTTAATTCAAATACATCCTATAATTAAATCAATCTTTAATTAAATTAATTTATGTCATTAAATATTAAATTATCATAATTAAATAAAAATATTTAAACATTTATTAATCATAGTTAACTCATAATTAAAATAGACTTCAAAAACTTTTTAGGAAAGTAGAAATTTTGTACATTTTACTTTTTCATAAAACTGTAGTTAAAATGTATTATTTAATTATATATTTAATTATAAAAATTAAATTGGATAATAGTTAAATGGATTAATTATTTTAATGATTATAATAAAACATATAATAATTAAATTAAATTTTATTTAAAATATTTAATTATAATAATTAAAATGAATAATTTTTTTAAAATTATTTTATAAATTAAAAAAATTAATTATCCTTAAATATAATTAACTATCGTATGTAATATCATTCATTTATATTAAAGAATATAAAAGTAATTTTACATGATTTCTCTTTCTTACTTTTTTTTTATTCCGAATTTTTATTCTTTCCAACCAAACACTATCTTCATTCATATCCCTATACTTTCATTTCCATTCTCAATCCCCGTCCACCACTCCCATTCCTATTCCCATGCCTATTCTGTGAACGAAACGGAGGGTAAAGATTAAGCTCTGAAATCCTGTTTTTATAATCCTTTTCAACTCCAATTTAAAAGAAATTATTATCCAAAATATAAACACTAAGAAATGATAATGTTATGAATATAGTTACTTTAATTTTAAATTATCACGAAAAAGTTTAAATCCCAACATATGCTTAAGCGTGACGAGACAAGATTGCCCACTTTGTGCCCTCTATGATGGGCTTGTGATTGGTACGAAAGAATGAACTTGCCCTACTAATTTTAAAAACTTTTTTTTTTTGGACAATGTGACCAAGCCATCTCAAACACTCTCATTTTATTAACGTCTCAACATACATTGAAAGAGAATTGTTAGTGCAATCGCACTATTTATTGGCATGATTTGACACCTAGACCAAGTGACGTGGCAACTAAGGTGACAAAGCATAATTGATGATGTGACAAGCATTGTGATATGGCAAGGAGACTTGGAGTGCAAGGCAAACATCTTGAAGATCTTGGTGGAGCTATTTTTAGTAAGTCTATAACGTGGAGGCAAATATCTTGAAGATCATAGTGAAGCTATCTTAAAAATCTTGGTGGAGTTATTTTTGGCAATGCATTACAACTTGAAGACAAGATCATATCAAGACCATATTTAGGTGATTTGATTGAAGACTAAATATGGTGGAGCTTAATTAAAAGAAAGATCTATTCATGGTGTGAATGAAGACTAATCGAAGTTATGATGAAGATTGATCGAAGTCTATCGAGTGCAAGATTTGAGGACTAAACTTGGGTGAATTGAAGATCAAGTTTGGAGAATCTTTGAAGACCAAATTTAGGGTGGATTGAAGACTAAGTTTGGCAAGTTTTTATGAAGACGCACAAGGACGTGCGCCCTGCGAGGGACCGTGCGATGAGGAACTACTGGAGGTAGGCTAGTTGCTCGGCGATCGGGATCGGGAGATTTGGGCCGCATCAACTCGCACTAAGCATGACCAGGGAGGTTGATGGGTCTTGAGGTCGTCCCGCTAACGTAACCAGAACTCGCTCAAGTTAGTAGTCAGGGCCATATTACTAATTCATGTTACAACAGGGAGTTGCAAATGACTAATTTCTGCGTGTTTTTAAATTAGTAGCCGTGGAGATTCTAAAAGAGGTATGTGCTATATTTGGGACGTTGAGGCGTCTATATAAGCTACCTTACTCATAGATTGCAGGTGTGACTCTTGAGTGACTCTTGGAGGAGAGTGTGTGAGCACCAGACAATCTAGAGAGGGTAGTGATCTTTATTGTTGAGAGTGTGAGTGACAAGTGTTTGCACTCATCTATTTTTACCTCTTTTAGTGGATTGTTTATCTCCGGGCTTGGCCCCACAGACGTAGGCGAGTGGACGCCGAAATGGGTTACTAACGTTGTGTGTCTCCTTGTGTTTGTTTGTGTGCGTTTTCTTTATTGGTTTGTGTGAGACTTCTATGAGTGCTTAAATGTTACTTAATACCCACAAACCACACCGGAGGAACTAACAAGTGGTATCAGAGCCTTGGTCGTCGTTTTTCACTTTGGTTTCAAAGTCGGCGAGGTTCCTAACAAGTTCCATTGATGGGCGGAAAGGAAGGAGCTTCCGTCACACGACCTCCGTTGCTAAATGGATCCAACTATCCATATTGGAAGGCACGCATGAAGCCGTTTATTAAATCCATAGACGAGAGTGCATGGATTGCCGTAGAAGAAGGATGGTCTCCTCCTACTCTAGTTGGTGAAGACGAGAATGTGATCATGAAGAAGAAAAGCAGTTGGAGTGTCGAAGACATGCACAAAGGTAATGGCAATGGGAAAGCTCTCAATGCAATCTTTGGAGGAGTTGATGAGAACCAATTCAAGTATATTGCAATATGCGAGTGTGCTAAGAAAGCTTGGGAGATTCTTCAAACCATACATGAAGGTACCAACTTGGTAAGAGAATCCAAACTTCAAATGTTAACAACTATGTTCGAAAATCTCGGGATGGGAGAAGATGAGACGATAGCCATGTTCAATGCCAAATTGATGGACATTGCAAATCAAGCTTACCAACTTGGCAAGGAGTACTCAGATAAAAAGTTAGTCCGGAAGACTCTTAGATCACTCCCAAGAAGATTTGATGCAAAAATCTCGGTAATAGAAGAAGCAAGAGATATTTCAACTATGAAACTGGATGAGTTGATGGGGTCTTTGCAAGCATATGAGATGAACCTTAATCCTGAAAGAAGAATAGAAGATATAGCCTTGAAGGTTGAAGCAATAAAACAGAAGGAGTTACAACAAGCTGTTATAACAGAAGATGAAGACAAAAATGATAGAGAAATTGTTCTCTTATCAAGAAAGATGCATGACATGGTCAGAAGATACAAGACACAAGGCAAGAAATTTCAAAGAAAAGATGGTCTAAATAAAGAAAAGGAAGAAGTCGAAGATCATCACAAAAAGGAAGAAATTGAAGATTGTCTCATGAAGATCAAGTGTAGAGAATGTGGAGGCTTTGGGCACTATCAAGCCGATTGTGCTAATACTCTCAGAAAGAAAGGAAAATCACTGAATGCTAGATGGAGTAATGACTCAGATGGTCCCACTGAAGAAGACGATGAAGGAAGTCTGAGCAACCGTCATACATCCTTTCCTGCTGTGATGAATGGATCCACGCCTGTTGCAGAATATGTTGCAATATCAGCTACAACATCCATTGAAACTGACAGTGAGTACAATGAGGTAACAGAAAATGATCTTCTCACAAGCTATAAACTCATAATGAACAGATTTAATGATATGATGTTGCAAAACCAACGCTTGGAGGAAGAGTTGAGTATATATAAAGAAAAGCTATGCAATGCTGAGAAGACCTTGGACTCCATGAACAAGGGTACTGCCAAGCTTGACGAGATTCTATCAGTTGGAAGAACTAGTAAAGCCCGACATGGTATTGGGTATATTGCAGAAAGCTCAAGTGTCAAGACAGAAGATTCAGGAGTTGTGTTTGTCAAGTCAAATGCCCAACAAAACATTAAAGAAAAATAAGTCAAAGCAAGGGAAGAACCAAAAAGTGAAGTGCCTACATGCTTTCATTGTGGAGAGACTGGCCACAAAAGACCCAAGTGCAACAAATTGAAAGAAAACTTGAAAAGTGGAAGAATAATTGGACATGAGCAGGCAATCATTAAAAGAAAAGTCAGAGGGAAGACTATTGTAATCGAGAAATTGTGGATTCAAAAAGGTGAAGTACCAAGAGAAGAAGAAGAGTCCTCCAGTTCAGGTTTGAAGATGATGATAAATCAGACAGGTACAACATTATGGTACAACAAGCAATATGTTGATCGAGGTCCTATGAAGTCAACAAGCAAAACACTCCAACGAGTGAAAGTTTCTTGATGTCTCTAAAAGATTCATCAAAAAAACAAAAAAAGGAAAAAGGAAATAAAGAGGAGGGAAAAATAAAAAAATATTCAAAAAAAAGAGGGGGATTTTTTTTTTTGAAAAGAGATTTTTTTTTAAATATGAAAGGGTGCCTTGGAAGTTATAACTAATTAATGGGGACATAAAAACCTTAATATCCCAAATTGTTTCCAAAGATTGTTTTTGAAATCAGGAGAAAGAGAAGAAGAAGTTAAAGTTGGTGAAAAGATGAGGATGAAAAGGATGGCCCGCCGTGCTCCACCGACCCCACAAGAAATTGCTGCCCCAATTGCAGAAGTAAGGATGAGAGGGACTGATTCTGGAGGAAGCCCACCAAGGAGAGGAGAATCAGAAGATTTGGGGAAAGCGATTGTCCCCTATGTTTCTTCTCAGGATGCTGAAGTAAGAGAAGCCGGAACATCGTCTCAAGATTTGCCTTCAGGTGTAAAAGACAGAGATGATCTCTTGAGATGGGTTCGTGAGTCTTTTCTAAGTGCTTATGTTCAGAGAGCAGAGGAAGATGAACAGAAGGACTCCGCTACAGTTGCAGAAGGAGAAGGTTCAGAAGAACAACATGCTAGGGGTGAAGATGTTGTAGATAAAGAAGCAACCCCAGCATAAGCAGAAGAAGCTGCCAATAAAAGAAGCACAGATGCTCCCACGAGTGTTGAGGAAGAAACTGCTGCTATACTATGTTACAATAACTCCTGCAACATCAGAAAGTTCACAGAGTTCTGATGAGATCCCACTCAAAGATCGTGTTACCCAGATTGCTAAAGGGAAGAAAATAGCGTCTGAAAAGAAGGCCCAGTCAAGGAAGAAAAATCCGAAAAAAGAGAAGACTGGCAAGTCCAAAAGAAAGTCTTTCTCAGATCCCAAAGTAGAATCCTCCCCTAGGTACAAGAGAAGGTGTATTGAAGCTACAAAACAGGGGGAGAAATCATCAGTAAGTTCTAAGAAATAAAAGAAGAAGAAAGCAACCCAACAGGTAAAAGACAGTGATGAAGACAGATTTCGTGACAAAGCATCCAAGAAGAAGTTTGAATTTGTTGAAGGGAGAGGAGTTGTGGTTGAAAGGATGATTGATGAAGGAGCTTTTGAGAAGTATGGGTTAACTGAGCTGTTGCAATAAAGAAGTTTATACAAGTCTGCAACATTTCCAGAAAGCTACAGTTTGTCTCTAGTGCAAGAGTTTTACAGTAATTTGCTGCCATCTGACAAAGACATCACTAGAGTTTATGTTCGAGGTAAGTGGATTCCGTTTACTCCTGCCTGTCTGAACAGATTCTTGGAGTTTAAACCAGAGGTGAAAGGTATCTATGAAGAAGGGCTTGAGCTGAATGAAGAGGTGCTAAAAGAGATTACTAGAGGAAGAACGGAGTCATGGGGAGTAGAGTCAAGACTTCCAGCCTCTACCCTCACAGCCAAGTACAATATTTTGTTTAGACTTGGCATTCAGAATTGGTTACCAGTCCCACACAACTCTAGTATAGTAAAAGATCTCGTCCTGTTATTGTTTTTTATTGGAACTTGCAAGAAGTTTAATCTGGGAAGGCTGATCTTCCAAAATATTGTGAAAGAAGCTGACTGCATATGCACCTCAACATCACTTGGGTATCCTGCACTGCTGTCGCAGTATTTGTTACAACATGGAGTACAACTCAGGAAGGGAGAAGTAGTCACAGCAGTGAAGAAGCTGAAAATTTCTCAGAAGTTGTTCAACCCAGGTAAGAAAATTGATTTACCTGTAGGAAGGGTGTCTCCACCATCAATGCCTGAAGATGAAGAAGTGGCAAATCTATTGGTAGAAGAAGAATATGAGAAGATGTTGAAAGAGCAACTAGAAGATGTGGGGAGGAGGCAACGAGCATTATCTGCAGAATTGTTCATCATTGCCAAACAAAAACAAAAGATTCTATCTCGCCTGGAAATTCTTGAGAAGAAGAAGAAGAGAGAAGACAATGGCCACGACTCAAGGGGAGATGAAGACCACGAGGCCTGAAGAAAGGGGGAGCTGCCGGAGAAGGTGTAATAAGTCTTGCAACAGTTCATGAAGACTTCAGCATCAATTATGTCACAAAGGGGGAGAAGTGTGCTTGTACCAGACTGGCTAGTTATTTGTTTTTCATTTCTTGGGCATTTGAACATTTAGTCTTATTGTGTTGAACAATGTTATGTTTGTCAGTTTATTATGGTTAATCGTATTTTGTCTCACTAGTTGCAGTTTGTAATATTTTCTCAAGTATTTTGTAAGCAACTAGATGATATCTTATGTCAGTCCTAGTTTCTGTTCTCCAATTGATGTTGTACCTGGAAGTTGTAACAGTGTCAGTTTAGTCTGTGTCCAGGTCAGTGTTGTAACAGAATGTTGTAACAAGAGTCAGTCAGGCTGCAGAAGCAGTTGTGTCAAATTATGCCAAAGGGGGAGATTGTTAGTGCAACCGCACTATTTATTGGCATGATTTGACACCTAGACCAAGTGACATGGCAACTAAGGTGACAAAGCATAATTGATGATGTGGCAAGCATTGTGATATGGCAAGGAGACTTGGAGTGCAAGGCAAACATCTTGAAGATCTTGGTGGAGCTATTTTTAGTAAGTCTATAACGTGGAGGCAAATATCTTGAAGATCATGGTGAAGCTATCTTAAAGATCTTGGTGGAGTTATTTTTGGCAATGCATTACAACTTGAAGACAAGATCATATCAAGACCATATTTAGGTGATTTGATTGAAGACTAAATATGGTGGAGCTTAATTAAAGAAAGATCTATTCATGGTGTGAATGAAGACTAATTGAAGTTATGATGAAGATTGATTGAAGTCTATTGCAGACAAGATTTGAGGACTAAACTTGGGTGAATTGAAGATCAAGTTTGGAGAATCTTTGAAGACCAAATTTAGGTGGATTGAAGACTAAGTTTGGCAAGTTTTGTGAAGACGCACAAGGACGTGCGCCCTTGCGAGGGGACTGTGTGATGAGGAACTACGGAGGTAGGCTAGTTGCCGGCAGTCGGGATCGGGAGATTTGGCTGCATCAACTCAGACTAAGCATGACTAGGAGGTTGATGGGTCTTGAGGTCGTCCGCAACGTAACTAGAACTCAGTCAAGTTAGTAGTCAGGGCCATGTTACAATTCATGTTACAACAGGAGTTGCAACAGCTAATTTCGGCAGGTTTTTAAATTAGTAGCCGTGGAGATTCTAAAAGAGGTATGTGCTATATTTGGGACGTTGAGGCGTCTATATAAGCTACCTTACTTGTAGATTGTAGGTGTGACTCTTGAGTGACTCTTGAAGGAGAGTGTATGAGCACCAGACAATCTAGAGAGGGTAGTGATCTTTATTATTGAGAGTGTGAGTGACAAGTGTTTTTATTCATCTATTTTTACCTCTTTTAGTGGATTGTTTATCTCCGGGCTTGGCCCCCCAGACGTAGGCGGGTGGACGCTGAACTGGGTTACCAACGTTGTGTGTCTCCTTGTGTTTGTTTGTGTGCTCTTTCTTTATTGGTTTGTGTGAGACTTCTATGAGTGCTTAAGTGTTACTGAATACCCACAAACCACACCGGAGGAACTAACAAGAATCAAATTTTTTACCACTTACATAGGAGTCAAATGCTTTAAGTACTCAATTATTGTAGGAGTGGCACATTCAAACATTATAGATCAAAACATCAAAAATAAATATTTTTTAATAAAAATAAATGAATCACAATTATTAAAAATATAATAATAAATATGATATGAAACAAAAAAAAAATAACAAAGGATATGAGAACATCTTTAAAAAGTTGTGAAACAAACAAGTGCATTAACTTATGTTTGAACGTAGCTTTTTACCATGAAGACTATTTTGAAAATATAGGAAAGTTTACATAAAAACTGTCTATATATTTTCATTCTATATATATATATATATATAACTTTTTATTTATTTCTTAATCCTTAATTTTTGAACTTTTCTTCCTATGCCATCTCCATAATCTAAATATTTTATTGAAATATCAAAAAGACCTCTACAATTGGCATCATAAATTTTATTAGACTTTTTTGTTTACTGTCTAGTTTTGATTTTATTTTGTTTTTTCCCTGTGCAGTTTTGCTAGGATCAATAATTTAATAGAGTATCAAAAAAATACCTTTAAGACCATTAACGACAAAGAAGAGGGACAGCTAAGCACAAGCTCATCGGTGTAGGTGTGAGGAGGGCATGCTTGTTCTTTTGCCAAAGTGTAAGCATATTGGTGAGGGACAAGCTATCTCTCGTTGTGCCAGAGTGCAATCATGTTGATGGAGGAGCAAATGGGTGGTGTATTTCCATTTCGCCTCGACTCCCATGCAGGTAAATGAGTATGGGATAATTTTATAATTTTAAATTAATTTGGATTTAAAAGTAAAAGTTTTGAAAATTAGAAATGTTTTATATATTACACATCTTACTTTCTATCATGGTCAAATTGGCATTGGCATGCATCACTACCACAATTAGCTAGCTCCATACCGAGTAATAGAGCTTGTTTAGTTATGGGGTTGAGATCTAGGTCCAGTTTTAGTAAAAATTGTTAAGAATTGAAACTTGACAAAACAAATCTCTTCTTCTATTAAACAAACTTGATGTCTTGTTTTGCTTTAATGGTGATTGAAACCTGATTGTATTTGTATTTATTATTTTGGTATATTAGTTTTGTGTTCATGAAGATTTTTGTCGTTGGTATGACCCCCTTCATTCTTTGAGTTTAGATGAGGGTTTAGACCCGACATTAGTTTTGTAATTTCTAAGTATAGCTTCTTTTGGTGGGTAGATCCTATCAGCGAGCCTTGATTTAAGGCATTTGGTGAACCCAACTTCGTAGCTCGGAGCCAAGTAGGCTCTCGTACCCATATAACCTAATATTTCTCATATAAAGAAATTATATATATGTTTGGAATTTAAGTATGTGCATTTCTCTGTACATTTTATTTATTTATTTATTCAATTATTTATTTTGCTGGAATTATTTAATTAATCTAGAATGGAATATTCTGTATTTCATTATATTAGTTCCGCCAGTGTGGTTTGTGGGTTTCGTGAACACTCAAACACTCATAGAAATCTCGCACAAACCAAATCAAAAGGAGAGACGAAATTGGTAACCCAGTTCGACGTCAACTCGCCTACGTCTAGGGGCCAAACCTAGAGATAAATAATCCACTAAAAAGGTGAAAATACATGAATATAAACACTTTGTCATTTACACTTACAAATAAAGATCTCTCTAGATTGTCTAGTTCCTGAACTATCTCAAGCTCTCATTAACCTCCACAAGCTCAGAGCAAGGTAGCTTATATATACGCCTCAACGTCCCAAATATAGCTCATACCTCTTTTAGAATCTCCGCGGTTACTAATTTTAAAACCTTCCAAATTAGTTGAAGTAACTCATGTTATAACTGAACTTGCAACATGGCCCTGATTGTTGACTTGACTGAGTTCTAGTTCTGTTGCGAAGTGACCTCAAGACTCATCCATTATGCTTAGTCCCAGTCGATGCAGCCAGATCTCTCGATCCCGACTACCGCCAACTAGCCTACCTCCTCAGTTCCTCACCACGCAGATCCTCGCAAAGGGCGCACAACTTTGTGCGTCTTCACAAAACTTTCTAAACTTGATTTTCAATTCACCCAAGTTTGGTCTTCAAATCTTCCCAAGAAATATCTTCAATCAATCATGTCATTTATACCAACAATAGGTATTTCTTCAATTAGCTCAATCCATATTTAGTCTTCAATCAAATCTCCTAAATATGGTATTGATAAGATCTTGCCTTTAAGTTGTAATGCATACCAAAAATAGCTCCACCAAGATCTCCCAAGATATTTACCTCCAATCAAAGACTTCTTGCTAGGTCACCATGCTTTCCATGTCATCACCTATGCCATGTCACAATGGTTACCATGTCACCTTGACTTGGCATTAAATTATGCCAATAAAGTGCTTTTGCAGTAACACATTATCTGTATTCGGTGTTTTATACAGTTTTCGTACATCTCCATTCCTGGTAATTGGCCAGCTATGAGGAGTAAGTCTTAGCAATGTGCACATGCTTTTGTAGTAGCTTTATCGGACATACGTGTTCATTCTGACTGTGATTGAAGATCCGACTTCAGCTATTGATGTTCTATCTTTTTAGACTTTACAGTCAAAGATCCTGCTTTAAGCTATCGATCATGTTATTTAGTCAGGGAAATGTACACTTCTAGATTTCGATGTTTTATCACTATCCCAACTGTTCTGTATTTCTATATGTTATGATAATTCTGTAGGTTTAGTCTGGTCTTTGTCTAATCTGCGTATGCCATTTTTGTTTATTATGTATTTTATCTTAATTTTATCCGATTCTACCGAGCTCGTGTGGCTTATGTACTCGGTTGTTTTTCTTTTTCAGGTGGCGAGTAAGCTTAGGATTAGGGTGTGTTTTGGTTTAAATTTCTATAGTTGTCTTTTTTTTTTTAATATATATATATATATATGTATATGAGCATTGAGGTTGTATGCGTCGTAGTTTGTTGTCAGTTTAAGTGAGGCTTGTATCCTGTCTATATTCTAGTTTCAAACTGTTTAGTATGGTATATTGTGTTTCTGTAGGGCTGTTAAAGCCCATACTTGAATTATGTCTATTTACAGTTAATTTGTCTGTATTTATGTATTATTGTTTCCATTCTTGTCCATTGGTGATAACTTTGACTAGGTAAGAGATCTGAGGCCTTGCATCCTGTGGGGCTCGGTCCTGTTGGATGCGGGAGGTTTGTCAGTGGGCCCGGCTTTGGGGCTGGGGCGTGAAGTGGAGGTAAGGCATGGTAGGGAGGGAAAAAGAAGTAAAGCATGGTTGCCTATGCCTGACCGGTGTGGGGGCTCCCAAGTGTTGAGAGATTAACTCTATGTTTACGAATATCGTTAAATATATAGATTGTTCATATTTTATAAAAATAAAAAGTAAAAAAATAAACAATTCAACAATCCTAATTGATTCCTTAAGTATTTATTTCTGCTATTTGTGAGACGTTAAAAACCGATAAAAGATGATTCAGTCCATTCTAAAAAATAATGCACTTTTTTTAAAGGAATTAATTTAAACGAAAAATCCCTACTTATGTCCCAGCCAAATATCCCAATTATATATATGTATATAGGTGTAATCACCAAAATAATCCCTGTACTTTTCTCTCTTCCCTTTTGGTCCCTCTACACAGAAATGCTCCCGACTAGTCCTTTTACTTTTAAAAATATGCCACTTAGTTAGAAATGCTCCAAACTAGTCCCTCTATTTTTAAAATTGTGCCCACTTAGTCCTTCTATTTGGGCCATTTTTAAAAGTAGAGGGACTAGTTGGGAGCATTTCTAACTAAGTGGGCACATTTTAAAAATAGTGGGACTAGTCAGGAGCATTTCTAAGTAGATGGACTAAAAGAGGAAAGAGAAAAAAGTACAGGGACCAATTATGGTATTATACCCTATGTATATATATAGAAATATAATATTTCATTAATATTCCCCTTTAAGTCTAATTATAATATTTGGGCATAAAAATATGAAATATTTTTTGTGGTTGTGATGAATTTAGGCAAGTTACTCACCCTTGGCTTTAATTTAAACGTTTTACCGCTAGATCACTCTCGTATATTTAGTATTTATTGATTATTTTAATTTTTTTAATAAATATGATAAGCCATAAATTTTTAATGAATAGTTAATTTTTCATTTGAGAAAAAAAATAAATTATCACTCTCTTATATTATAGGGATAGCGGATCAACATCTTATTGGATTATGGCATTTTATTTATTTATTTTATTTTTTAGAAAAAAATAATGACTTAATTTGTTGATGCATAGATGAATAATTGAAGTTACATCATTTACTGCCAACTCTTTTATTTCAAGAGAGCGTGCTACACCTTGATGAGGCTCTCACAGCAGTGATCCCCAGTTTTGATCATCCAAATTCTTTTCGGTTAGGTGATGCAACCTGTCAGGTCAGACCCGGTATGGTGGAACCAACTCATGGGATCTTAGAAGAAGCCCTGCCTAATAAAAGGACTCGGACCAAGACACGACCAGCATGGCTCGTGGACTACGAGGGATGATCACAGGATTGGCAGAGAGTAGTGGGAGCACGGTAAGCTGGAGCTATGATAGATAGCTTGTCGCCTTGGGGTTTGGTAGTAGCACAATATTTGCCGTTCTTGGGCAGAGTGTTTGTCTGTTGTCTCTATAGTTGTTGGGGATATAATCAGGGTTGGGGGTTATCAGAAGGGCATGAAAGGAATTATTGGACTCTTGGAGTATTCACTCTCCTTCTATCTTCCTTTCCCCTCATTGTTTTAGGAGCTCACACCGGCTTGAATGGTGCTCTTGTGTGGTGTTGCCTGGAGGTTGTAAACTAGCCACCCAATTTCTTATTTCAGTTGCAAGCTGAACCCCCGCATGCGAACCGCTTCGATATATCTCAAAGAATTATATGCTATCTCGGAGGCCGTACAGAAGTAGCGCCAGTACCTACTCGGCTACTTCTTCATCATTCGAATCGACCATCGAAGCATCAAAGAACTGCTACAGCAAGTGATTCAAACACCTGAGCAATAGAGATACATCCGGAAGCTACTGGGATACCCTTTCCGGATAGAATACAAACAGGGTCGTGCCAACCTCGCAGCGGACGCACTCTCTCGAATGCATGAGGAGTCGACAGAGACCCCTCCTGGCCAGGAATTCCAGTGCATGAAGTTAGTCAGTCAACCTATTTTCGAGTTCATGGAGGTCCTCCGCAGAGAGAATGCCGATCTCTCTGATCTCTAAGCCCTGTTCAGTCAACTTGCAGAAGGGAGCTTATCGGCTGCGTACACATCGCGGAACGGGATACTCTTATTCAGTAATAGATATTATATAAGTCCTCATTCCCCCATTTGTGAGGCGCTACTCTGAGAATTTTATGACACCCCACTGACTGGGCATGCGGGAGTCAAACGGACCTTGGTTCGACTATCCTCCCATTTCTATTGGCCCCATATGCGGAGAGACATGGAGACATACGTGACTGAGTGCCTGACGTGCCAACAAATCAAATTCGCGACGCAAGCACCGGTCGGCTTACTCCAACCGCTGCCAATCCTTTCAATGGTTTAGGATAAGGTGACAATGGACTTCATCACCGGGTTACTGTCGTCGCGAGGGTATACCATCATCATGGTGGTTGTTGATCACCTTTCAAGGTCGGCACATTTCGCTGCTCTTCCCACCCGGTTCACTACAACTAAGGTGGCTGAGGTGTTTGCCAACATTGTGGTCAAGCATCATGGTTTTCCAAGTTCCATCATCTCCGACAGGGATCCGGTATTCATAAGCCATTTTTGGAAAAGGCTGTTTGAAGTCAACGACACCACGTTGGGACACAACACCGCCTATCACCACCAAATCGATGGCAATCGGAAGTAGTAAACAGGGGACTGGAGCAGTACCTACGACCTTTCACCCATGGCCGGCCTACTACTTGGGTCAATTTCCTCACCTTGGCAGAGCTCTCTTACAACACCGGTTTCCACAGTGGTCTCAAAATGTGACCCTATCAAGCCCTCTATGGCAGAACACCATCCACGATTCCAGCCTATTCCAATGGATCCACAACACTCCAGGTCCTTGAGGAACTCCTTTAGGAAAAAGATGTAGTGCTGCATTCATTGAAAGATAACCTCCGCCGAGCACAGCAACGGATGGAGTAGAAAAGCCAATGCCCGGAGGCGCAAGCTTCAACTGTCGGCAGGAGACCAAGTGCTTGTTCGCTTGCAACCATACCAACAGAGCACGGTGGTACATCACAAATCGCAAAAGCCCTCGCCACGGTATTACGGACCTTTCTTGGTGGAGGAGCGCATTGGGCCCGTTGCTTATCGCCTGAATTTGCCAGCGACAAGCCGCATACATCCCGTTTTTCACATATCTACACTGAAGCCATTCAGAGGAGAAGCGCTTGTAGAAACCTGCCCTTTACCGCCAAGTTTTGGCGAAGAAAATCACCAACCCGCACCAGTAGTCATTTGCGCTACTCGAATAGTGCTCAGCTGTGGGCGGCCGCAACAACAAGTTCTGGTGCAATGGCAAGATACTGCATTAGAAGATGCCACCTAGGAACCGCTCAAGAGGTTCCGACAACATTTCCCTGATTTCCACCTTGAGGACAAGATGGTTTTTGACTATGGTGGGAGTCATGCGACCCGTCTGGTCGGACCCGGTACGATGGAACCAACTCATGGTATCTTAGAAGAAGCCCCGCCTGATAAAAGGACTCGGACCAAGACACGACCAGCGTGGCTCGTGGACTACGAGGGATGATCACGGGATAGATAGAGAGTAGTGGGAGCACGGTAAGCTGAAGCTATGATAGAAAGCTTGTCACCCTGGGGTTTGGTAGTAGCACAGTATTTGCCATTCTTGGGCAGAGTGTTTGTCTGTTGTCTCTGTAGTTGTTGGGGATATAACCAGGGTTGGGGGTTATTAGAAGGGCATGAAAGGAATTACTGGACTCATGGAGTATTCACTCTCCTTCTATTTTCCTTTCCCTCTCATTGTTCTAGGAACTCACACCAGCTAGAATGATGCTTTTGTGTGGTGCAGCCTGGAGGTCGTATCATTAGGTCTCCCTGCTCTTCCTCTGTCACTGTCACCTCTTAAATGAGTGATTCTCCAATGTGCATATAGACGTAGTGAAAGCTGCTAAATCTTCAGCCAAGACATTGGTCCTGAGCTTGAACCAATACAATGTACTAATTGCAGATAGATAGATATATTTTTCTCTCTAATCACAATCCATTAATTGTGTGAAGCCAAGTCTGCTGAAGCTTCAACCAAGACAATGGTCCTGAGCTTGAACGAATACGGCTTGTTAATTGCTCATAGATAGAGACCTTTTTCTCTCTAATCACAATCTATAAATTGTGTGATTTAATGATATTAGAGCCATGATCAACACACGCCATTCAATGTTATTGAGAAGTAGTTATTGTTTTAAATATATCTGAAATGTTTCATATCTTGCTCCAAAATAAATTCAAAACTACTTCCTCACTTAATATATATCATTGTATGTCACATGAAAAGAAACCTATAATTTTTGGAAACCATGTAAGTGATCCTGGGCATCCGACAACCAACACGAACTCCGATTAGCGTCCGATCTCACCACCTGATTGTGTCGCCTAAATAGACTTTCGTTAGTCTTTAGAATGCCACCAGCTCTTGTTCCTATTTTTTTTTGTGTTTTTTTCTTTGTTATGTATGAGTTACTGTTTCTTTTAAAAGTTTTTTCCAATGTTTTTAAAACTGGACAGGGACAGGCCGGTCCGACCGGAAAAACCGGGAACCGGACCGCAGTCCGGTCCGGGTAATGCCAATATTTGACCAACCTTGGAACTGGTCAAACCCGGCTAAAACCGGTGAACCGGCCGGTTGGACCGGAATCGGGCAAAACCCGGTTTTTGAATTAGGTTTGAATCATTTGTTTTTTTTTAAAATTGGAATGCTGCTTTTCTCTTGGTCAAGAGAGTCCAAAGACTCCAAAGTCCAAACTCACATCCGAGTGGCCGACAGCCTCATGCCCTGAGTGTCCTCATTCATTCATTTTTCTCAACTTGCGGTCAGTGTTCTCATTCATTTTCCCCATGATCTTATTATCTTCTCAATGTTTTGAATTCTAATCTAGATTTTTTATTTTATAATTTTTTTTAATGGTTTTTTTTTCAAGTTTTCTTTGTGATGTTCTGATTTTTGTTATGGATTTTTCATTTTAGAGAGGAGAATTTGGTGGATCTGAGGAAGGGGTTCAAGATCTGAAAGAACGATATGTTTTGTGTTTTTACTTTTTACTTTTTTTTTATGGAAATAATTAATTTTTTTGGTTCTGAATATTAATTTGATGATGGAGTTGCATTGGATGGTTGATGTTTAGTTTTTGCATTTTTGAAAGTGTTCAATAGAAATTGTTGATGTGCTTCTACTAATTGTTGATGTTGATGGAGTTACATTGGATGGTTGATGTTTACTGTGCATTGGATGGTATTGATGTCCCTTTGCTGCTTGCTTGGATGATGGAATGTAAAAAGATTGCTTCATTTGATCTATGTTTCTTTGATATACATAAATGTATACTAAAAGTGCTGCTTTTCCATTGGAATTGATCCGAAATATTTCACAAGTCAGTGTGTGTGTGTGCATCTTTTCCAAGTACTTGAACTCAGAGGCTTTAAAGATTCATGTTTAATATTTTACTACAAATTCTTACTAGCACTCCCAATTTTCCATCTATATGTTTTAACATTTAGATATTAAATCTCCTATTATTTCTTTTTTTTTATAAAAACACTTATGTTTAAAAATTATCTAAAATGTCTAAACTGTAAACATATACTCCTAGTTGAGGAGAATAGTGTACATTTGCATTTATAGATACTAAGAAAAAGACCTTGATTTCTGAAGGGCTTCTCCTTTGATCAATCCAAAACTAAGCTTTCCAACTTTCAATTAATTATCAAATATTAGTATCCAAAAGATAAATTTATCATAAAAATACCTAAAGTAGAGGAATTTATCTCACTTTTTATAAAACATCAATATAAGAATTCCAATATCAGTCACAAACTTACATAAATTAACTTGACAATAAATTAAATAAACAAGCAAGCATCAATGAAGTTCATGAAGTTTTAGACAACAGTGGCCTTTAAGATTAGCTTTCACTAACATTGAGATTATCATTCTTCTTCTCCTCGGCACCTTCAATACTTGCTTATGTAATTTCAAGTATTTCAACTCTCCTGTTAGTTTTCTTCCTTATTTTCATGGCCACATCATGAGGATCAAACACTCACTCTGCACTGCTTCTTCTTTATCAGATGGCTTTCCAACTCTTCAACACATATAGATCATAATATATATGAAAACCATATACATGCATGCATACATGAAAATCATATATATATATATATATATATATATATATATATATATTATATATATGTATAATTAAATATATATTATAATGCATGCATGCTATTATAATTGTCAAGCTTTATAAATGCATGCACCTAGATAATGTTTCTTAAATTTATCATTCCATTCATGTTCCTGTATAACATCTTTGTTTTTTTTTTAAAAAAATTACACAGATTCGAACAAAATGGATACTAATGAATCGGGATTGACACCATTGAATGAAGTGCATGGAGATATATAAGTGAGGCTCAAAATTCTCAAGGAAAAAGAGTGGTGGTTTGCAATTTTTGTCATAAACAAAATGCAGGAGGAGGGATTAATAGAATGAAGCAACATCTTGCTGGATCAAAAGACAATGTTGATTCATGCAAGAGAGTACCTTCAAATGTTCGGTTTTTGATACAAGGATCATTGAAAGAAAATGTTCAAAAGGCCAAAGAGAAGAAAGGATGTTTTGATGAACTTGAAGGTGATGATGTTGAAGACACTTCTTGTCAAGTAGGCAAAAGTAGTAATTGTGTGGGTGCAAATTCCAAAGGTAAAAGAAAAGCTTCTTCTGGCATTGAATCATATTTTACACATGGAATTGCCGATCCTACCCAACCAAGTCTAAAGGCTTCTTTGCAAAGTAAGGAGAAATGACATGATACTGATATGTCAATTGTGATGTGGTTCTATCATGCATGCATTCCACTAAATGCTATTAATTCTCCTTTTTTTTCAAGTTGCAATTAGCAAGATAGCAAGTATGGGCCATGGTTATATTGGTCCTAGTTATCATGCATTAAGAGTTAACTTGTTAAGAGATTGCAAGCAACAAGTAAAGTTGACTATTGATAGTTTTCAAAAAAACTTGGGCTAAAACAGGATGCACAATCATGGGTGATGGATGGACAGATTCTAGACAAAGATCTTTGATCAATTTTCTAGTATATTCTCCTAAAGGGATATCATTTATTAAGTCAGTTGATGCTTCAGGCTTTATTACAAGTTCAAAGACATTATGCAATCTCTTTTCTAAAATTATTGAAATAGTTGGTGCTAAAAATGTATTTCATATGGTGACAGATAATGGAGCAAATGACAAGGCTGATGGAAAGACGATTACATAGAAGTATGTTAATATTTATTGGTCTTCATGTGCCGCTCATTCTATAAATTTGATTATGAAAGATAATTTCTGAAATGCCTACTGTTCATAGCTTGGCCATTCTTGCTTCAAAGATAACGGTTTTCATCCACAATCATAAATGGGATTTGAATTGGTTGAGAAACCAACCAAATTGGACAGAAATTATTCGTCCAGGAGTTACTCGTTTTGCCACTACTTTTATTGCATTGAAGAGTTTGCATGACCATAAAAGTTACTTACAAGCTTTGGTTGTTTCTTCAAACTTCAAAAAATTTCTTAATATGCAAAAAGGGAGAGAAGTAAAGCAAATTAATTTTGGATGAAATTTTTTTGGAGAAATTGCTTGATAGTGGTGAAGATAATGGGCCCATTGATTCGTTTGTTATGGATTTGTGATTCTGATGAAAATGCCGGCAATGGGATATGTGTATGATGGAATATATAGGGCTCGGAAAGGCATTAAAGAATTGTTCAAAAGAAGAAACATTTGTACAAGCCTTACACTTCCATTATCAAGGAGCGGTGGAATAGAACTTTACGTACATGAATTCATGTTTTGGCATATTGGTTGAATCCGGCATTTCAGTTTGATGAGCATAACTGTGCCAAAAATTGGAGGTTCAACGAGGCATACTTGATGTAATTGAGCAACAAACAATGTTTAAACCAATTGAACTCATGGAAGAGATGAAAGTATTTAGGGAAAGACAAAAGACTTTTGCTCGCCCCGCTTGCTTTAAACACTAGCAAGACTACTAATCATGGTAAGAATGAAATCACTTTATTTTAACTTACATGACATATAATTGATTTTTTTAAATTTTTATGATTTTTCAATATATTAACATAGTATTGCTATATATTTTTGTAGATGAATGGTGGAAATTCTTTGGTTGTGATGTTCCTAATTTGCAAAAGTTGGCAATTAGGATTTTTAGTCAAACTGTTTCTTCTTCTGGGTGCGAACGCAATTGGAGTGTATTTGAACGTATACATACCAAGAAAAGAAATAGATTGGACCACCAAAGACTCAATGACTTAGTATATGTTCATTATAACCTACGTTTGCAACATAGGTAGAAATATTTGTGTTTTTTTACTCTCATAAAATACTTCATATGACATGGATTTAATTTTTTTTTTCCTAGGTTGGGTTCAAAAGATAGATCTTGTGATCCAATTGATTATGAGTGCATTAATAAGACCGAATTTTGGGTGGTGGAAGAGGAACCGGAAGGAGAACTTGATTATGATGAATTGGAATCTATGTTAGAAGAGCAACCAAGAATGGATAAAGAATCAACCAACTTATCTAAAGGTTAATCTTATTAAGTTTTTGAACTATTATTTTTACAATAGTTAATGTTGTTGATGTTTAATGCTCTTATGATTTTTTTAGGTGATAATGAAGATGATATGGTGGTCATTGAGGAAGATGATAATACAATGGTTGGTGTCCAAGGAATGACTACTAATGAGTTGGATGAAGAAAATTGGCTTGCATGATTACGGGCTTGTTTGGATCAGCTTTTGAAAAACCCAGAAGTGTTTTTTTATAAGTTAAGCACTTTTGGGTTCAAAAAATATTGTTTTGTATTGGCTTTTCTGCAAAAGCAGAAGCTGTAAAAAAAAAAGCTGAAAAACAGCTTTTTTACAAAAGCTAGTCATGAGCAACTTTTGAAAAAAGTTTTTTTTTTTTAGCTTATTTTTACAGTTTCTGCTTTTACAGAAAAGCTAATACAAACACAAGATATAAAAAAGTGCTTAACTTACTCTGGAAAAGCACTTTTTTCCAGAAGTACTTCTACTAAACTTACTTTTTTGAGAAGCCAACCGAAACAAGGCCTACATCTCTTTTAAGAAATTTTATGAAAATGTTTTTTGCTATGTTGTTGATTTGGTAGACTTTCATATTTATGTATGGATTATGTGGTTAACTAGTTAAGTTTTTGCTATGGTGTTGTAGACTTTCATATTTACGTATGGATTTTGTGGTTAACTTGTTAAGTTTTTGCTATGGTGTTGATTTGGTAGATTTTATTTTCTATATTTATGTATGGATGTTGTGGTTAACTTGTAAAATTTTGTGCTATTTTGGATATATCTTTTTTTTTGAAAAATTATGTAGGATTATTTTTTTTTTGTTTGATCTCAAATTAATTTATATAGGATTATGTTATTTAATTGTCACACAAAATATTTATAATTCATATTATTTTAAATATATATATATTTGACATCATCCGGTCCAACCAGAATGGGTCATCCGGTCGGACCGACCAATCCATGACCCAAATATGAGGCCGGTTCGCGGTCCGGTCCGGTTTACAAAACATTGGTTTTTTCGAATCTGAATCCACTCAAAGTGGATGATGTATACCTTTTGTTGTTGTTTTTTTAATCCAGTGAAACAGTAATTTATCTATTTATATATATAAAATAATAATAATAATAATAATAATAATAATAATAATAATAATAAAAGTATGTCAGTCATTGAGGACTCTTTCGTACCATCTTTGTGGTGTCTTAGTAAGAAAACAGCGCATTCCACTTTGGAAGGCTAATGTAAATTTGTGTGAGTCTTGCATATTTTTAAAACTTGAAGGCAAAATGATGATTTGCTAATCCATAATAGACCTTGATAAAATATGATGTTAACTGTTAAGTAAGATGGGCCGAGTTAGTTGATAGAGACTGCCCATTTTATGGGGTTTTGTTGATCTTTAGTCAGTAGGTACTTGTAGCTCAGTTTCTCCACAAAAATAAAATAAAATAAAATAAAATAAAAACACTGTTAAGTAAGATGGTTTTTCACAAACCTCAATAAATTTATAAAGGACAACCAAATTTAAAACTCCCTGGATAATATAATAAGCTCACCTTCATGCGCAAGGGAGATTTCCCTTCTTTTCTTAAGGCTCTCACACACAAAGAGAATCTGTACTATTTTTGGACAAGATCACAAACATTTACCCGTTTCCTGAGAAAGAAATGGTACTCCTAGAGATAAGGAATCTCAAAAACTATCCAATGAAATGGTCCTATTTGAGATAAGGAAATACCAAGAAATTATCATTTAGGCTCATTCCCACTTTAATTTGACATCGAGGAAATGAAAAAACAGTTTGAAGGAACTGTGGGCTAATCCAATAATAATTACCCATAGTTATGATTCAAAGGTCTCAAGTTTGAAGTTCTCAAATTACAATTCATGTTCAAGACCCCCTTGTAGGAATTATGTGTGAGGATTACTCCTCGTTCTTCGCTCCAGGATTGTATAACAGGGGTTATCCCTACGAGATCAGTCAAGCCACTGTAAATTATGCATCTCTATACCCGACTTTGTTCGTTTAATTTGTTCATTGTCGATTTTGTCAAAAAGAAAAATTTAACTCATATCGAGGAGATAAAAAATTGGATTTCTTGCCAATGAATTGAAATGTAAAAAGGATGTGAACGTTGGATTGCTCATATTATAAATAAAATTTGAAAATCATCTCTACAATAGGAGTGGAAATACTTTTCCCTAATAAGTGAAAGTTGAAAGTTGGACTCACTCCTCCAATGCAATTAGTTCGGTGTTTGTAAATTGTTCACATTTATAAAAGTAAAAAATTAATATTATTTTAATTAAAATAGAAAGGCATATTTTTATTAAAATAATAAAATGAATATATTGAAGAAAACACTAGTTCTAAATTCCCAGCAACCAATTTTAGTTAATTTTTCTAAATAATAAATATATATATATTGATAAATATGGACAAACCATAACTATTAATCATTTATTATATGAGAGAGTTGAAGCTTCGACTTTTTACTTGGGAAGAAAATGAGTTACTTCTCTTCTATTATGAAAGTGGTCTAATTAAATAATATAGTGTTTGGTTGATAGTATTAGAGTTGACATTAACAATATAGTATAAATATAATACAGAAGTAATACCTATATATCCTCATGTATAGTCTTACAATTGAAGATTCCACACACTTAACTAACAATTTGCATTTTAACTTGATATTGCTATTAATCTATATTGTTCCATCTCCTATTGATGGACAAGGTATAAATTAGAACAATAGATCAGGATCCCATGGTATTAATATTTTTATATACTTTTTTCTATCAAGCGAGCATTCTAGATCAAAATATTAATTAATATTAAAATTAATTCAGTTGATAAAAGTGATATACATACTTGAGTATTTTATTCGTATATTTTTGATGAGTTTCCAAAAGACCTCTAACCAATTCCTCTGAAAACAAACGACACAAAATGAAAAGAAAATTAAGTATACTGTATATCTGCCCTTAAGAGAATTCCAATCATTTCATTATTCAAGGCACCTTTATCATATCAGAATACATGATTAATTAATTCATGATTAATTATAAAACTAAAATTTATCTTACAATATGATAATCTCAAAATCACCAGTGGTGTAATATACCCTCAACATCTCGTCGAATATTTATCATGTTACTCTAGAAATGAATCATGCGCGCATGCAGTTATTAAGCAAATGATTTCGGCACAGGAAATAATGAAACCATCATCGTAGATCATATTATTTATTGCAAGATTAATAATTAATAAACAACATAAAAATAGCAAAACTGCCTCTAGATATCCATGTCCAGTAAGAAAGTCGATCCATCCTGCATCTTCTTGCTCAAAGAAGCTGCTCATCTCCATTTCCTCCAATATTCCCAATCTCAAAGTTGTTCCCCATTTCCCCAACTGTCATATCATCAATGCCCAAGAAGACATCATCAAGCTTCTCAGGGATGATTGTTGCACTCTCTTCCCTTGAGACATTATTGTTCAGTGGGTCTGCAATATTAATTCCAGACTTGTCTCGAAGTCGTCCTCGGTCATCGGTTGATCCTTCAACCCGGCTCAATTCATCGGAATAGTCCAAGGTTGTGGCTTGATGATCTTAAATTCTCCTTGTTTCTCCCTTCGCTTTATACTGGTGATACCTTTAGCTATAGTTTTACGGTTCCAAGACTTCTCTTTGGAGTTAATCTTTTTGCTTAAATGAGTGTTCCAGTGATTCTTGATATCATTGGCTGTTCTTCCTGGTAGTCTTCCTGCAATTAGTGACCACCTGAGAACAAATGATACCCTCGTTAATCAATCTATCATTTCGAGACATGAGCATAATTTAGATCATTATACAAGTTAATTAATGGCAGTTCATTCCTCGATCTACACGACATGGTAAAATATAGTCTACAAAGCATATATCTGTCCTCGTTCACATGAAGAACAGTGGACTTACCAGCTTTTTCTTATCTTTGATTTCTACTTTCAGCATATATATATATATATATATATATATATATATATATCTTGAAAGATTATAATAAGAAATATATATGCATATTAATTTAGCCCAACAAGTTTTATGCTTGATAGAAGCAAAGACTTGCCTATTGCTAAAAGGAGCTTATGGAGCCCTAATGATAAGGTCCTCCTCATCATCTTCAAACCTCCCTCTCTTGATGCTTGGACTGAGATAGTTCACCCACCTAAGCCTCGAGCTCTTCCGACATCGTTCAGACCTTCAAAACCATTGCTCACAGATTATATATATATATATAAAGCTCCTCATCATCCTTGACGACAGTAGAGGACTCTCCACAAGACCATCGACACGGCCATCGAGGGGTTTCTTTTTGGATTCATTGCTTTTACATTCTATTTCTTTGATTTTACTTAGCTCCATGGAGAGCTAAACCACTAGTAGGTACTCGGGTATTGTGAACCCTAGGATGTATTTGTTTCTTTAAACCTCTTTATTATGCTTTCAATAAATTGATGTTTATTGTGAGTTCCAACCTTGAATGCTTGATTGTATGAACATTTCTCCTAGAGTGACACTAGGGTTGAGAGTTCTTGTTGGTAACCTTGTGAGTGAGTGACACACCACGAGCGTTAGACAAAGCTAGGTTGGAGAGGGTCGAGAGGGTGAGTCGAGAGGTACATGAGCGTCCTCTTTCCCCTCCGGCGTGATAGATTCTACCTCCGTTCCTCGAGTTCTTTGCGGCTATAATAGAGTGAATGGTCTAAGGGATGAACTTTCGCTAGCTGGGGCTTAGTTGCGCGTGTAACGGAGTGAAGCGTTGAGGTGATCTTAGTATGTAGGGCTCAATTGTGGTTAGGGACCTTCCACCTTGACCAAAGGGTTTGGTCTATAATAAGGAAGAGATTTATCACTTGGAATCCCTAGAGTTCATTGCAACTCTATGCACAGTGCGAGGTGTTGAGATTGTTCGATTTCTCCTCCGGGACATGTATAGGAGTTAGACATAGTTGACCTTAGTTTTTGGGACTATGTAATTAAGGATTTCCATGACTCACCATTGCATTGATTAGGAAGCATAATAGAGGTTTCTTGCACTTAAAACAATTATCCTAGGTGGAGCATTATCCGGGTACCCCATCTTTATCGATTGCCTTATCCCCTCTTTACTTTTTGCTATATTACTTGTTGCTTTTTATTGTTGAGAATTGAATCATTATCACACTTATCATCATTGATCTTTTGCATAGCTAAGAATCGAATTAAGTATTTTTATTCCCTACTCCCTGTGGATTCGATACCCGCTCACCCGGAATTATTACTCGACAAACCCGTGCACTTATGGATATCACGCAGGGGACCTCGACGCCTCCTCTACCTTTGTCGCCCAATGCACGAATTTTTGTTAACTATTGTGGTCAACTTTGTGGCAAAGTCATCAACCGTCTCCGCTTCACGCATGCGTAGACCTTCAAACTCACTTCTCGAAGTCTGGATCTTTGCCTCCTTGATGTGCTCGGTGCCCATGTGCATTGTTTTCAACATCTCCCATACCTCTTTGCCCGTCTCCTTCTTAGCCAACACAAGGAGCGTCTCCTCGCTAATACCCTGATAGATGGCAACAAAGGCCATCTGATCCTTCCGTGTCTCTATCTCCTCATTCGGATCAATAGGCTCAATGACATCCCACACACCTTGTGCATGCATGTACACCTTCATCTTGAGTGCCCATGCCTTGCTCTCGTGAGCAATGGATACTGGAGGGTCACCGTCCTGTCTCTTGTTGGAGCCTTCAATGTTGGAGTCTTCAATGTTGTTGTGCCGACAATTGTTTCACTCTTTAATGATGAACCTGACATAATCTTTGGTATCTACTCTGAACCTTGCTCTGATACCAAATGTTAGGATAATTAGAGAAAAACACACAAAGAACACTCAAAGAAGAAGAGATTATTTATTAACGCGGTTAACAAACTCACTTCCTACGTCTTTATATATTGATATTGATAACTCAATTTAAAACTAAGTTACTTCCTCACCAAAAACTAAAATGTATTCAAACTAACAAACTTATCTAAACATAATCTTAACATAATTTTAAATACAAATGCAATTTATAAAATAAGTAGGGTCATAACTGCAAACTTAAATGCATAAATGCAACAATGCCTAAACGTAATATATAAATAACATAGGGTCCTAAATGCAATAAGAAGATTAATTCTAACATTGATTAGATATTGGCATTACTTCCCTATAGGCCTTATTCTATCCCGAGGAAATCAAGGAGGCAACATCTGAAGTTGATGTTGTTAAGGCTCATGGGACTAGATGGGTTCCGCGTTCTTTTTTAGACTAAAACAATTACTACATGTTGTTGGGTCTTTAAGTTTTATATTAACTTTTACATAGATCTTATAAATCGGAAATGTTCGATACTAAAGCTTTGTAGTGATTTTTACATCGGTTATACTAAATTGGAATGTATATATTAGGCTTATATCATCCTTATATTGAAAATGAAATCCCCAAGCCACTTTCTACTTCAGCCCCATTAACCTCATCAATTTATCACTTAAAATTATCTCCAAGATCTTGGCTTCAGCCCTTATCAACCTCATCAATTTATCACTTAAAATTATCTCCAAGGTCTTGGCATTGGTAAGTGGATAATTGAACACATTTTTATATTATTTCATACACTTAATAGGCATGTATTATGGCATTTATTTGGAAGATGATGATTAACATGGTGTAAAAACTTGACTTCCGTCACGGGCAGCGTGTATTGAGTAGGAGGGAGCTAAAAAGAAGCAACGTTGAACTAAAACAAGGAAGATAAAGATCTCCGATATTAAGAATAAGGGAGCAGGTCATACTGTATGCATTACGTCCCTCAATTATGGTTGTAAGACATTTCTAGAGAACTTTCTTTCTGGTATACTTATACTCTAAGCGAGGAGTATCTTGCTAGAAAAAAGGGCCTTTCATGTAGGATTCTGACGGGTCTTAAGTGAGGTATAAGGTCTCATCCACGGGGAGTTGATGGGGAACACACATATGCCCATAAATGAGGTCATAAGCACCTTCAAGGGAAGTTTATGATCGAACACTTATAGGTCGAAGCTGAGACTATAACACTAAGACCGAAGACCATATAGGTAAAAACTACGATGGTAAGATGCACCGTAAAGGCACGCGACCCATTATCTCCACCTCCTTATGGCCTTGTTCTTACGCTTGTAAGTTTCCCATAAGGGGTGATAAGTGCTTGAGTGAACATATTTCTTTATGTGTTTTACATGCATTGAACATCCTTTTGTCATGTTTTATGTCTCATAAATTGTATTTAATGTTCCTTTGTGCAAATAGGGCTGTGAAGGTCTTGAGAGAAGAAAAGAAAGCAAAAGATAGGTCATGAGGCACATTTTGGGAGTCTTTTGTGCAACATAAGGATCAAGACACAAGTGGAGCTCATACACATGAGGGTGTGTGCTAACTTCCAAGAGAATTCAAGTTAGATTGTGAGTTGGAAGGAACAAGGTAATCACACTCCCATGTCCCGACTTGTGTGAAGAATTCAAGAGCCTTCCCAATAATGATTAGACGAAGAGAAGCCTCATAATTTACCACATGGACGTGTGCTCGTCCATGTGACCTCAAGAAAAGAGTGTTGAAGCCTTGTCATGAACAGCGTTGTAGCAAAACACTATATCGGTACTATAGCAAAACAGCATTCACACGACTGGGTGAAAATTCCCATGCGGTCGATGGGTAATTCTCGCAACCCACACTGAGTGCGTGAAGGCTCACAGATCATGTGGGCATATGACAAACTTGATTTCGATTATAAATAGTCATTTTGTCTTATTCTTTAGATATCTTTTGTGTGGCTCTTGAGATGTGAGGCGGCGGAGTTTTGGAGAGAAGGTCTTTCTGCGGCTCGGTGGCATTTCTTCACCAACTTTGATCGATTACTCCTCTATTATAGCATCAGTTAAGCTACCGGCGACCCTGGCTTCAGAATGAATTCGATAAAGACGTCGAAACTCTCCACTAAGGCCTTCAGTTCAGGTATAGGGGGGTTTTTTCTATGGCTTTTATATACTTTCATTTATTGATGGTTTGTTTTGTATATTGCTCCATAGATAGCTAAAACCCTAGAGGGTATTTGGGCTTGTAAAACCCTAGGATTCTAATCTTGTATGGATTTGCTTTATGTTTCTATTTAACTCCGAGTTTGGTTGAGTTTCAATCTTGGTTGCCTAATGATTGCTTGCCCTATTGATCTTATGGGTGTTTGGTTTGCATGATTTGTTCACCTTGGTGAGAGAGAGTCTCTATTATGGTTTAGAACCTCAAGATTGAAGAGGGGTTAAGATGGTGAGTTATGAGATAGTGGAGCGCTCTCTTTCCCCTCGGGAGCCGGTGTATTTTATCTACATATTCCCTAAGCTCCTAAGCAAACCATATGTGCTTTGTGAGATGTTGAGATTGAGAGAGTTCTTCACTAGGACTTCGTAGGGGGTTAGAGACCTTTCACCCTAGAAGTAAGGTTAGGTCTATTCTTGAAATCGGATACACCCCTTTGGAATCCCTAGAGCACTATACGGTTATATATGGTGTGAGGTGTTGAGACTGAGAGATTTCTCCACCGGGACCTCATAGGGGACCAGTATTGGTGATCTAGAGGCAGGATCCGATTATCTTTGGATTTTCATGACTTAACCTACTCATTCTAGAAATATTTTACACACCTGCTACCTAATACCTGAATTCTAGGGGGTACATTGCTTGAATATTCCACTTTTACTAATTAAGATATCCCTCTATTTTACCCTTGCATATTTGTCTTTGGCATTCATTTCTTCGCACATTAGACCATCACATCATCCATTAATCATTAGGCTAGATAGCAGAGAGTAGTTAGTAATAGTAGTCACTTCCCTGAGGATTTGACTACCCGACATCGTTGGGTACTTTATTACTTTGACACCTATGTACTTGTGGTACATGCATGCAAGACTTGTCTCAAGGTTTTAGGTATAAAAGATTTTATTGAGAGTTTTGGGAGAGACTTCTTTCTCTGCGAGCAAAGGAAGGAGAGGATTAAGAATCTCATCCCTTTCTCCAGCAATCCAGCAACTTGGAGTGCTTGATCCATGGTCTAGGGCATCATTGGAGGCTTTGAGGTGAGTTCTTTCTTGTGTTTATAGAATTTTTGGTGTGATTCACGGCACTCATAGCGTCGAGCGTGGAGGAAGTTTTAATATTTTCATTTACTTTCTTCACATTGATTGGATTGTATGATTGTTCTCCTCTAATGGAGAACTAGACTTCTTGGTTTTTGGGCATGTATAGAACCTAGGGGTCACTCTTTGTTGACATTTATTGTAGACTTTGCGGGTTTATATTGATTGATCTTTTGCAATATGTTGATGTTGAATTCAATTGAACATTATTATTTGTCTTGAATCTACTATAATGAAAAGCTGAGATTTGATGATTGATGTACTTTCATTACGAACCAAAAGATCAACCTACTATAGGCATATCACAATTGTAGAGAATCATTAGTCCGCCTAGAAATAAGGCACTTTGGGATTGAGATTTCTCTCCCGTGATTCTTACAAGCGAGTTGACATATGATTTGATTCCAATTATAATGCAATCATAGATAGCAAGTATTAGGAAGAGATTCTAATTTCGTTTTGTATGGAATTAGGATTCGATTGCCTCAAGAGGAAATTCTCTACTCATTGAATTTGTGTCTCCTCTAGATAGAGTTCATTGAGTGTAATGTAGTTATAGGGTAATTTGTATTTTACTGTATGGGACAGTTATTGTTCAGCTTGGGAAAAGGAGCAATATGATTTAGGAATTCTCTCAATTCAACTATTTGTAAAATCTTGTGCAACCTTGTCCGCGACTCAACAAAAACCTTAGGGGAAGTCTATGCCCGAACAACCTTCTTACATGCTTGATTTGCTACGATTTTTACTTATGTTTTAGCTATTAGTTCCTTCTTTAGATTTAACACCCACAATTTCATTTAGGCTAATTGATGGCTTCAGAATTGGTAGTAGTAGTCTCTTGTTCCTTGTGGATCGATATTCCTTTTCTTTAGCACCCAATATTACTTGATCTGCTCGTGTACTTGCATTTTTTATGTGACATTAGTCCCTATAAAGTTTTTGGCACAAGACTGAGAGGATTTAGTAGAAGAGAAGGGCCCTAATCCAAGCAAGGAGAAGATCACCTCCCAATCGGTTAAGGAATATGTGCAACCCTATAGTATCTCTCGAGGTTGAAGAAAGTTCGAGTGTACGGGCAATTTAAATGCTTCTTGGATTTGCTTAAGAAATTGCACATCAATGTCTCGTTTGTTGAAGCCTTATCTCAAATGTCGAAGTATGGCAAGTTCGTAAAGTATTTGTTCACAAATAAGTGGAAATTTTAAGAAGTGTCCACAATCACATTAAGTGAGGCAAGTATGGTGATCCCTCAAAATAAAATGGTAAAGAAGAAGAAATATCCAAGGAGTTTTACTATCCCTTTCATGATTGGTGATTTGGTCAATGAAAGGCTTTAACCAACTTAGGAGATAGTATTAATGTCATGTTGTACACCATGTTCAAAAAGTTAGGGCTTAGTGACTTGCAACTAACTAGGATGACCTTGCAATTAGCTAACAGATTCACTAGGTATCCTAGGGGAATTATTGAGAACGTGTTAGTCAAGGTTGACAAGTTTATTGTTCCTATGGATTTTTTCACTTTAGATGTGGACGAGGATGTAGAGGTATCCCTTTTTAGGTCAACCATTTTTAGCCACCTCTTAAGCCCTAATTGAAGTTAGTAATGGAAGAATAACACTTAGGGTTGATAATGAAGACATCATTTTTTGCATTATTGAATGCCATGAAGCATTCAATTAATTCTAATGATTCATGTTTTTCTTTGGATGCTACTGACTTCATTGTTGATAGCTACGTGAAGGAAATGATGCACAGCAAGGCTTTCTAGGAATTATTGGATGATCTTCAAGAAGATGCACCTTCCTTGGAAAACAAGGATGAAATTGAAGTGAAAGTGCACAAAAAGTAATGGAGGGCCATGGTAAACGTCTAAATGTATGTGTTTTAAATGTATATACTTGTGACTATTTATGTGTATTTGAATGAATTGATGCCCTTTGAGTGGTTTAATCATTTCTATTTGTGTTATAGGCTTAGAAGAAGCCTAGATGAGCCCAAGAACGCATTTGGAAAAATCTACACAAAAAAATGGCGTTTTAGGCCCTTAGGCATTGTAGCAAGCAATGTAACACAACAGGATGAAGAAAACTACTAAGTTTGGAAATCTTCACGGGCAACCTCACAACCGTGAAGATGGCCGTGAAGACAGCTGAAGATGTAGTTTACTATAGTAGGTTTCTTGTAGCACCTTCTTTGGGAAATTGGCACAATTATCAAGGATTTCATGACCATGAATTACCAAGGAGTTTAAAAAAGGTTTCTAGGGCATCATTGAAGGGGTCTTTGGCTACCATTTCTCCACCATCATCTTATAGGGCTTCAAGGTAGTGGGAGAAGGCAGATCGAAGGCACAAATCTAAGGGGATAAGAGGAGTGTTATCAAGGAAAACATCAAGGAGCTTGCTGATGTGGATCTGACGAGCTCTCATCATCACCCTCTAGTCAACATTTCATGGGAGTTTCTTTGGTTTTTGTTCATGTTGTATATGTATTTTTGAGATCTCTCTTTTATTCATGTTGAATTAGATTCCCAAGGTCACCGAGGGCATCGGTAAAACCTTGGGATGAACTTCTTGTATGGATGTTGAGATTTACTTCTAGTGCTTTTGGTTTGGTTTGTGGTTCAAGCTTGGTGTTCTTTGATGTGTTGTTTTGCATGAGAACTACGCTATTCAACTTCTAGGTTGTACTTTTGTGCGTGACCATCACCCTTGTGCTAGACTCACCTAGCTTAGAAGGGATTTATGTATGAATACGCTATGACCATTGGGTATTTCATACCCCTCCAACCATTAGGGGCTCGGACCTAGGTATTGAGTATCGGCCCTATTTGGTCGAAGAGATTATGAACCAATACTTGTATGGGATTAGGGGGTTATCGCCCGTGACCATCGGGGTAACCTACTTTAGGATATCTCTTTGCCCAAAACCACCATTGCCTATGTAATTCTAGCATCCATATAGCTTTAGTAGTCTGAGGGGATCCTTGCTTGGGGGAGCTCGCTCTTTCATTGCTACTTGCTTCCTTAATGTGTTTATGTAGTGTACCTTAGTCCAATTTGTCTATAGTTATCTCTATTGTTAGTTTTCTTATTTTGTTTTACATCTACTTCTATTAGACTATATAGTGCCATCTAGGGGGAAGTAATAGCAACTCTTGGGACCCCAGAGAATATGACCCTCTCGTACTTGCGTGAGAGCTATTACTTGATGAACCATGCACTTGCGGATCCAATCAGGCCATCACTCATGCAAAGAAAGACAAGATTAAACCTTTACCCAGGAAGGTAACACTTGACTACACCAATGATAAGTGCTTATTTACACATGTTTTACAATGGTATTTTGTATTGATCGAGCATGGTTTTCATTAGATATGTATTTCATTTTTTGTGCAACTAGGGTGTGAGGGGCCCTTGTAGTAGAAAGGAAGCAAAAAAATGGTAGTGCGGAGCACTTTTGGAGCTTTTTTGCGAGCCATAGGTGCAATCACAATGGCTTAGGAGATCCACATGGCCTTGTATACCAACTTATAGGAGTTTTCGATGCAATTTTTCAATCACCCGGAAGACATAGGGGTAGTAGAAGGGCTATGTGTCATCCCGGGTGCATTTTACATAAGATAAGTCCATGATTTCAGCAAGATGGAATGCCACACGCACCCCACCACATGGCTATGTGCCTGGCCATGTGGCTCTACTGAGTAGCTACACCCTAGTATGGCCGTGTGCCTCCACATAGAGCATCCACATAGGCAATCACACCCCATGTAAAACCCTCTACAAAAGTTATAAATAGGGTCAATTTTTATTGTTTGGTATTTTGTTTTACACTAGTTTGAGTCAGAAAGCTAGCTAGGGTTTGGAGTAGGAGCTTTTACATTGAAGGTTGTCGTACCTCTGAAAATTATCAAGGGAGTTGTCCAGACTAAATTCGAGGAGGCATGCCTCTTGTCAGTGAAGCAATCTTTTGGAGCTTGAGGAGCTAGTTATCAAGACAATCACTCATGGATTTTTATTACATTTATTCATTATTAATAGGGGCACAAGTATATGTATCAATCGTATAATAAAGTGCTCAAAAGTGGGATATCGGTCTATAGGGAGGATCGAGAATACTAGTACTAATTTCTATCCCTAAAATTAGGCTAACATAAAATTGTGGTGCGTGTGAACAAACTAAGGCAAGAAATACGAAATAAAAGGAGTAGATAAATTAGGAGAAGAAACGATGTCCGTGCATAGCATCTTTCTAGGGTTTTGTTAAGTTCCGAATAAAGGTTGTCTAAATATGCAATCATATTTGAACCGATAGATTTTCTAAATTATACTAAATCCCTCTTATAAGGGTGATTGTGACTAAATTAGCACAATGCTAATACAGTCACCATACAATTGTTTTACACTCTATGAAATCTCAATGTGAGTTAACAAAAATTTCTTAAATAGGTGATTGTACTTGCAAAGAGACTAACCCCTAATCTGAATACAGAATAGAGATGTGATTTCTCCTAAAATCTATTCCACATGATTGTAAAGAGCGCAAAAATAACTTGTTAACCCATTCAGGAGGATTGAGGGAGAAGAGTTCTCAAAAGTACCTCATTGCTAGGCTTACTCACATCTATGCTAGGTGGGTATTTTTACTCGTCATAAAGCACATCAAATATGATCATTAGGGTTTTTGCCACAGTAGTAATCAAGTAATACAAACATGTAATTAGATTAAGATAACATGGATTGCAATTAAGCGATAAATAAATCATAAGGATCTACAACCAATGTCAAAGTATAAAACCCTAGAGTTCAACTAGGCCAAAACAACTAAGAAATTAGCCCTCCATTAATTGAGGAAAAAGCATTCAAATTACAAGACATGAGGAGAATAAAACTAAGCATTAAAACTCCCATCTTAATCGTGCTGGAGCTCGATCACCGGAGAACGCCCAAAGACCTTCCGTGAAAGCTGGCAAGTTAGTCTTGATAGTTATGATTTCACTCACCATGATGACAAGATTGAATCTCCTCTTAAAATCACCTCCAAAGGCCTGGAGACTCGCCTCTCTTCTCCCCTTCACCTCGCCTCCAAATTAGAACAAAAGATAACCCTAAAATCCTCATATAATCTATTTATACTATGCTGCTTATGGGCATAAGGATGTGGCCGTAAGAAGTTGTAGACGATAAGTCACGAGCCTTATGAGATCATTTATGATAGTAAGTCAAATCCGTAAGGTTTTTTATCTTGTGTTACTGTCCAGCTTGTGATCATAAATGCTAAACCGTAAACTTCTCTATGTTACTCATGTGACCACCCTTACGAGCATAAGTTCTACGAGCTTATGACCGTAAATTCTAGACCGTAAGCTTCTCTATGTTGCTCATGTGACCACCCTTATGGGCATAAGTTCTACTCGTAAACTTCTGTGGATGTTCCTCATGGTCATGCTTACTGGCATAAATCATGCCCATAAGGTTATTTTCTTTGGCTTTATACTCCTCCTTACAGGCAAAAACATGCCTGCAGGGTTCTTTGAAAATGTCTTATGGTCGTAAGTCAAGCCGTAAGCTGTCCATAAGCAATCCTGTTTGCCTTGTCCTTAACCAATTGATGCCGAGAGAGTTCCATCTTCTTCGTTTAGTGCCTAGAATACTTTTTTTGGCTCTCTCTCATCTTTGAGTATTGCCCAAAGCTTGAGAATGCAAAATACACTATTTTTAGTGCCAAATTCCACATTATACTTCTAATATATACCTAATGAGTGTACAAAATAATATAAAATAATGGAATATTGTACACTAATCAATTATTTTGTTTGACTTTGTATTGCTCTATGGAGAGCTAAATCCTTCTGGATACTTGGGCATGTGAACCTAGGATTTATTCTTTGTATGATTTAACTCTTGCTTTCCTTAATTTGAGATTTATGTTGAGTTTCAACCTTATGTTTTAATGGCATGCACTTTTTATTTGTGAAGGCTCGATTGCATATTTTAATCACTCTAGTGATGTGTTGAGAGACCTGGTTAGATTCACCAAGATTGGAGAGGGCTTGAGGTCTAGGAGTGTCCCCGTTCCTTTCTGATTTTATTAATCATACTTTTGTATTCCTTCAAGTTTCTTGCAATCGTATAAACCCTAGTGAAGAAAGAGATAATCGCTAGGGTTGAATAAGATTAGGGGATCATTTGCCTTTAGAAATTTATCGACCTAATTTTAGGAATTGGGTTAATCTATTTGGGATATCTAGAGCTACATTTATGTAAAAAGAGAGACGATCGCTCGAATCTCGAATGAGACTAGTCATTAGTTAACTTGAGAAAGGGACCAGTGTATTTTAGGATGCCCACAACTCAACTTATCTCAATTAGGGAGCCTTAGTTAAATCTTGCAATTCATGGAAATTCTAAGGAAAGCATTGTCTGGGTGAGTATTTTGTATTGATTGTATCCTTATTTCTATTGCCTTATTGCTCATTTGCTTCTAGATTCAACTACATGCATAATTTTTCATCACACTACTTGATTGTGGTTGGATAAGAAAGAAGTGGTAAATACTAAAACTTTCATTCCTATGAATTTGACTACTCGACAATTGGGTACATTATACTACTTGAGCAGTTGGTGCACTTGCGATATAGGCAAGAGGTGTGTCAAGTTTTTGGTGCTCTTATTGAGGAATGGGATATTACTAACACTAAGACTTTGTTAATCTAGCCATTTTTCTTTTTTTGGTTTTCATCTATTTTTCCACTCTCTTGTCTTTCATCGTTCTCAATTTTTCTTTCGTTTGGTTTCTGGATTAGTTTATGACCCTAGTGAATCCATTATCATTAGTTGATGGAGACCATGAGATTGAGCACAGATTCCATAGATGAGTTCAATAACAAGAGAATCATTAACAATAAGTTAAGGTTGAAATTGAAGGATTTGAAGAGATGGCCGAGCAAAATGAGCAACAGAGGACTCTCTTAGATTTTGCTAGGTCTGTTACTCATGTCACTTAATCTAGCATCGTTAGATCGCCCGTGGTGTCTAACAACTTTGAACCTAAGTCGGCTTTCATTCAAATGATTCAATAGTCCGCACAGTTTAATGGGTTCACCGATGAAAACCTGAATAGTTATATTGAGAATGTTTTGGAGGTGTGCGACATGTTAAGGATTTATGGTGTTTTAGATGATGCTATTAGTTTGAGAGCTTTCCCATTCTTCCTCGAGGGTCGAGCCAAACAGTGGATCCAATCTTTACCCCTGGCCTCCATCACTACATGGGAAGAGATGGTGAAATCTTTCCATGCACATTACTTTCTGCCCTGGAAATCAACCGAACTTCGTAATGAAATTTCTTCTTATGTGTAGGCTGATTTGGAACCTTTCTTTGAGACTTGGGAAATTTTTAGGGACCTTTTGAGGAGATGCCCGCAACATGGATTTTCTGATGGGATGATTGTGCATACATTTTACAATGGATTGAATCCAAGCACAAGGAAGCTCATTATGTCACTGTAGTAGGAACACTAGAGAACAAGACCCCAGAGGCTGCTTGTCAACTCATTAAAGTAATGAATAGCTATTAATGGAACACTTGGGGGTAGCAAGAAGATCGACACACTAGCTATTGCAAGGATGGCCTCTATGATGAGTTGTGATGGTCGTGGAGGAGGAAATAGTCAAATTGATTATCCTATTTCCATCGAGTCTTCAACAACTATTGAGAAGGTGGATTTTATGGGAAATGCGATGAGGTAATGCAATCCTTACAACAACATCTACAACCAAGGATGGAGAAACCATCCTAACTTCTTTTGGAACAATCAAGGGCAACAAAAGCCCACTATACCACCTATTTTTTAGCAACAACCCCAACCTGATAGAGTCTCAGAATTAGAAAAGCTGCTTGCCAAGTTTATTTAGTCATCTGATACAAGGTTTCAAACCATAGAGGTGACACTCCACAATTAACAAGCTTTGGTGCAAAATTTAGAGAATCAAGTGAGACAAATAGAGAAGACTTTGGCGAAAAGACCTCATGGAAGCATACTGAGCAATATTAAAACAAATCTGAGGGAATATGTTGAGGTGATTACTTTGAGAAGTGGTTGAGAGATCAAATCAAGGCTCCCAACTTATGACAAGGGTGAAAAGGTTACATCTACTATAGAAAATCAGATTAAGGAGAAGGAGAAGGAAGAAATAATAGCCCTTTCCATCAAGGCAAGAACTCTATATCCAACCCATTTAAAGAAAGATCAATCAAATGATTAATTCAGAAAATTCTTGGACATGTTCAAGCAGGGCCTGGGATGCGACAACTCCTGTGACAGCCCGAGGAGGGATACCCCACCACTCAACCATCGAGTCACAACAAAGCTGAAAAAGTACCTAAAATTAACAACCCTGCATAGAGTATGCAAAATAGAAATTTTAAAAGTATGCAAAGGAAGCATTAACAACATGACATGATAGTAGAGGTTAAGAACTATATAGATCACAAGTACAACAATGTTTCCAATAAATTAGACAAACATATAAACCATGCCTTTAGAGTTTCAAATACACTTATGGATCCATGCTCTAATACAATATATAAATGCCCAAGGATAACATACATGAATTTAGTACTGATTAAAAATAGATAGTGGATGCCTAGCACACTGCTTCACTACCGCACTACTGCCTGCAAAAGCCTAGGAAGAGGAAATAAGGGTGACTAACCTAAGTCACTTAGTGAGTGGGTTAGTACAATATTGCAAGAATACACCAAAATACACAATATAACTCACCAAAATAATGCTTTAATAAAAATACAAATAGATCAGAACATAAATACACATAATATTAATCATTGATACAATATAACAAAAAATAGTGTAAAGAAAGCCATTTTCTACAAGTAGGGTTTCATAACAACAAATCCACGAAATACCTAGCAATTGGTTTATACTATAAAACAAGTTAAACATCAAGTTAAGCTTTTATAATAATGCAAATAGATCAAAACAATTCCACATATATATATGTGTATATATATATATAACAAACTATATAATACAAGTCTCAAAATCAATAAAACTCAATACTCACCGCCAAAACTAGAAATTTAATACGACACTACAAAAGAAACACAACATGGTCTAGAAACCTCTCTAAACCTTTGCCGTGGCCGCAGCTAGGTTCAGAGCCGCCAAGGAACTCATGTCCTTGACTTTGACCCATTGGTCCACCATGTGGTGACCCCGGCTTCCCGATGAATATCCAGTATGGGCTCTGCACTCAAATGTGAACTAAACTAAATAAGTTTGCAGATCTTCCACGCCGCCTAGATAGGCTGGCTATGAAAACCGCCTATTGTAGTAGGATTTCACCAAGCAAGTATTACTAACATGCATCTCACAACGAGGAGCCCATAACTAGGACGATAGTCAATAATCAAAATTTTTTGCCATTTCCCCATGGAAATGATGAATGCGAAGCATAATCAAGGTTTTTCAAAGCCAAACAATTCACCACTTACAAAGCAATTATCATACTAAAATTCTTTTTCTTGAACAAAAATATTTTCCAAGTATGAAACATCAATAAATAAACTCATTTTAAGTCAATCAAAACCTCGAATTAAGTATAGCAGCCAATAAAACTTAGCTCAAACAATAAAATATAACTATAGGTATTCTCCTAGTAGAATTATGCTTAAACAATCCCACTCACAACTTAAATGCTTTATCTTCTCCAAACGGTAATCCTCTGCTAATTCCTTGCCTCGAGCCAAACCTTCACCTTGTTGCCAAAGCACAACAAAACACTAACAAGAATTAGTACTAAAATAAATCAAACCCTAAGTTTCTCTAACAAACAACCCTAAATCAATCCTAGGGTTGACTGAAAGCTATGTATAGGGATTGAGGTTTCATGGGTTCACTTACACACATTATTTACTTATGCTTTGACATACATGCTCATCTGGCCTATGATAGTTCACTCTAGAGTTAAAGTTGGAATTCTGTCTTAAGAGGACATTAAATAATAAGTGCCATCCTGACTCTAGTTTTTATCGATTTTCCAAATATTTTGTTCGATTACTTCATGATGCACATCACTCACCCATTATATTTTTGTACACTGCAATTCTAGTTGAAAAGATAACTAGATTGTATGTTAAATTTCATGAAAAAAAGTGTATGTAGGTGACATGTCCGAATATGCGTGTAAACCGCAAATGCACGGGTGTTGAAGTAATATTTACCCCAGTGAGTGGGTAGTCGAATCCATAAGGAATGGAAGTATTAGTATTAACCAATTCTTAGTTATCTAGTCAAAATCAAAGGATGTGATGAAATGAACTAATTGCAAGAGAATTAACAGCCAAGCAAACGGGCAAGAAAAATAGGTAAAGGAGATCTCAATTAATAAAGATGAGGTACTCGGACAATACTCCCTTAGGATCTAACATGAAGCTCAAGATTCACTAAATGCTTCTAAACCGAGTCTAATGAGTCGAGGAAATCCAAGAATAACCGGCCCTTGCCTCCAAGCCACCAGCACTAGTCCCCTACAAGGTCCCGGCGGAGAAATCGCTCATTCTCAACACCTCAAACCCCATATGACTGCAATACGCTCTAGGGACACCTAAGAGTGAAACCGATTCCTAAAGATAGATCCAACCCTAATTTCCAGCGAAGGATCCCTAACCCCCTACAAGGTCCCGGGGGAGAAATCTCTCAATCTCATGCCTCACACCAAATATGGTTGCATAGAGTCTAGGGAATACGGAGATAGGAAACACTCAATCGGAAGGGAAAGGGGACACTCCACTATCTCATGACTCACCCTCTTAACCCTCTTTAACCTTGAAGTTCTAACTCTAATGGAGACCTCTTTCTCATCAAAGTAACAAATCATGCAAATCCAATCAACCACAAGGATTAATAAAAGAAGCAAGCAATGGGAATACAAGATTAAAACTCAAATCAACTCGGATTTAATAGAAACATAAAGTAAATCAATACAAAAACATAGATCCTAGGGTTCACATGCCCAAATACCTACTAGGGTTTAGCCCTCCATGGAGGAAGTTACAAAATAATGGTGAATACAATGAAAAGCAATGAAAACCATGAAGAAAAACCCTCTTAAATTCGTGATGATGGCCTCGATGGTCGCCCAACGTCTTGAAGAATCCTTCTCCGAAGCTAGGTCACCGAAGGCTTCCTCTATGCTATGACGGAGAGAAGATCGATCAAAGTTGGTGATGGACGCCCCCCAATGTTGCCAAAGATCTCCTCCAAAACCCTAGCCTCCTTGCCTTCATAGTGCTCGCCAAAAGCCTAGCAAAAAGTCCCCAAAGAATAGGGCAAATGACCTATTTAAAGCCCAAAACCGCGCCTGTCACGTGCCCCCACGCGCCCATGTGGATTTTTCACGCCCCCATGTGGGCTGCACGAATTTCCACGCGGGCGGGTGAACAGTAATTCGGTTACATTACTACTACAACAAACTTGCTACAGTACTTTTCACAAAACGCGGTCCAAACACTCTTCTCTTGAGGCCACATGTCTGGGCACACGTCCATGTGGTAGGCTATAAGATTTTTCTTCATCGACGCATCTTTGAAAGGTCTTGCAATCTTCACAAAGAGAAGGAACATGAAGATGTGGCTGCCTTTGTGCCCTTCCAACTAGTGAATTGACTTGAATCCTCTTGGAAGTTGGCACACATCTCCACGTTAATGAACTCCTCTCGTGTCTTGGTCCTTGAATTGAATAAGAACTCCCAACATTGTGTCTTTATAGCCTATCTTTGCTTCTTTTTTACTCTTCAAGGCATTCACAAAGTATATGCATAAAAGAACACCAAATACACAATATAAGACATAAACCATGATAAAAATGATGCTCAATGCATGTAAAACATATATAAAAATTTGCCTACTCAAGCACTTATCAGTGGGAAGGAAGAAAGAGCCATCACCTTTGTAGTATGTAGCTACTCTTATGAAGTAGAATACTATGTTTTCCTTAATGAGAGAAAGAGCTATCTCATAGGATGTGTGAAAGATATTGCCTTAAGAAAGATGGTAGAAAGAGCCACCACCTTTGATGAGTGAAAGACCAATTGAGTGGCCACTCAGGGAAACGGCTACCTTAGATGATGTGTGCATCTACTACCCACTTAGATTCAAAATTCTTTAGTTTGAGTAGGAAATAAGCCTCTTGTAATAAAATCAAAGTAGTGGACAAGGCAGTGACATGGGTAGAGTTCTCACACACAAGCATTTGGACTTAGCTTTCTGAATCAATTATTTGCTAGAGTAATGGTTTGTGTTGCTTGGTATTACATAGACCCCTCAAATATTTCAGAATTTTACTTTTATACCCTCTTGTGGACCATAAGCCAAGCACTTCTCACCATGTTCTTTGTGTGTATTAACTAGTTTGTTTGAGGACAAGCAAACACTTAATTGTCGGATTTGATAATTGTTTCTTTACACATGTTTTACTATGATATTTTGCAAAGTTCAAGCATGGTTTTTATCAAATATGTGCCCTCATATTGTGTGTATTTCATTCTTTTATGCAACTTAGGTGTGTGAAGGCCATTTGAGAAAAAAGAATGCAAAATGGTGGTGTGGAGCACTTTGGAGCTTTTTTGAGAGCCATACGGGCCATCACATGACTTCAGAGATCCACATGGATGTGTGTGCCAACTTCTAGGAGTTTTAGAGCAATTTTCAATTTCTAGAAAGACAAGGGGATAGTCACATGGCTATGTGTCATCCTGGGTGCATTTTCCATAAGAGAAGTCCAAGGTTTCAGTAAGACAGAACGCAACACACCAAACCACATGACCATGTGCCTGCACAAAGGCATCAACATAGGTAGTTACACCCACATGTGGACCCTCAATAACAAGTTATAAATAGGGTTAGTTTCATTGTTTGGTATCTTTTTGCACTACTTTAATTCGAGAAAGTGGCTAGTGTTTGGAGAAGGAGTCTTTGCATTAAAGGAGAGGTTCTGACATCAACCTTAATCAATTCCATCATCATCATCAAAATTATCAAGGGAATTCCCCAAACTAGATTTGAGGAGGTGGACCTCTTGCCAGCAAAGCAATAGTTTGGAGCTTGAGGAGCTATTCATGAAGACAATCACTCATGGATTTTGAAGGGGTTTCTATGGATTTTGATTATATTCATTTATTATTTTTTTTATATTGTTTTTTTCCAAGGAGAACCCTAGGATATATTCTTTGTATGATTTAACTCTTTCTTTCCATAATTTCAGATTTATGTTGAGTTTCAAACTTAGCTGTTAATGCATGCAATCCTTATTAGAGAGAGCTCGATTGTATGTTTTAATCACTCTAGTAATGTGTTGAGAGACCTGCTATGGTTAGATTCACCAAGGTTGGAGAAGGTTGAGAGAATAAGTCTTTAGGTAGAGGAGTGTCACCATTTCTTTCCAATTTGATTAATCATACCTCCGTATAACTCCAAGTTTCTTGCAATTGTATAAACCCTAGTGAATAGAGAGATCATCGCCGGGGTTTGTATAAGATTAGGGGTCATTCACCTTGAGAAAGATATTGACCTAATTTTAGGAAGTGGATCAATCTATTTAGGATCCCCAGAGCTTTACGAGTCATGTGTGGTTTGGGTGAGGGGAGAGATCATCGCTTGAACCTCTCATGGGACTAGTCATCAGTTGCCTTGAGAAAGGGACCAATGTGTTTTAGGATAGCCACAACTCAATTTATCTCAATCAGGAAGGCTTACTTAAACCTTGCACTTCATGGAAATTATAGTGGGAGCATCGCCTGGGTGCCTATTTCGTATTGATGGATCCCAACTTCTATTACGTTATTACTCATTTGCTTCTTGATTCAATTACTAGTATAAATTTTCATCATAGTACTTGATTGCGGTTAGAAAACAAAGAAGTGGTAAATAATAGTACTATCATTCCTAGGGGATTTGACTACTCAACCTTTGGGTGCATTATACTACTTGAGCGACCTGTATACTTGTAGTACACGCAAAGGGTGTGCCAACCAACATGATTGGTAAGCTTCCTATCTTCTCTAATTTTGGACTTGAGCTCTTTGATAGAGAATATTACATCAAGGTGGGGGAGTTCTCATTCTTGTAACCCCTTAGAATGCGCTCAATAGGTACGTCATGCTAATGCCATAAAACAAGCGCTTCTTGGAATGCAATCTAAGGACTTTTCTTATTTTTATTGTATTTTTTCTTGTTAGATTGTAGGTGTTTACTTTTGTGTTTTAATAATAAATTTCTTGGTTGTGTCGCATTCATTTTCCTTGAGTCAGTTGTGTGTTTATTGTTCAAAGTGCTTCTTTTATTCTTCCCAAGCCATATCTTATATCTTGACATTCACTTAGGAACAAGGGGAACTCCATTTTTATGTTCACAGATAGCTTTACAGTGCTACTTACGCCCATAATATGGGTCGTAATGCCTTGATAGAGAAGGTTATGGACCATCTTACACCCATAATTAGCCAACAAGTGGTAAATAAAGAGCCTTACGAGAATGAGTATGTCCCGCAAGTCTTGAAGAACAAATTGTTGAGGTTTCTTATGAGTAGCTTATGCTTGTAAGAGTGACAGTAAGGGTCATCCAGAGAGCATTATGAATAAACTAGTGCAACCTCCATAGGAAATTTCACTAGGGACCTTATGGGCAACCTTACACTTGTAAATCTGTCATAAGAGTTATCCTGATAGCCTTATGGCCCATGTCATTGAGTTCCTTATAACTGTAATCCAGTGCTTTATAACCCAGGGTACCTTATGGGTGGTATATACCCATAAAGCTCATGTAAAGGGCTATCCCATAAACCTTATAGACTATTATCTAAAACCCTCTACGGCCGTAACCAGGGTTGTTAAGAAGATGGAACCCTTAACAGGTCCTTATAGATGTAAGCCTCCAGCAAAGCACAAATAGAGAGAATTAAGGATACGGCTTATGCCCATAAGCTACCCATAAGCAGTTAGGGTTAAAGCACCGCTGGTGACCTTTCTTATTCATTTTCTAAAGAATCTCTACCGAATCTTCCATAAGGGCCATCGAGAAGGCTCCTCAACGGCTTTCTTGATGGCCTAGATTATGGATGAAGCTCCCAAGATAATTGTATTGGCCAAAAAAATCTTGGAACTTCTTCTCATCTCTTCATTTTACTTGGCCATGAAAAGATCCTCTTGAAACCCTTAGTAAAATATTTTATACCTAACATTTTTGACCACTTACGGGTATAAGAACGAGCGAGTAAGGAGTTGGAGATGGGAGGTTGTGTGCCTTATATGCATCTTACGGGATCATAAGCTACGCCTATAAGATTTTTATGTCTGGATTTTACACTCCGACTTAGGGTCATAAGCTTTGGGTTGTAAGCTTCTACGTCATGTGCTTGTGACATCCCTTATGGGTATGCTCATGCTCGTAAGCTCCTCTACCTGACCCTTATACCCTTGGTTATGGGCGTAAGTTCTAGCCATAAATCCTTCTATCTATTTATTATACATTACTCACTGGGCATAAATATGGCTCAAGGTTTTTTTGTTTGAAACTCACAACTATAAAGAGATGGTCTGTAAGTGGACCATAAAAATGTCATGGCTAGCATTTTTCTCCTCGTTCTTGATGTCAAGGAAGCTCCTTCTTCCTCATCTCATTTTGAAATCGTTTCTTTCGGCTTCCTCATGCTCAATATGCTTTGGTTGTGACCTAGAATCAATTTTTCACCATGTTAAGTACCACTTTCCAAATAAACGGTACAATACATTGCAATTAAGTATAGAAAATAATACAAAAATACATTCAGTTATGCACTTATCGCAAACCATATTCCTAAATCTCCGAATGATTTTCCTTCTAGGGACCGTGCTTTGCTTAAAGCTTCTAGTTCTTAATTTTCATATTTAATATAGGATCAAAACATCCTTATGTCATTAAGTATAGATAACAGATGAGGACTGAGTCATAGTATTTTTTTTGGCCCGGAGGAATTAAATCTCTTGTTTTGGCACCAGGTATTACTTGATCAGTTATAAGCTTATGGCAGGCAACCATTATGGACTCAAATATGGCAACCCACTTTTTTCTCTCCTTTTTGGTTTGGTGATTGTCTCCATTGGTGCCACATTCAACTCCATACTCAATTTATACTCCCTTATTTGCTTTGGTGGTTGACTCTCCTATTCTCTGAAGTACCCCTTAGGTGAGCTATGTTAAAATATGTAACCTCCAACATATGGACAACTTCATTACTCTCTTTAGGATAATTAAATTCGTGTCATACTTTTTTGTAGGTCTTTTAGGCCTTACTATAAATTTCAGAAGAATATACATCTAGATTTAGTTATTACCCTAATTCCACTTTAGCATACTATCTTGAACTGCTTTTACTCGATATCCTCCTAATAACTTTTGTGGGGCACCTATATCTCGGTAAATACTGGTCCTCGAGTGCCAAGATTGGATGAAGCCAATTCCTACCATACTTTCCAAACTATCTTCTTTGAAGGGAATGTATATCCTTAGGAGGCAAACTCACTCTCCTAGACATTGTATTATTCTCAATCCCAACATATTAGATGTTCCTTAGGAGGCAAACTCACTCTCCTGGACAATGTATTGTTCTCAATCCCAACATATTAGATATTGGTATTCAAGGTACTTAAATAGGTCACTCAAGCAATCAATAGACTCTATAGGTCTTTCCTATAGCTTGTACTTGTCCTCATTTGTCACTTAATATCGGTTAAGAAAATCCAGTGAATAGGGAGAATTGAGTTTCTTTAACACCCAATATTTTCATAGCACCCTATTAGGAAAATGATGATGGAAGGTAGCATATGTGTGGATCATCCTTGTATTGGTCCTAGGTAATTCAATTCAACAACTAGTAGAACGGACAATTCCAAAATCTTCGCATGTTTGTCAATGGAGGAAATTTTTCCTCTAATATGGGATACTCAATTACTTAGCAGCATTTTTGCAGGTATCCTACCATTCACAAGTGGAGGCACTCACTACTATCTGGCAGGATCATTAGCGTTTTAGCAATACTACTAAACATATTAAGTGTGAAACTGACAACACATCGCCACATACTTACATTTTTCATTTTCCATGCCAACCACCTAAGATATTCACAATAGTTTTCAAAATGTTTCACATGAATCCCAAGAAACTATGAGCTAAAAACTTGAGGTAGTGGATATTTCTCAATCAGATCTTTCCACCATTTTCTTAATAATGGTGGACTCATATGTCCCTAAGGCTCGATCAATTGGCAAGGGGCTTGTCATAAAAAAACTTAATATTTAATGTGGCTTATTTGAGATAATAAGATTCTAACTCTTGAAAATATGAAAAAGCTTAGTTTTGATAAAATGCCTAAAGCTGCATGTGTGCTGATACGATCCTTCCAATCTCCACTTGCACAATCACACATTAACACACAACACTCCACACTCCAACGAAAACACTAGTTCACTACAATCCAACCAGATACAACCAAGGAGATAGAGGGTCAGAACTCCTCACCACAACAAAAAGTTACAACAGATCTTAACACAAAACTATTCTCATACCCTACCAAAACGGAGCCCGGCCCTTTTGTAGATCCCATGTTCCCTAGTTACCATGTACGGATCCCAAAACACCTTGTTTTCGAAATCCTAATGGCTCATCCCATCACATCAGGCTTCCTTATCCCTGTAGCAACCAACTCAACAACCCTAATCTTATCTAATGTGAGTTTACATCAATTGTCCTTTACTTCCTCTATCCTCCAGGTGTACTGGTGGGAGTGCTTGGACATTTCTCCCTTCAAATCGTGATATGTGGTTTGATGGTTTTCGTCAACGCTAAGCAAATACTTGAACAATTGCTCTCTCTCAAGTGAAAGAAATATCTAAAGTGATTTGTGATGCCCATATGTTATTATTAATCCGAATTTCCACTTTTGACTTTGCAACCCATTTTCATCAAACAAATACCATGAAATATTAATCCACTTCTAATAGTTTTAGTTCTTGGAAATAAACATCCCATTAACTATTTTTCTTTGACTGTTTAACTTAAGTGAAAGAATTGAACCAACAGTCTTTTGGCCTATCGGTTTCTTTACATAAAATTCTCGTTTTTGGGAAGACCCGGGATTGAAACCTACATAAGATGAGGGCATAATATTGTTGAGCTTGCTGATATACTCCATATCAGTGCACGTTCCTGATTATTAATCCTAAATGGGGTGCTTATCACATAGTGTAAAAAGAATTGATATTTTCTTATAATGAACAACTAGTGTATTCCTCCTCATTAATTCTTTTTTATATATATTTTTTTAGTTTATTACATCTCATAATTCCCAACGGTCTAATCTGTTAAGCATGATCTCATCTTCAATAGTAATTTGCTTGATTTATAGGTATTTGCTATGTGTTCATTACATTCTGTTTTAGTGCGGTGGAGGAGTCTCCAGATGTATGGAATGATATATGCACCCCTCCATCCATGCTATCCCTTTAGTTGTTGTCTTTGGTTTCCAATCATTGTCAAGGCCTCTTTCAGGATGCCTCTTTTGAAGTTTTCCTGCTCCTGCAATTATTGAACAATACAGCAGCATTAATATTTTTTTCAATCATTGTGGCAATGACAAAGACTAGAGATCTAGGATTATTGGTGAGTTCTTGGGGCAGTCACATTCAATGATGGTACTTCATTAAGGACTTTAATTTCACCTGAATTTGCAGCAGTTTCCAATTTTTTGACTTGACTATAGGAGTCATTTCAAGTAAGAATTGACATCATAAATTTTTAGCCATGAATTTATATGGTTAAGTATTTGTATAATGCCAAAGTTTCCACTTGATTGTAAGTGCATGGTTTGTGTTGCACGAAGTTTTGCCAGGACACGAGTCATCGAACCCCATGAACACCACATGTACAGAATCAATGTTGATAAGATGAAGTATAATGTACAATGGTGGCCCAACGTACAGAGTTAACAATCGCTCAAAATCATATCTTATCAATGTTGATAAGACGAACTATAATGTAGAATGGTGGCCCAACATACAGAGTTAACAATTGCGCAAATCATAGAGAATCAATGTTGATAAGATGAAATATAATGTAGAATGGTAGCCCAACGTACAGAGTTAACAATTGTTCAAAATCATCTCTTATCAAGTATTTATTTTGCTTTGATGTCACATTCTATTTTTCAGCAGAGTTTTCATTGAAAATAACCATTCCCATGACATTATTAAAGGAATTTTTTTGTTTTTCTTTTTTTATGTTATTCACCGTGGAATGGCCCAAGATATTGAGAGTTTTATATAATGATATGTCTTTTGGTTAGATTAATCACCCAAGTGACCAACCTCTATTGACAATTTATTTTTTGATTCCATACAAAAGTACTGTTATTTGGTTGAAAGATAAAAAAATAAAATTAAGATAATCATTTTCAGATATTATGTCATAGAAATTTTTTTATTTAAACCAAATAAAGTTTGGCTTAATTAATATTAATTAAATATTAAATATTTTTGAATAAAAATGATTTTTCAAATTAATCATAAGTATATATTAATTTTTTTAATAAATTATTAAGTTTTTTAAAAATCTCATTTTTATAAAATTAAGTATAAGCTTACAAATGTTCTCTTTCGTTTAATCCATTTTAATAAATGGCATTAATAAAGCATCAAATAGTAATATTATTCAAATATTGAAGTAATCATTGTTTTTCTTTTATTTATGTATATTTTTTTTTTGTTATAAATGTGTCCAAAGCATAATATCAAACTTTCAACCTTTTCTTTCCTCTTTATTATTCACAATGATGATAGTTATAGGAAATTCAAAAAAAAAAAAAGTCTATATAACGGTTTGATATTTTTGAACTATAAATTAGAAAGCAATTATGTAATTTACCAATCTAATTAAAGCAGTCATACTCCAAACAAATTAAACACATATTTCACCTTTAATTAATTATTTTATGACGTTTGATCGATAGGATGACTCAGAGACGTATTGGAGGGAGAAATCCCTACTTGAACTTTTCCAATGCTTGTTTTGGGATAAAAATAGCTAAAAAGCTATTTATTAAAATAAGAATGAGAAACAACAGACAGAAGACTGAAGAAAATAACCAAAGGAAAAGCAAGACAAGAAGCAAAGAAACAGAAAAACAACATTAGTAGCATTACATATTTAAACCATCGACCAAAACATTCAGTGGAAGTTTCCAACCTTGATGAAACAGTGTGATTTCATGCAAACCAAATCCATGGATAGCTAAGCTGTATGCAACTCCAGTCCATTAATATTTCCTAGGAATAGTATGCGTTTGAGGTTGTCCTTCCATACTTTTCCAATGCATTTAACTCAGGAACATAATGATCTTGAAGAGGTGTACAAGCAAATATTTTCCTCTAGATAAACAAGATCGAAATTAAAGCAGCTTGTGTGGCATATCACACTTGAAATGCCTTAAAAGTTGATAGTATTGCACTACACCATTTTCTACTTGAAATGCCTTGAAAGTTGATAGTATCACACTTGAAATTATATAAGAAAGTTAGGATGCCTTGAAAGTTGATAGTATCACACTTGAAATTAAATAGGCAAGATGAGATGTCTTGACCTTTAAGATAGCTGAAAAAACCATGAAAAACCCTTTGGGATGACTTCTTAATTAGTTTTCAAACTTGAAACAATAATCACGAGAACATATTCTCCAAATGCAAGAACAGATCAAGGGATGCTCTAAGATGAAGTTGTGGATTGGGTTTCAAATTATATAGGCACGTTCAGGTCATTACTGCTCATTATAAATAGAAGCAGCATGGAGAGCTAGCATTCCCATCAAAGCTACAACATGCATACAAAAGCAGCCAAGTTGAATATTAAATGGAAAATATGAATCTGATTAAGTCTATAAATAATGCTCTAGGACTAAACCCCAATTGAACTAAAATAGGAATAAAATACTCTGAATGATAATTGTGAAAGAACTCCAGTTCAGAAGTGCCAATTTCTTAGCCAGCATTTTTGCCGCTTCCTCTTGCCATGTTGCTACCCAATCATCTACCCTGCATGAAATGATTGTTGAGTAGTGAAGATGAATTTCTCACAAAAGTCACAGCTCACTAGGCCACTTCATTAGTTCATTGATAATGTTACAACACAAGAGAAAACTCTAGTCAACTCGGCGGGAAATTTAATATACACACAGAAAACAAGACCAACAAGACATAATATTCCCTTTATTTAAAAAAAAACTAGATAATTCATTGGTGCATGCCAAAATTTGGATAGTTCATTCTGATTGCCCATCAGTTTAAGGATGAAAGGCCGTACTGAAAGTGAGTTTCGTTCCCAAAGCTTTATGTAGGCTCCTCAAAAAATGAGCTACTGGAACACCATGAAGCTTTACAATCTGGTCAATATACAACTCAACAAGCTTTTCCAAAGACAAACCAGTCTTAACAGGTAAGAAGTGAGCAGATTTAGACCTATCAACTACTACGAACACACTGTCAAAACCTTTATTGGTCTTAGGAAAACCAGACACAAAATCCATAGTTCTCCCATTTCAACTCAAGAATAGGAAGAGGTTGGAGAAGTCCCGCAGGTCTTTGATGCTCCACCTTTACTTGTTGACAAGTCAAACATTGCGCCACAAACTGAGCAATCTCTCGTTTCATGTTGTTCCACCAAAAGTTACACTTCAAGTCCTTGTACATTTTTGTGCTGCCAGGATGCACTGAGTAACTAGAGAAGTGGGCTTCTTCCAAAATTTCCTTCTTTAAATCTAGAACATTTGGTACACAAATCCGATCACCAAATCTGATTGAACCATCCTCATGGATTCTAAACTGAACTTGGGAACCATCTTTTGCTTCTTGATGGATCTTCCGTAGGTAATTATCTTTTTCTTGGGCTATCTTGATCCTTTCCAGTAGAGTAGGTCGTAGCACCATGTTTGCTAGAGAAACACTGGCACTCGGCAGAACTATTTGAAGTTTCATTCTTCTTATCTCCTCCAAAATAGATCTTTGAGAAGTGATCATCGCTACCACACATCTAAAAGACTTCCTGCTAAGCGCATCAGCCACAACATTAGCCTTTCCTGGGTGATAATTGATAGTTAAATCGTAATCTTTCATCAACTCTAGCCATCTTCTTTGCCTCAGATTTAGCTCTTTCTGGGTGAAAATATACTTGAGGCTGTTGTGGTCTGTGAAAACTTCACAAGCTTCCCCATACAAGTAGTGTCTCCAAATCTTCAAATCAAAAATTACTGTAGCAAGCTCTAAGTCATGAGTGGGATAGTTCTCCTCAAAAGGTTTCAGTTGCCTAGAGGCATAGGCAACTACTTGGCCATTTTGCATTAAGACACAACCCAGCCCCGTCTTACAAGCATCACTAAAAATAGTAAAACCATCTCCAGGAGAGGGAAGTGTGAGAATAGGTGCTGACACCAAATGATGCTTTAACTCCTGAAAGCTTTGTTCACACTTATCGGTCCACTAAAAGTTTGTCCCTTTCCTTGTAAGTATCGTCAATGATGCTGCCAAAACTGAGAATCCTTCAACAAATCTTCTATAGTAACCTGCCAGCCCCAAAAAGCTACGAATTTCTATCACACTTGTCGGCCTTTTCCACTCTACAACTGCTTCAATCTTGGTAGGATCTACAGAGATGCCGTCTTTGGTTATGACATGGGCAAGAAAAGCCACTCGATCTAGCCAAAATTCACACTTGGAGAATTTGGCAAAAAGTTTCCACTCTCTGAGCGTCCCCAACACGATCCTCAAGTGCTCTTCATGATCCTCCTGATTTCTAGAATACACCAAGATGTCATCGATAAACACCACAACAAATTTGTCCAAGAAAGGTTTGAAAGTTCTGTTCATCAAACCATGAAAGCAGCTGGTGTATTAGTCAACCCGAAAGGCATTACTAGGAATTCGTAATAACCATAACGAGTTCGAAATGTGGATATTGGCACATCCTTTTTCTTGATCTTCAATTGGTGGTATCCTATTCTGAGGTCAATCTTCAAGAAAACTTGTGAACCTTTTAGTTGATCAAATAGGTCATCAATCCTTGGTAATGGATATCTGTTCTATACCGTCACTTTATTTAGCTCCCGGTAGTTGATGCATAATCTTAAGCTACCATCTTTCTTTTTCACAAAAAGTACAGGAGCTCCCCAAGGAGAAACAATCGGACGGATGGAACCTTTATCGAGAAGTTCTTGAAGCTGCTTCTTTAATTCAACTAGTTAAGCAAGGGCCATCCTATAAGGGGCCTTAGAGATGTGGTTAGTACCTGGGACTAGGCTGATAGAGAACTCTATCTCCCTGTCCGGAGGCAACCCCGGAAGATCTTCAGGAAAAACATCTGGAAATTCCCTCACCACTGGAATATCTTTTAGCGCCTGATTTCCATTCTTGACTTCTACCACGTGAGTGAGAACTCCCTGAGCACCCACTCAAAAAGTAATTTCTTAGCTTGTAGGGGCGAAATTACTCGAGTCGGTGGTACTGGAAGCACTCACAAGAAAAAGAGAACTCTGCTTTCTCCGAGGGATTCTAAAAGTCAACCCTTTTCCTATGGCAATCGACCACTCGCATGAGTGGAGAATAACCAGCCCATCCCCAAAAATAACATCAAGTCCTTCATACTCATGACATGGAGATCAGCGAGCAACACATGGTTATCAATTATCACAGGACAGTTTACACAAATTCGGTTGACTACTAAAGCATCACCAATAGGCGTAGCAACACTCAAATCATAATCCAAAACAATAGTAGGCAAGGAATGCTTCCGAACAAATGCAGAAGAAATAAAGGAATGCGTAGCTCCAGAATTGAATAAAACACATGCATAAGCAGAATATACTGGTAAGGTACCTGACACCACAACATTAGAGGCATGAGCATCCTCCTGAGTCAGTGCATAGACTCATCCTTGAGTCTTAGGTCTGCCCGCCTTCTGATGGGTTGAGGAAGATGGTTATCCACTAACAGCTTTTGCTACACGCTGTTTCGTAGGAGCCTGGGGTTTCTGTGGTGGTACAACACTAGAACTCTGCCCATTAAAAGTTTGTTGAGGCTTAGAAAGCATTTGCGGACACTGAGCAATGTGGTGACCCTAACTGCCACACCTATAACAAGCTCCAGAGGCCTGTCTGCAATCTGTAGTCTTGTGAGCTCCACCACAAGTGGCACAACTTGGTTGGTTAGTCCGGGGAGGAGGGATAGGGGGCAACTTATGAGGTCGCTGCTACGGGTGGTCCATTGATCTGCTTTGTGACTCGACTCGAACTCTATTGCCGGAGTTGTTCCCTGTCTCCACTTCTAGTAGGTCCGGTACTTTGGTTGTCAAAAAAATCTCGCCTCTTCTTCTGGAAACTTTTCTTCTATTCCTGAGTATCCTTCCAAATAGAATCTAGGGACTTAGCGCGTCCTACTACTTCAGCATAAGTACTTAAATGCAGAGGTGCTAGTCCCCTATGAATATGAGGGTGTAACCCCTCCTCGAATCGATTCGCTCGACTCGATCATCTTCCACTAGCTTTCGAAAGCATACTTGGATAGTCGATCAAACTCCACTTCGTATTCATCTACTCGATTTATTCCCTTGTGTCAAACGGATGAATTGTCACTCTAGTTGCCTCTGGTTGTCCCTAGTAAAGTACTTCCCGAAGAGCGCCTTCCTCAGTTCTGCCTATGATTCAAACTTTTTTCCTTGTCTGATCCTAATTTCCCCATTATACCAATCATTTGTAGGTCCTTGAATCATATAGATGTCGAACCTGAGCTTCTCTTTTGGAGTACAGTTCATTACGGCAAAAGCTTTCTCCATCTTTGCTACCCACTGGTCTACCTCATCTGGATTGGTGGTTCCTTGAAATGGCAGGGGCCCGTACTCCTAAATTCCATAACTGTCCTCTGTTTGGGTTCCTTAGAGAGAGAAGGAGGTGGCGGTGTTGGTTGTTGAGATAAACGCTGTTCCCGCACCAACCCCAATACTTCACGCAAAAGCTCTAGCATCACCCTTTGATTTTTAGCAGAATCAGTTTGGTTTCGACCTTGGGCTTCTTGAGCAGCTGCTGGTTGACCAAGTAAATCATTCACGCTCATGTTAGCTGCTCTGTGAGATATTCTTCAAAAACCCTAATCCAATTAGAAACTAGGGTGCGAGGACAACAAAGGTTTTTTGAAAGCAGGTTTCAAAATCAAGCAAAACCATTACTCTAATACAACAAGGCATAACCACAATCTAAACAGGTATTCCTGGGAAGATAATAAGAACACCACCAAAAGAGAACATGATCGTGGAAAAGCAGATGATCAAGCAAACACTTAGGTACTACTAGCCTTAGAGAATAACAACAAAGCATACAAGGAGAAAGGTTTAGCAATCAAACACCAAAGATAAGTTTAAGAAAGGGAAAAAAATGCACTAGCAGCTTCCACAACTCTCCTGGGCCGAACTCTCATCATGAACCATGGTGGAGTGAGCAGGAGAAGTAACTGGATCCTCCACCAAAATCCTTCTAGCCGGTTTCGCAGCCCTTCGATTTTCCCTCTGTTCCATATGTATAAAATACTCACGACCTTGTACTTTTCTTGGTGATAATACAGCTAGGTTAGTATTATCTCGGAGGGGATCTAAAGGACCAAGACGGCGGAGAATAACCAAGGAATAGTTATAAGCGGTAGCTAGCTTTCTTCGTAAAAGCCCGTCCTACGCATCCACCTCCCAATGTCCCACTGCATCATGCGAATATCGCCTCTTCTTCATACAGACTCTCTCATGGTCTTTGCTATCGGTGAGCTGAAATCACGGTGTTCATGCTTATCACCATAGAAGATGATGGCATGAGAGGATGAACTACTCGCTCCACTCGGACGGTTCATAGCCTTCCGACTTCGTTAATCGCTTTCTTTCCCCTTTCTTCTCTGTCCTAATAAGTTGCTCGACTGCTTCCTTGTTGTATCCTAAGGCTCGGGTCGTCACTGTCTCCCGCTTAAGTCCTGAAGTCATCTTCTTCCTAACAAACATAAGAATCAATGTAGAAGAATACAAACAATATTATACTGAACATATCCTCTACCAAAAATCATCAATCATCCTAAGAATTCTATCATCAAGGCTATATGTAAATTGCTAGGATCATTAGACAAGAGGTTTATCTAAATTGCCTCGATACCACTAGATTTGTCACGCCCGAACCCCGTGCAGATCGACAAACGGGTCAAGACCCACGTGGCGGGCCAAGTGAACCCTGCAAGGCCTCAAAACCTAAAACACTGGACTAGGAGTAGAAAATAAACTGACAAAATACCAAATAAGAGTATAACTTAAGGTTTACAACCAAACTCGAATATAAGGCAAATGAAATACAAAGATGACCTACAAGGAGGTTCTTAAACAACAATACAACTCGATACAAAGACATAAGCCATAAGACATAACTCCAAAAAAAGACATCTCATCGGAAGTCTTCTAAGATCCTCGGGTCTACTCGCTCCCGATCCGAAAAAAAGATTTAAAATAAATCCATGAGCTCACTAGCCCAGTAAGTAATCCAAAAACAAACTGAAAGCAAATGTTCAGGTCTAAAATTTGCACAAAATCAATAGCACAAAATAGTGTAAACAAAAATAAAAAGGTAAAACAATAAATAATATAATCCAGAGTATGTCTCCAAATTCACTATAAGTGCCAAAGGTCATTTGTTTACCCTCGGTGACAGACCCGAGCCAAAATATAGAAATCATTTATTTACCCTCGGTGACCCGAGACTGAATACCAGGTGGCCGTTGATTATTTCACCGAACGGACACAATGCGAAACTGCAGTCTTATTTTCCCAAAATTACTTGTCGACAAGGTCAGGGTTTAACCCCCACAGACAGGGTTGCATATCGTTCATTTGGAGACCAAAAATTTCAGACACATTTCCAAGCCAAAAATACATAATATTCACAAGTATTTTCAAAAAAATCCAACTTATAAAATAAATAAATAAACAAAAGTAAAAATTATACTCATTTTTCCAAGCCTTAGCCTGGTTTCCACATTGAAGAAATAATAACCATATTTCACAAATATTTTCCAAAAATTCAAGATAATAAATGAATTACCAATAAAATAAAATGTCCCAAGTATAAATAATAGTGAAACCAATGAATAATTAATCAACCAATCTCAAGGATGAAATGCATAATTATTAATACAATAAAATACTAAAATTTGTAAAAATACAAGGTCTAATGTATCTCATCAATTGAAGAAAAAAAAAATGGCCCACCTAATTCCAAAATAGCTAGGAAAATAAATTCAAAGGAGACATTGTCAAAACAAGGATGGTAAAAATTTTAGGAAGGAGATAGGCAAGGACATAAAGGCAAGTGGATATTTAAGGAATAAAGGTATAACCAAATAATAGATAGGTAATCCAAGTTGGTGTCAGGTGGACCAAGGATTCAAGCACTTAATAAATCTTAAGTTTTTTTGTTATTGGGAATAAACAAGATTACAGGATAATTACATTGTTAAATAATTGGAAGTAACAAGGAAATAACCTATATAAGTTTTGGCAAGTAATAACACTATGGTTCCAACTAAGTATAGAAACTTCTCTTCATCTATAAACATAAGTCATGAATAAGATGGCATTCCCACAATAATTTTCAAAAGAATAATTGCAAATAAATTTTCAGAAATTTTTACATGAACAATAAACAAAAAAACACAAAAATTTTTAAACACAAGAGTTCAAGGGATTACTTACTTGGTGATCCCCTATTTCAAAAGAAATCCAAGATGATGCTCAAGGTGGTCCTAAAATCCAAGGGAAAAGCCAACCAAATATACATGAATACTTGGAAGAGTTCAAGCACAAAGGTTAAAAGATAAGCTAGTCTAAAAATACCAACACTCTACTAGAAAGCATGGTCTTTCTAAACACAACTTAGAACTCAAGGATTCAAAGGAAGCAACAAAACATCAATTGCTATAAACAAAAAGAACACAACTCATGATCTACCAACATAGTGGTTTGATATGCCAATACATATATATCTCATATTAACACAACCAAGATGCATGTCACTTAAACACAATTGTAAAGCACACAAAGTAAATAAATATAATCTATATATATGTATATAAGGGCAGGTGTATGCATGAAAAACTCATACACCAAGGCATGGATCATGCAAGCTAACATTCAAAGGTGTAAACATAAGTTTTTATGCAAATGAGAACATGGTTTCTTGCACATGTATGAGTGGTTTCAAACATATATATATATATACATATGGAGGTGGTTTCATGTATGCAAAAATAAATCTATATCTCCATGCAAGGATATGCAAAACATAAATCAAAATGGTGAAGCTCTTCATGCAAAAATCATCATCAAAGGCAACCATAGACACATGAGAGCATAGACCACTCACTAAGAGCTTCAAAACATGCATATCTAATAGAAAATAATCTACTACCAAGCTTAAGATTTTCACAAGCACAAGCTTCTCTCAAGACTCTAGTAAACAACTCCACCATCAACACGAGAATGAGAGAGCCTACCTTGCCTTTGGAGAACATCGGCGGTTACTTGTCCTTCTTCTACTCACCTCCGGATGCCAAGACCACCGGTGGAGACCCGAACTCCGGTGATGGATGACCTTTTTTTTCAACTTCCAAGGAGTAAAATAAGTGGGAGAATGGAGAGAAAGAAGAGAGATGGAGGAGTGGAGGAGGGAGATAGTCATGGGGTGTATATGATCGGCCAAGAAGGAGACCATGACAAGATGACGTCCGGGAATCCCTCCGGGAATTCCTCTCTCTAGAAAAGCTCCCACCATGGTGACAAGAAGAAGAAGAAGAAGAAGGGATTAAGGGGTAAAGCAAACATGGTTTAGCACTTAACTTGGTTTTAAGGAGACAAACAAAAAAGGTAGGTCCACCAGATTGGCGGGGTCCATAATTAATGCCATATATATTCAACTTCTGTAGTAGAAAGTGTTGTAATATTCTGTTTCGTAGAGCTCCATGATACAACTCTTGATCCAAGACTAAACACCATTTCTAAAGTGCTCTTTCTATCCTCTGATGCTCCACCCCAGTCATTATCTAAAAATCCTTCCAACTTCCATATTTGTGATTGAGTATACATAATTCCAAACTTTTTAGACCCAGCTAGATAGCTCAATACCTTCAGTAACTAAGTACATAATTATGTATACTTATTATTGAGTATACATAATTCCAAATTTTTTCAGCACTCATGTGATGTTTAGTAGTAGAATTCATATATCTAGACAGAATTCCAACTGAATAACTGATATTTGTATTGATGTGTGTGAGATATATCATCCTTCCAATTAGACTTCTAAATTGTCTTGCATATGCATTTCATGAGTTGTCCTCTACTGATAGAGTCTCATTAGCATTCATTGGTTTAGCTAAGGCTCAACAATTTCGCATGTTGAATTGTTTCGATAAGTCTTCAGTGTATTTCTTTTGTGTAACAAACTTTCCATCAACCCTCTACTTAAACTATAGCCCCAGAAAATAATTAAAGGATCCTAAGTCCATCATTTCAAAAGCATTCTTCATATCAAAAAGCAGGGTTATAACCAAATTCTAAGTCATCAATTAATTTAATCAAAGTTGTTAGTGATAAATCTAAAACAAAAACTAAGAACTAAAACACAAGTAAAATCATGACAAATCAAGCATGTAAGAAGGGTGTTTAGGCATTGATTTCCCATAGGGTTTGGTTAAGTCCTAGACAGGGTTGTAGAAATTTTGCAATACCGTCCAAGAGAGCTCATAAATCATATTGTCCCCTTTCTAAAGTTGAACTATACTTAATCCCATATGACACTGATACAAACTACCATATGACTGCATTACACTCGATGAATTCTATCTAGAGAAGATACGGATTCAATGAGTAGCCAATCTCTCTATCGAGGTTATTGATCCTAATCACATACAATGCTAGCTTGGAATCTCTTTCTAATGCTTTCTCTCTACGATTGCATTACAATTGGAACCGTAAGTCAACTCACTCGAAAGAATCATGGTGAGAGAAATCTTAATCCCGAAGTGCCCTGTTTCTAGGTGGACTTGTGATTTCCTTTAATTATAGTACGTCTATATTAGGTGGATCTCTCGATTCATCACACAAGTACATCAATCATGAACTCTCAACTTTCACTACAATCAAATTCAAGACAATTAAGACACATAATTAAATTCAACATCAACACATTGTAAGGGATCAATCAACACATGATTCAAGATTTACAACCAATGTCATAAAAAAGTAAAACCTTAGGTTCTATCTATGCACAAACTCCAAGAAGTTTATTTTTTTCTATGAGGAGAGAAAGTATACAATCTAATTAATGAGAAGAAAGTAAATGAAAACATTAAAACTCCCTCAACGCTTTGCCACCATGGAGTGCCAGTGAAATTTCCATCATTCTTCCACCAACGTCACCAAGAATTATCCTCAATGGCTCCAATGATGCTATAGATCATGGATGTAGCCTTCCAAGTCACTGGATGGCTGAAGAAAGGCATGGGATTCTTTCTCCTCTTCTTCCTTCGGTTGGCAGCCAAAAGATTCTCTAAAAACCCTTAGTAAAATCTTTTATATCTAACCCTTACGAGAAACTTATGGGTATAAGAACAATGCCTTAAAGAGTTGGAGATGATGGATCACATGCCTTACGGGTATCTTTCAGCAATAAGCTTCCCCTGTAACCTCTTTTTCCTTGGTGTTATTGTCCAGCTTACAGTCGTAAGTGTTGCTTCGCAATTTTTTTTGGATGGTGCTTATGACCTCCATTACGGGTGTATGTGCTACTCATGAACTCCTTTGCATGAAAATTACTACATGCCTTACAAGCCTAAGCCCTGCTAGTAATTTCTTCTATTTGGCAATTATGTTTCTTCTTACAGGCATAAGCATGCACGCAAGGTTCTCTGGATGAAGCTTACTGCCATAAGGTATTCTACCTAGCCTGTTCCATTGTTTTTGATGTTGATAGTTTTATCTTCCTTGTTTTGGTTAAACATTGCTTCTTCTATCTTCCTCCTACTCATTATGTATTGCTCGTGACCTAGAATCAATTACTACATCATGTTAAGCATCACCTTCCGAACAAATACCATAATACATGGCAATTAAGTGTATGAAATAATATAAAAATGTGTTCAATTAAATTCCCCACACTTAAGATTTTTTTTGTCCTCAAGAAGAAAAGACAAATTACAAACCAAGAGGAATAAGTGCATGACCACAGGTAATTGAAATTGGTCAATTCCAAGAGTAATTGGGAGAGTACAATGCACAAGTGCAAAAAATTGGTAAGTTCCATAAATAGTTCAACTCTACTCAACATTATTGCATTCGTGTGTACATTACAACTCTCTACTTCACTTATTTCAACCCATAAGACTTCTATAACAAAAATTTCACATTTTAAAACTTTTGTTTCTTCAAGATAGTAGCTTCACACAAGTTCCAAGGTAGCATTTTCTCTTGGAGCCCCGAAGAGCGGACTATTCCCACCTATTATCCAAAGGATGGTAGCTTTCATTGACCTAAAGAGGTAGCACTTCTTCTTAATAGAGCATACAAGGTATTCCACTTATCAAGAGTAGTCGCACACATCTAAGGGTAGCTTTTTTTCTTTCTCTAGCTATTTTTGTATTTTTATGCAATTTCTTTTTACAACTTAAGAAATTTTTGACAATAATTTATCAAATAATTTCAATGCATTTCCAAACTACACTAAATCACCATAAGTCTAAGTTGCTACAATAGAGAAGTTGAGTGCTTAAAAATGAACAAGTAATAAAAAATTGAGCAAACTAAAAAAAAGGGGCACTAAAAAATAAACATTTGAGCATATGTTCACCCCTATACTATGAAACTCCCACTAATCATTCGAAGACAACCTCATAGGTCAACACTTGGCATGAAAAAAGCTTGAACAAAGGTAAATAATTCCCTATACTTAAAATCATACATTGTCCTCAGTGTATGTAAAACAACATCAATGAGAGAACAATATAATTGATTGCTTCCCAACAAGTGTACAGAATTGCAAAGTAATACCTCGTGTGAAGACACGAGGATTGTATTCAACGGGGATATGGATCTCCTATTACTCCTTCTCGAGCTATTATCTAGCCTAAGATCTCAAGTGAGGGAATTTACTCTACTAGGTGCAATTAAATCTAAAACAATATTATCAACAAATTAGAGAGAACAAGCAATAAGCGAGCAAGAAACTCAATGTAATGCAAAGGCCTATGGATGTGGATCCCCTTGAGGGGTTATCGTGAAACATGGATGATGAATAAAAGATGCAAGGATAAAATGGACCATGAGATTCCAAGATTAGAACAACCACAATTTCTCGGCGATTGAACCCTAATCCCATACGAACATAGATAGGAATTTTTTCCAAATCCAAATTCCTACGATTGCATTAAATATGAGGAAATCTCACTTAGGATGAAAACAATGGATTAAATCTCAAAATTACCCAAGCATGGAATTAACAAGTAATCATCCAAAATACATGATAAAACCCCCCAAGGTTCACCAACACCCGGTGGCCTTGGGTGTCGAGTGTGTCATCATCCCACAACAAGCAATACAATCAAGTGAAACACAAAAGAAAAGCATAAGTGACACTCCCTAGATGAAATGGTGGAGGAGGAGGTAGAATATATGCCGAATGACGCTTCCCCCACCAAAGGAATGCCGAATGATGCTTCCTCTAGCCGTGGGTCTCCTTCCTTCAAATCGTGGTAGATCTCCCCTTCAATGATGTTGCCTTCTTTCCTTGAGAGTCTTGGACCTTGGCCTTGAATGATCTCCTAGTTTCCTTGCCCTTCTTCTCCTTCCCAAGGTTGCCCAAAGCCTCTCAAGTAGTCTCCCAAAATAAGCCCAGCAAAAAGCCCCTTGTTCTGTCGTAAAAGTCATTATTTTTACCCCCACGACATACGGGCCATATAGGGGTCGTATGGGGGTCATATAGCACTCAAAAAACCTAGATTTGCGTTTCATACAGGGTGCATACGGCCTCCATACGGCCCCGTATACTGGGTAGTATGGAAATCTAGGCAGACAACTCCAAATCATTCCATTGCTACAGTGCATACGGCCCCCATACTGGGTTGTATGGGAGTGGTATGAAATTCCTGTTTTCTTCTCTTTTCGCCTAAATGATATCTTCTTGTTTTCCATGGCTTCCTTATGCCCTACAAAGCAAATAATAGACGATTAATCGTAAAACGGGCATCAAACCTCACAAAATACATGCAAAGTGAATACGATATATATATATATATATATATATGAAAACACCTACATTTAGACACTTATCAAATATCCCCACACTTAAACGTTGCTTGTCCCCAAGCAAACAACTCATGAAAAATAAAGAGACTAAAAAGTGGCTAAATACATTACCTCTAGCATCATGCAAATATAAGACTCCAAAAGCAGTGGACAATGATACGTAGATGTTGAGTTATAGTTAATAAGCATAATAAGAAATATCCTGTCTCGCCCTTATATGTCTGTGCCGTGTAAGTGAATTTTATATCTCATTTGCCCTGATTTGGTCTAGCCTAAGGACTTCAATCAGTACAGCTCTAGATGCTAATCACTCCACATACAAAGAATACTAAGTCTTAAACTACTAAGTGCTACTTCAACGGCCAAATAAGATCCTTCTAAATCTTTAGCTTGAAACTGAATCCTCTTTCTTCTCAAAACCTTATGTAGGTACTCAAAAAGATCACTAGGGTTTTTATTTTCATTTCATCATTCATTTTTTTTTCAAGTCTGACTAACATAGATTGCACCAACATCATTTTGAAATCTTTCGGGAGGGTGCATATGCTGGTTAGGCACAAGCGCCACCCAACTACTTGATTACAATCTACATAGACGCATTCATGCTTCAGTAGCAGAGGAATACTGACATAGACTCTTTTTTTCATTTCATTTCTTTTTTTCCCTTTTTTTTTCTTTTTCATTACACACACTCACCCTAGTTCACATCTTCGGAGTACTTTACATGACACAGCACTAGGATTACCTCAACAAGACTTAGAAGTTGTTAAGAGTCCATTGAAGGATAGAACTTAGTGTTCTAAGGCCAAGTACTCAAAGTAGTGTGTTAAGCATACAAGAGAGTTAGAGAATTCACATTGGCTATTCCCAGAGCATCGACAAAAAATTCAGTGCACATGACAATACTAGGGGTAAAACAGGATTCACTAAAGCATAAAAAATAAGTAACTCACATCAATCATCAGCCCAAGCTAACAGAATCTTACAAGAATGAACAAAGCCATCATAGGTAGCACTAGCATGTAACAAATGGTACTAATACATGAAATACACTTATCCCCACACTTAGTCTTGTACATTGTCCTCAATGTACACTAATCATGAAAAGCATGCTAGATGAAGCAATGAAAATAATAGAGGAGGATGAAAACAAAACTTCCCCGGTTTATCTTGTGTTTGTCATGAGGTATGACTCGACAAAAGATGTGGTGAGCAATTCATGTCTCGTCTGACCTCCATTAAAAACTAGGAAAGCTCACCAAATTTCTCTCAATGCCCTGCGAGGCAAAAAGGAGACATCATCATTCCACAAAAAATTACCAATACAAACACAAGGGAGAAACTAGGGAGTAGTCAACAAAACACAAAAATGAAAAGAAAATAAAGTTTGACACCACAAGTCGGTAGGGTAAGAACCATACCAACTCAACAAAATTCAAAACACAAAACAAAGCAAACTAAAGTAAATGATAGGTGTCCATGCTCCAACAAGTTGCTACTCATCACAATCTGGTGCCGGTGGTGGTGGTATGGCGGCAGAAAGAGGGGTCATAGTGTGCGAGGACGAGCCATAGTACGAGGTGATGAAATGCTGAAAATCTTCTTCGAGTCGGCGCTGTCCCTCAATGATCTGGTGAAGCTGGCCATGAATCGCACGCTGCTCCTGGCGCACAGCCTGAACCTCTCCTTCAATCCCCCTCAGTCTCATGTCAAAGTCAAGTAATGATGTAGTGCCGGGGGTGGGAGCAGGTGCGCCCTCAGGCTCTGACTTTGTGTGCTCTGTTTGTCGCTGACTAGACTCACTAGTGGCCTGGTGATGTGTGGGTCTACCACTCGCACGCACGCTCACCACCAAGCCTATCGCCCGTATGTACGCCTGCCCGAGGGGTGCTGTACCTCCTACAACGGTCATACCTCGTGTCTGCTCAAATAAACCCATGCCACAGATCAATCTAGTCACATAGCGCCCAATAAATATAGCTCCCAATCATGTATATGAGCCCTAGTGAAGAAATAAATTGGAAACAAGGTGGCCAAGGTGAGTAGGGCACCGCTCGAAGATGCCACACATCGTGTAAATATCAGCTTAAGTGACCATCCCCTTGCTATCGGCCCGACCCCAAATAGATCAAGGAATCAAAGCATGAATGAATCTGTGTGCCGGGTCTTCCATGCGTGAGGCCTATCGGGTCTGATCACTACCTGCCAAGGTCGCCTAATAGTCACTTCTCCCCACTTCACTTGGGAAATCAAGCTTAAGACGTGTACCGGGCATGGAATTGATAAACTCATCATCATAGATCCCTAAGTACTTAGCACAGTCCAAGTGGTGCATAGTACATTTTTTCCCAAAAGCTTGAAAAGTGGATGGTGATACATTTCCTATCCCACACGGATTGTCCATCTTGTCGTGCCTCGAATGTACTCATAACCTCCAAGGTTAATTGGTGAAGGTTGGCTCGTTTATGTCAAAAAGCTTGTCCCAACAATTATGTGATAACCACTCCTTGACTTGATTCGCTATCCCAGGGTTCTCCACAAGCCCCCAATCAATATAGCACAATGTCCCAAATGGCTTTGTCTTCAATCTATCATATCTCTCTTGGTGATGGGCTAACTTGAAGACGGGTTCATGAGGAGTATAGATGAGGGTCGCGGAGGTTCTTGAGGCGCTTGGAGCGAGTCTCTTAGTGTGAGACATTCTACAATGAAGACAACCTTGTTCAAGCTCATAGGGATACAAGATAAATCAAAATAAAATGCAAAAGATAGAGGGATGAAAAATTCAAATTTTTAAGTCATACGGCCGTATGGGGTCGGTATGGTCACTATTCATCGACAAGAGTTTCCCTTATATTCATAGAATCGAAAATTTTTACATAAATTTGAATGAAAATTCATCCATGACATTCACAACATCCAAACCATGCAAAATGCTAAAGAAATCACACCCAAAATCTCCAAGAATGCCCAAGAAATATGAAAGATAAAACTAGGAGCATTAAGACTGTATCACGAGCGAAATCTTGAGAAAACAAGCTTTACAAACTGGGAAAACCACTAGGTCAGAAGTCTCCAATGGATTGGGAGAGAGTTTTGGGAGAAAAATTAGAAGGAATTTGTGCCAAGGAGTTGAGTGAGAATGAAGGAGGAACTTGAGTGGAAAGATGAGAGAAAGAGAGTGGAAGAGAGAGAGAGAGGAGAGAGAGGTATAAGAGGGGGGAAGAGGGGCCGACTCGCCTAGATGTTCTACAACCTCAGAGGTCTGTTCGCAAGATGGCATAGCTCAGGTTTGCTCTGTGTTCATCTCAGACGACCCCCATACGCCCCAGTATGGCTGTAGAACCTTAAAACTCACCTGAAACTTCAAAAACTTGCTTTATATAATGTA
>NC_052480.1:7931079-8010768 GCF_009730915.1 Dioscorea cayenensis subsp. rotundata | reverse complement strand
TGCAAAATTAGAAATAAGAGCACAAACATGTTCCAAAAAAAAAAATCATTTTCACTTAAAAGCAAAATGGGAAACATGCCTAAGAATCACACCTTTAACTTGTGGCTTGTTTTCAGCTACAACTTTGCATGAGTTTGCAAGGGGTACTCCAATGCTAGTGAGTCAGCAATCAATGTAGAAAAGAACAAAAGGATGGGATTAGTAAAACATAAATAAAGTTGAAAGTTATAAGCAACACAAGAATGAAGGCATGCAGTTTTTTGCAGTAAAGTAAATTAGACAAGCCTCAAGGAAAAGTGTGTATATTCCGAGAATTAGAAGAATGATGTGGGCTGATGCATTAACACTACATGGGTGTGATGCGAGCTTTGTATAGAGGTGAACATGATGTATAGTACAATGCAAGAAGATTGGAGGGGAAACAAACAAGAGGGAAAAGACGCTTCATATGATAATGTCCACCACACAGATCAGAAAAGCTCATGATGGAAAATATAGATCATGGGCAAATGTGAACAGAAGGAGACATAATGGCCTATAATAGTAAGATAATATCATGGGCAAATGTGAACAGAAGGAGACAATGGCCTATAATAGTAGGATAATATCATGGGCAAATGGAATTTAAAAGTCACAAAAAAAAATTGAAAATAATAGAAGGATTGATTGAATATTTTTGTCAAATAAAATCCCCCAAAAAATGGGTATGCAAAATTATGTGCAAATTTAATGTGTGCCTTCTGATGCAGTTGCATTACTAATGTGTATATACATTCACACTAGAATTTAAAACAAGTCACAAAAATTGAGAATAATAATTTGGTAATTACATATAAGTTCTATTGCAAGGTGATGCATAACATGAAATTGATCTTTCCAAGAACATTTTTCGGAGGATTTTTTTTTGCAAAAATTGTATAAGGAAACCAACACTTAATTAAAAATATTTTTCACAAAAAAAGGAACAAAAACTAAAGATGGTGTGCAAATTTAATGTATGCTTTTCTGATTTGGTCACATTACTAATGTGCATATACATTCATGCTGGAATTTAAAAGCAAATCACTAAAAGTTGAAACTAATAATATAGCCAAAGTGATACATAACATGAAATTGCATTTTTCAAGGAAGCTTTTGACAAGGAACCTTTAATTGAACATATATGTCACAAACAAACAAAAAGAAATTCTGAAAATGAATTTACAAAATTATGTTTATACCATTAAGGATGAGAAAAAAAACATATGGGCTTTTGTCAAGCATCATCATCATACAGAGAAAATCTAATATCAAAAACCAAATAAGTGGAGAAAGTTAGCATTCATTGTAAAATCAAAGAAATACAGTTGATCCACCAAATAATGTTTATTCAACATATAGGCAGACATGCATAACGATTGAGCTTATAACAAATTTAATAGTGATATTCGAGATTATAATCTTGGAGACAAGAACGTTATGTTTGTGGACAAAATTTCCTTTTAAAAACAGGGATGAAGAAAAGTTGTCATCTCTTGTGCATGGGCAAATGGTAAATACAGCATAGCAACACAAGGGAGGAAGGAATGGACTATAAAATAGTTTACTCCACAATGGAGCAAGACAATGTGGTAGATGAGATAGTAAATGGACTATAAAAGAGGATCCACAAGACAAAACCATGTGGTAACATGTGATGGTTGTCTCACCCTCACTTCACCAGTCATCTTTGCATACCATTACATGAGTAAAATAGTTTCAATGAAGTTTAGAATCTAGATACAAGCTGACATAATTATTTTATAAATATAAATAGAGATAGAACATTATGAGCAAAAATAAGAAAGATAACATTAAGGATCTAGCAAGACAAGACTAGTAAAGATTAACCTAGTTGCCTCCTTATTTCACTTTTCTTCAACCAAAAACAAGAAAAAGAAAGACCTCTACTCCAAACAAACCCTCAAATCAAGTACCAATTTCTTTTGATAATTTCTATCAAACAAAATCAAGGAATAACACAATCCTTCATCAAATGCTCATAAGAAATAATAAAGGAAACCATACAGACCTGCAAGAATTTGTTCCAATTCAGCTTCTAATTCACTAAGGTAATCTTTTATCTTGCCAAGCTTCTCTGCACCCACAACCAATCCATAAACAAAAGAATCTTAAGCCATAATGGAAACACAGCAAACAATCAGTTCAAAGCAACAAAATCACCACACATAAATGGAAATCAAACAATCAAAGATAAAATCCTGGACATTGGGAGAAGAGACAAGTATTACATTGGTGAGCCAGGGTTTGGAAAGTGGCAGAGAAGAGATAGAGCACAGAACGGTTAAAGGAATCGACAGTAAGATCAAAGATAGATACGGAATGCTTCAAGGTTAACGAGCTTGGAGACAGAGTAGAGTTGAAGATAATGTTCTTTCTCAGGGCTGAAGAAAAGGAACTTCTTAATAATAATCAACATCTATGAAAAGGAGCTTCTTTTCATACTAATAAAGCACGTGCAAAACATGTGGCACCTTTTCATTCTGAGTATTTGATTTTTTTATTAAAAAAATTTAGTTAATCATGGATTAACTTTGACTTTATTTCACATTAAAAAAAATGAGATGTTAGTTTTTTTTTCCTGGCTAATGAAATGTAGCAAACCACACCATATCCTTGTGCTTTAATTTGATGATTCATACTTATATAAACTATGTGTAAATATACATATAATTTTGTATTGTTGAAAGTAAGAGTTAGCCCATGCAACTCTTTCAAATTTCCAAAATAATAATAATAATAATAATAATAATAATAATAATAATAATAATAATAATAATATTTATATATCCCAAAAAATCCATAATTTTCATAATAATTACATTTAAAATTAAAAATAAGTTAAATAATAAAATTGTATTTATTTTACAAACTTAGTGAAGACCAAAAGGTACTCGTGCCCCTGCGAAGGAGATAAATAATAATAATAATAGGTTACTTTTGCCCTTGGGAGTCACTAGTGAGGGGAAATTCATCCCCTATATATCTTTGTCTTTCTTTTCTTCAAACCCTAGACAATGTTAGTTGTGAAATCAACGTCCATGATATCAACGACTATTAAAAAAAAATCATATTATTGATGGGTTATTTTGTTTTCTTTTTTTTTTTAAATATATTTTAAAATTTTATTTTAGAAATAACCAAACTAATAAAAGCGCCTGCATGCATAGATAGGTACAAAATGCGATTAAATATTTTTAAAATTACATAAAATATTTTTAATATATTATTGAAAAGCTTATTCATTAATGTTTTCAAAATATATAATATTTTAAGTAAAATTGAAATTAATTTCTTATCTTGGATTTTTATTACACCATCAATCATAAATTAAATTAAAATAATTCGTTAAATAATCATTTTCATTAATAGTTAAATATTTAATTTTATATTTATCTTTAAATCAAGTATTTTTTTTAAATGTTTATTACCATATTCAAATTATAAAAATAAAATTCAATTCTTAAAATTTATGAAGTAATCTTTAAAATATTTATTAAAAAAATCAATTCATTTTTCACTTATATGTCCCTAACAAAAATAAATTACAGAAAAAATAATTAATTAATATTTAATTAACATTTGTGAATAGATTTTTAAGCATGAAGTATTTGCAACAAAACGCAATTTGATTGTGAAAGCCCATAATTTTTCAAACAAGCTTGTACCTTTTATGATGGCAAATGTTTTGGTAGCAAACACTTATGGTTTTTGTGATAAGAGTATATATCGCTCATAAAAGTTCACATTGCATGCAACTAGTACTTGTGTTGATAACAAACAATTATAGTTTTTGCAAGGTTATTTGGGTTGGTCGCAAAAGCTAATAGTTTTTACGATGAGTGCATTTAATTGTCGCAAAAGCTAATAGTTTTCCCGACGAGTGCATTTTATTGTCACAAAAGCTAATTGTTTTTGCGACGAGTGTATTTGGTAGTCTCAAAAGCTAATAGTTTTTGCGACAAAACATTTGTTGTCACAAACGCCCATGGTTTTTGTAACAAGCCCATTTGATTGTCGCAAAAGCTAATCCTTTTTGCGACGAGTGCATTTGGTTGTCACAAAAGCTAATAGTTTTTGTGACAAAAATTTGGATTAATCGCATATTGTAATGGTTTTTGCAACGGGCGTATGTGTTGGTTGCAAAAGCTTATAGTTTTGCGACAAGTATTTGAGTTGCTTGCAAAAGAATATTATTTTGCGACAAGGATTTTTGATGGTCACAAAAAGCTTGTTTTGTTAGACCATTTGAAGCCGTCGCAGAAACATTTGTCGCAAAAGCATGCTTTTCTTGTAGTGTATCCAGTCTTCCTCAGAGGGAATAAAGTCATCTTGGCCACCGTTGAGCAAGTAATTATGTAAGATACAACATGCCAATACAAGTTCTGTTTGTGTCTTAAAAGGGGGAAAAAAAGGCCTAGATGAGAGAACTTTAAAGCAACCCTTTCAAGAACCAAATGCATGCTCAATGGAGGTACGTGCAAATGAATGTCTCTAGTTATAAAGCTCCTTAGGGTTTGTAGGTGTCTAAGAGTCAAACTCCTTTAGATGATACCTAACGCCACTATAAGAGGGTATAAAACCAGGTCCTGTGGCATATCCAGCATCAACCAAGTAATAGTTTCCTAATTACAAGACATAAAATAAATTTATAAGTTTAATCATTACATTTAAATTATTCTCTAGCATTTTTATCCATAAAACAAAGAAGTTAAATACCTTCTATAACTTTTAACCCATTAGGTCTTTCAAGTGGATCATGAAGAACTAGGGAATCATGTGCTGATCATTCCAAACTAGCAAGAATATAAGTGAAACGCAAGTGGAAATCGATAATTGCAAGAACATTTTATGTTGGGTAATGATTTCTTCCTCAAAATGCTGCTACTTCAGATGTTGGAACAGAAGCATAAATTTGTGTTCCTTCTAAGGCCTCAATACAATCCAAATGTTAAATAGTTTATGTCAGAATTAATCATAGGATATTATATGTAATTTATATCTAATGTTAAAATAGCTTAAAGTATTTGGTGGCTGCACATATTCATGGCGCAACTCACCAATAGCATATAACACGTGATTGAAGTACCTACTAATAGTCTCCCCATACCTTAAGAAATTATGAGTAATAACACGGTTTGAATGATTGTTTCCTATGGTGTGCAAGAATATTAATAATTGCTCCTCCATGCTTATGTATAAAGTATCATGCAAAAGGCATTTTTGACGTATTATTAAGCATAGGTTTAGACTTGTTCATGTGAACCATGTTGATACTAGTAGTGTCATTTCCATCAATCAACTTAGACAAATGCTTTTCCCTTATTTCTAACCTTTTGCATGATGGATCTCTACAAATACTTTGTCTTTTCTTGGGAAGCAATAATAATACAACATAGGCCCCAACTAAAACGGTTACCTCCAAGAGGTACAGTTCATCATCATCCTCAAAATGATCCATCTAATGTAAGATTGGCAAGGAATAAATAATTTCATAATATTAAACAAATACAAAAATATTTTAATGAATGATGCCATTCTATCACTATTTTATAATTAAATTAATTCCAAGCCATACTTTGGCCACTCACACCATATATAATAAGAAGCCTTGAAATTGATTATATTTGTCATAAAAACTAGTTTAGAAACCATTTTATTAACATGACCAATCAACAATAATTAAAAATTAGAAAAGAAAATCCTAAATGAAAAATAGCCAACAATAATAGTGTCAACACGAAGACAATCTCATAGATATTTTTATATATAACTTCATTTCCAACCTAATTACTCCAACTTGTTGTTAAAAAAAAGTCAAAAGTAAATAAATTGGCACTAGTAAGTGTACATGCAACAATTCCCCATCCATGACAACTAATGCAAAGTAAATATATATATATATATATATATAAGTTTAAATCTGTTTGCCAACATATTTCAGGCATTTATTCATCATTATACCAAATTTTATCATTAACATGTATGAAAAAAATTCAAATCGATAGAAAAACTTAAAAAAAAGATAAGTAGATCAAATTAAATTAATCGACATTGTAGAAAAATTAATCTTTATCATGATATAACATTTAATAGTAGGAAAGGACAAGTCATTAAATTTTTACATAGATCAGGGACTATATTAAAATAAATATTAAAATAAGTTTAAATGTTTAATTACAACTACCTATTTTCAAAATAAATAAATAAATAAAATTACACCTACGTACATCTTTAAATCTGTTTCATATTTCAAACCTAATTTTATCTTTTTGGTGTTCTCGCAAGCCTTAAATTGTCTCACTTCGGATATTTGGTTGCTTTATCTTCTCAATGTTTGCACAAATATCTTTATTGACTCTTTACTATTATGATGTAAATCTTATCCTTTTATCCTTTCTTCATATCCTAATCCATACGATTTTTAAACATATTTTTAAACATGGATGGTACCTGAGTGATGGTACACTAGAAATTACAACACTTTTACACATTTTTTAATCATTAATTAACTAAATCTTATCATTAACATGCATTAACTAGTTCATTACAAAAATTGTTTCACACATAAAAACACTTACTGTGCAACTAGCATGAGATTTCTAGGATAATTTCACTCTTAGGGGTTGTTTGGTTGGTGGTAACTAGCTATAAAATAACTTTTTTTTTACATGTAAGTAGATGGAATCATGTATTTGGTTTGCTGTAAAAGTCACTTGTACCTGTAACACACATTACAACATATTGTACTTTTACAATATTTTAACTTTCATCCAAAATGGATGTAAGTTGAAATGTAGTAAGACTTTATGTACATTCACTACCCATAACATTCACATGACCACCAGTAGTTCTCACACAATCCCTAAATCCATCACCGAGCATACATCCAGGTAATAACTACGGAGTCGCTTTAAGCTCCGTCGTTAACCATATTTACTGGAAGACTAACCTACGTGGGTCTTGGCTTCACCACCCTTGACGACGAAGAGATCCTACGCCGCCCTTGTCTCCACGAATCTCTACGTTCGAATTTCTCATCTGGTATTAACCTCGGAATCACATGAAGAGAAACAAGAAAACATCAAGGTCAGTTAGTTAAATCTAAATTTCTTTCTAATTTTTAGATTTTTTTAGTTGTTATCATTCATTCTGATAAAAAAATTATGGATTTTTGGCCATGAATATCATGTTTGTTTTTTATGGGACTGAATGAGAGAAATTTGGTCATTTAGTTAGATTTTTCTATTTTTATTTTCATTTTTTGTTGAGATTGATCATTTGGTAATTTAGGGATTTTGAATATACTTTTAGGAAATTTAGGTATTTCTAATGTCTTTTTTATCCGTTAATCTCTTCTTCTTTTTTTTATGGAACTGAATTTATATACTTCTATTTTGGTTATTTTTAACCATGACAAACATTATTTTTATTTATTAGATAATGCAAGATTTTCTTCATAAATTATTTTTATCCTGTTAAGATAAAAAAAATCTCCTAATCTTAAATTTATAAAACCTAAATCAATCATATGACTATTTTGTTAGAGTCTTTTGATCTTTATGTAGGAAAAATATAGGCTTTCTTTGCAAGGGATGCACAATGACCTTTAATAGCAGTATTAAACACCTATCAGTATTATGTTAATCAAAGTAATTAGATTAGAAATTTAAAACTCAATTAGTGCTTAGTCTTAGAGATGCCTCTTCCTAAACAAATAATTTTATCATACTAAAACTGTTAAAATGCATCACAGAAATACATTTGCACTCCATTTCAAATTAAAATAAATTCAAACTTAATCAATAAAATTGGATTAATTAAACTTATGATGAGATGATTACTTTTATAAAAACATCCTCATAAATGACTTTGTTGACAAGTGAAAAAAAAGAAGAAATCCATGTGCACTTCCATAACTTGTTGGTCTCAATTTGCAAAGTTTTTTTTTCCCATACAATGGGCATAAGTAATTTAAGATAAAGCAAAATAAGCCACATAAGCTAAATCTTTTACAAATTTGTCATTTCAATCATATTGCAATCCATTGTGATATATTTTTTTTTCTGTACTTAGTTGTGGCACATTTGTTCATCAAAGTGATATTTTTCCCTTCTTTTTTTTTATCTTTTTATGTAATTGATCTTCATTAAAAAGAAGTTAGTTGGTGCATGTTGCAATTAGTTGGTACAAATTGAAAATATTATTATTTATTTCACTATTTAGCATTTAGTTTGTGCATAGTTGTTCATAAAATCACAAATTGATGCACAAACAGAAAAAATAATCATGCTGAGCAACTAATATCCCTTTTAGAAAACCCCAAAAAGCAAAACAAAATCTTGCTTGAGTGCATGCTTTTAATGTGACTTACAGATTAATTGAAATTACAAAGATTGAATCCTATTTAATTATTTATTTCTACTTAATGACGAGAACAACATGACTTATAGATGGAATCGAATAATGATGATGAATATGTTGTGGTTGTGTCAACTCTCGTTATCTCTATTTTTGCTTTAACATGGTATGGAAGAAGAAAAGGCTTAGTTTGCCATGAAAGCCATACTACAATAGAGATTAACGATGCACAAACTATATTTCAAGAATAATATCTGACTCCGATGAGGCTAGTATATCAATGTTGAGAATGAGAAGAGCATCATTTTTTTAGGTTGTGTGATATGCTAAAAGCTAAAGAATTATTATACAACACTTTACAAGTGAGTGTTGAGAAGCAAGGGGCCATATTTCTTCATATTATTCGCCATAATGTCAGAAATAGGGTGATTGGAATTAATTTTTTATGCTTTGGAGAAACTGTTAGCAGATATTTTCACCATGTTTTATATGCTATCGGAGATTCCCTGGGTGAATTAATTTTACCGCCTAACACAACTACAAGTCCAATTATTACACAAGATCCAAGATTCATGCAGTACTTTAAGGTACGTGTTCAATGAATAATTATGGCTAGACACTTAATCAAATATTATATGAAAATAATAATTATTTTGTTAATGATTTAGGATTGCATTGGGGCCCTTGATGGTACACATATACAAGCATCCATACCAGGTGATATTGTAGCATGTTTTTGTGGATGAAAACCTTATCCCACTCAAAATGTGTTAGCCCCGTTGATTTTGAATTAAGGTTTACATATGTATTAGCCGGTTGGGAGGCTTCAGCACATGATGCACTTGCCCTTCCGGACGATTTGGAAAGAGAAGATGGACTTATAGTTCCCAAAGGTATTATGTCATTTGGTGAAAAATAAAATATTTAATCTAATACATTATGTAATACCTTATAATTATTTTATCATAGGCAAATATTACTTTGTAGATGCGGGATACTCCACACAACCAAGTTTTATAGCTCAATTTTGTGGCACTCGATATCATCTCAAGGAATTTATTGTATGCACACCATCAAATAGCAAAGAATTGTTCAATTATAGACATTCTTCTTTCTGTACTTTAGTGGAACAAGCATTTGGAGGTTTGAAAAAGCATTTTAAGATTTTAACATCTAGGTCATTCTTCCCATTTGAAACACAAATTGATATTGTTGTCGCATGTTGTATTCTACATAATTATATTTTACAAAGAGGTAATGATATCTATATACCAAACCTTGAAGAATGGGAACCAAATGTGCTTGAAGTGAGAACACAATCCCAACTCCAAGAAAAGGCAAGGGAATGGTTGATAGTACAAGATGCAATTATGAATGACATATGGAACAATAGATCGAAGTAGTTTAGTTCTTTTCTTAATTTTTTGTATAACTTATATTGATGTCTTGAACTAGTATGTTTGTAAATTTTGTCATTTGAGTATACTTTCACAAATAGTGGAATGTAACTTGTTTGTATATGAAACATTTGTTTATAAATTTATATTCTATCTTGCACTTGAAAATAAGTTTCTTGTCTTTTGCAATTCATTGAATAAGACCAAGTATGAGATATTTACTTCTATACTAATTACATAATCTAATAACAAATGGAGTCTGGAGACATTACACCAGAAAGTCATGATTTTATTGGAAAGAGGATATCAAAAAATTTATGTTAAACAGTTATCATGACATTATTCATGTTGAGTTGTTTAGTGGAACAAGTAAACCTTGGACTCAAATCTAATAAAGGATTTAAAAGTATTGCTATTACTGTCATGGCTAGAGTTGTTAGTGCAAGGTTTAACATGGCCGTGAATGACACACATGTCAACAACGTCTTCAACTTGTAAGAAAAATATGGTTGACAGTGAAAAAATCAAGAGCTTAAGTGGTGTGTCATGGAATGAGACCAAGAAAAAAATAATTATGGACGAGGATGAATATCAAATATATATATAAAAGTAGTAAGTTAGAGTTTATGATTAATAATTTTTGTTATGTTAGTTCATTAACCCTAATTATGGAATGCACATTTTCTATTTGAAGGCACATCCAGTGGAGGAGGTTTATATCAATAAACTAATTCAAGACTATGATGAGATGGCCATTGTATGTGGAAATGACCAAGCCACTGGATCTTTTGCAAAAACAAGTTCACAAAGCTCTAGAAGCCTAGATGCATGCATGTTACAACAACCAACATCCCCAATAATCGATCTTGACAACCAAAGCCAAGAGTTCAATGATTTTGATGAAGTTGCAAGAAATCAACCTCCTATTAATGGCAGACCAACAAGCTCCACCTCCAAGGCTAAGGAGGGTGAAAAAATGAGCAAACATGCTAAGGCGGATGAAGAAATCATGCGAGATGTTAAGTTTGAGTTAGAAAGAATTGCAAATGCATTAGAGGCGGATAAAAGTAAATTTATTAGTAAGGAATTATTTGATGAGGTCATGACTTTGAGTGATTGCCATACGGATTATGATCTTGGATGAGCATATGATTATTTGCTTTAAAATCTTCCTTTAGCAAATGGGTTTATGAATAAAACCCATTCCCTTCGATGCCTTTGGATGGATGATTTTGTTGATCGATTGAGTGGTGGACGTTGAATAAGAGTTGTTGTAAACCCTTTTGATGTTACTATCATGTTGCTTTGTCTTATCAAATTTAATGATGTTATATTTAGAACAATATTGTATTTTGAATGATATTGTATTTTGGATAATATTATATTTTGGATGAATAGTAAATATCATATTTGGGATGATTGTTTAATGGGATTACTTTATGTAGAAATGTTATATTGAATGTTAAATTAGCTAATTTATGTAAGTGTTAGTTATATTTCAGATAAATGTTGATGTTACATTTTGGATGAATTGTTAAAATTTGTTTTTTGTAATATATTTATTTAATACAATGAAATTGTAGTTTAAATGAATGTAAAATTCAAGCCTTATTTAATACAATGCAATTGCAACTTGATAAGTGCTTGTGTATTAGTAATACGAAGTATTCTTTTCTTACAGTGGCATTACTTTTATCAAATTTTATCGCTTATACATGTGTATTCGTATTTTTTTGTGCATGTAGGGTTGTGGAGACAAGTATGGAAGAAAGAAGCCAAAATAGATCATGAATGCACTTTGTTGATGAAATTTTGGAGTGAACAAACGTGAAGACACAAGTTGTGCTCAAAGACATATGAGTGTATGCCAACCTCCGTTGTGCTCGAGTGAATATGCAATTTGGAGGGGAACAAAGGCAGTCACACTCATGGGTTCCGACTTATGCAATGCTAGCAAGATTGTCGTCAAATGTGATTTTATTGAAGATGCAACGCGATCTACCACATAGATGTGTGCCCGTTCATGTGGCCTCGATGAAAGTGTGGATTCGGGAATATTCTGGTGAAATACTGTAGCAGGGGTCTGTAGCAGATCACTGTAGCAGTTACTGTTCACAGGCAGCTAATAAACTGATTCCTGCAGATTCACACATGCATATGGAAATTTCACAAGCCCATGTGGATGCCCGATTCCAGCCTATTTTAGTCGTGACTTCAGCCGGTTTTGAGAATCTTTTTCGCATCTTTTGCCCATCTTTTCACCATCTTTGGAGGTGCTCACGGCTAGGGTTTGGAGAGGCGTTGGCTAGATTTTTGGAGTGGCTCTACATACTTCAACACCGCGTTCCTTCAGAAGATAGTTATTGAGGGAGCTTTCGTCGGCATCGCTTCGGGGAGGTGTGCCATAGGCTTAATGAGGGAACATTTGGAGAAGACGCGGCTACTCCACATGACCATCAACATGGACACCAAAGGGGTTTTATTCATGGATTGTATATCTTTACTCTCGATTCCATTATTGATTGTATTTTGCTCTATGGAGAGCTAAACCCCTAGTGGTTACTTGGACTTGTAACCCTAGGATGATATTGTTTCTTTGATCTTTTATTATACTTTCTTTAATTGATGTTTCAATTGAGTTCCAATCTTGAATGCTTGTTGAGTTGATTTTTCCTTAGAGTAACACTAGGGTTGAGAATCCATCTTGGTAATTTTTGTGGATGAGTGACACACCATGAGGGTTAGATAATGCTAGATTGGAGAGGGTTGAGAGGGTGAGTCGAGAGATAGCGAAACATTTCCTTTCTCCTCCAGTGTGATTTATCCTACCTCCATGTTCCAAGAGTTCTTTGCAGTCACAATAGAGTGAAGTGCTAAGAGACGAACTCTGGTGGGGCTTAGTTGCGCAAGGAACAGAGTGAAACATTGAAGTAATCCTTAGTATCTGGGGCTTAATTGTGACTAGGGATCTTTCGCCTGGACCAAAGGGTTAGATCTATATTAGGGAATAGGGTTTATCACTTGGAGTCCCTAGAGCTTTAAGCAACCTTACACAGTGTGAGGCGTCAAGACTGAGCGATTTCTCCATCGGGCATAATGTAGGGTTAGTCACGGTTGACATTAGATTTGGGACTGTGTGTTTTAGGATTTCCACGACTCATTAAGCATCAATTGAGAAACATAATGGTTGGTCTTGCACTTGAAACAATAGTCCTAAGGTGAGCAATGTCAAGGTGCCCCAATTTCTATCGATTGCCTCTCCTATCTTTAATTTGCGTCTCCTTCTTCTTTATTTATTTCTATTTTCATTGATTTTGTTCACACCACTATCGATTCATCTTTATTCTAGTTAAATTGCAATCTTTGTGTTTCTGATCACTATTTCCTATGGATACGACTACCCAATCACCAGGGTATTATTACTTCGACAAACCTGTGCACTTGCGGTTCACACGTAAGAGGGCATTGTCACAACTTAAACATATTGTAATTCATATCTTTATTAATTTAATGTCATGTAAACAAAATACATTCTCTATTTGAATTTAATTAAATAGATTTTTGTTATTATTTATATAATAATATATTATTAAAGGAATTATTTAATAATTGATAAAAAAATATTAAATATTTTAAAATTTAATAAATAGTTTTTAAATTAATTTTTATAAAATACTATATTATTAGTAAAAATAATTTAGAATAGAGGTAATCTCACCATCCCACTTACATGGTGACTATATCTCTTGATTTACATCAAACCAAACAATGAAACAACAAATGCAACATTTTCAATTACATCAAACCAAACAGCATTAATGTAATTTGAAATACAGTCATTTCATTTACATTGTAATTTGACTTACTGTATAATTTTACTTACAAACAACCAAACAACCACTTAATATAAACACTTCAACATCTTGTTCAAGCAAAAAATATAAAAATAAAAAATAAAAAGAATGTCAAAAGTATAAATTAATCTTAACTACTAATTATACATGCATCAACATCACATTCATAACAACAAAGAAGAGTAATAATCAAATCTAAGACATAATAATAATAATAATAATAATAATAATAATAATAATAATAATAATAATAATAATAATAATAATAATAATAATAATAATAACATGAATCTAGCAGATCTATACAGATCTATGCAGTAGTAAATATAAAATAATAATAAGAATTTGCAAAATAATAAAGTTATAAAAAAGTGGAAATTTACATGGTTTAAAATAAACCACATAAAGAAAGACCGGTTAATTTAGGAATGAGATCAATGGACTTTCTTGTTGTCCTACCAAGAACTTGGTATGAGAAAAAAAAAGATCATATTTTACAAAATAAATAAAAATAAAAAATTAAACTTGTAATTTTGAAAAAAAAACAAAAAAAAAAACAAAAAATCCCAAAAAGATAAAGAGGAACTTAGAGTTTGTGGTAAATTTTTTGTCGCATAGAGGAAAAGATTAGCCTCACCAGATGAAGCACCCTCCACAAAGTGGTTGCAATAGAGATCGAGAGGAAGCTCTGTAGGGGAAAGTGGTGGCTTGAATCCCTTGACCTCCTTATTCAGTCTCACATGACACCACGTGCGAGACTCTCAATTGAATTCCAAAGTGTAGGAGATTAAAATACGCCTAATTTGGGTGCAGTTATAAATCCAACAAAATTCCTTTCCACTGTATTTCTAACTACTTTGAAGTTCTCAAATCCAGCTAAACAAACACCAGATTTTGAAAGATTTTGTAATTCTAATTACATGTACTTTTACATCTGGCTAAGCAAACACACCCTTGGTGTAGAGGAAGGACTCATGCGAGTCCCAGAGTGATCGGAGAAGAAAACATTGATTGAGAGATTGGATTCGTGCAATGTGGTCTTTGGAGAAATTGGATAAGGAGGTTGGATAACTTCTCAATGTTCTTCAGAAAACAAAAATTATGATTTCTAATTTTTTAAATTTGAAACTAGTTTCATATTAACCTTGATTTATATGTGGTTAAACCTTGACTTGCATAAAAATCTGTCTAATAAATTTACCGTTGTTATGGATAAATTTATTATTTAAATTTCTATTAGGTTTTTAAACCAAAGATATTTTTAAAATTATTATCTAATATGATTTTATTAGATAAAATTATAATTTATAGGTTTTTAAATACTAGGTAAATATAATCATTTTAAAATAAGTATTTAAAGTAGTTATAGATAAGTTTTTATATAACCGACTCTAATGTAATTTTTAATAGTATCTCAACCCCAAATAAACATACCAACTAAACCTACCATTTTTTGTATCTAATATAGTCAAGACATCATTTCTCATATGCGCACCCTTCTCTCAACTTAGATGAACTATATTTCAGGTAACTATGGTATATATTCATTGCATATTATTGATAATAGTAATCTATAAATAATGATAGTATGTTTTGAATCAATTTATATTATATATATATATATATATATATATAACAACAATGGAAGTGTCTTAGGTGGTGTTTGGTTCAATGTAAATTTTTCAGTTACAATGTAACTAGAAATACATGGATTTTAAAATATATTGCAATCAAGTCTGGTGTTTGGTTATTGTATTACAAGATTTTGTATTTGGTTGAAGGAATTTATAAATTTAGAATTGAAAATATTTTATATACCAAAATATTTGTCATTTTAATGATTTTAAGTATTGTATTAATTAGTTTAACTATTACATTATTATTAACTTAGTCATTAAATTTATTAGTATATTTATTAAAATTTTATATATTTTCTAGTTTTGAATTTAATTATTTACCCAACAAAATAGCATTTCTGAAATTTTCATAGAATTTTAGAATGTTATTTAACATTTTTAATTATTGTATTGATCAGTTTAATTATTAGTTTTACTATTATATTTTATAATTTTTCCATTCACCAAAGGTATCCGTAAATGTTTACCAATACTTGTTTTTCCATACTTGGTCACATGTAAGCCACATTCTATACATGTGAGGAAGCTTAAATCCTTCATTGAATGTAATCTATGTCAAGGTTTTTTAAAAACCAAAGGCGAGTTTTCTAGGCATTTTTCAGCTGTGAGGTGAGGTGTAAGCCTTGAGGCATTTTAAAGCGTAAGTCTTAATTTTTTAAACAAAAACTATCAAATCATAAGTCATAGCATAAGAATACATCCAAACATAAATTATGTAGAAAGATAGTTAATAACAAAAAAACATCGATCTTGGAATACAACCAAAGGCTAAAAGTAAAATATTAATATTTCATAAAAATTATTCATTTCCCATCTTCATTGTCATCATCATCATCATCATCACCATTGTCACCATCATCATTAGATTCAGTATCATCCCAATTCATTTCTTCATCCATCAACATCGTTGTTTTCCCTTTGTCTATATTGGCGACAAAAATAGAGTTAAAAAATTATTCTGAAAATTTGGATAATATTGATAAGTTATAACTTATAAGAACAGGGCATACCACTAGCTTTTGAATTCTCAGATTATTTTCTACTTCTTTTGGATGGAAGTTGTGAACTTCCTTGAGTTTCTTCCACTTCTATTTCATGATCATCATCAATGTCATCATCAACATCAACATTTTCATCAACAATCCATTCATTATTAGATGGAATGTTTTCATAAACAAGTGGATCATAATCATTCTCATTGAGTGTTTTATGCTTAAAATGGCAATCCTTCAACTTTATGTTGTACATAATGTACACCAAATCTTCAAGTTTTTTTGCACTTAAACGATTTTTTTTTCTTTTTGTATGGATCTATATGAAGTTTAAAAATCAAAGTTCAACAAAAAATGAGAGATTCAATTAGATTGAAATTAAGACTTAATAAAAAGTAATATACTTATATATCTGATTATATATACTCCAATTTCGTTCACATCCTGATGATGAACAAGTAAGGCTTAAGAACTTTTGTGCAAATTTTGAAAGTTCCATGGCCTCACATCCAAATACTTCCCACCAATTAGCTATAAGGAACAATAATTTAGTTTTTAATTTGTAAATATAGATTTCATCTTTGACAAGTAATACAAAATGCATTAGGTCTAGTTTTTCTTTCCAGGAGAATGCAACTTGTATGTTGATTGTGCTTGTGGGCGTCCAAACAACCCTTTTTTCTTCTTAGATTGATCAAGTTGGATATCAACTAGATCCCTTTATTCTTGATTTAGAATCAACTTATCCATACAAATATACAAGCTAGTTCTAACTTTTGGATGCATTAAAAAGGAAGGATCATATTGAAATTGTGGATTTAGAAAATAAGCAACCACATGTAAAGGATGATGCAATTGGTAGTCCCACTTTTCATCTATGATATCCCAAATTTCTTTGTAATTTGACTCTTTCCCTCCCAAGTTTGTTGCTATTTCTTCTTTTGCCTTATCCATTACACCATAAATAAATCCCATAGCAGGCATCTTCTTTGAATCAACTAATCTTAAAACCACAACAAGAGGTTTTGTGGTCTTGATGGCATAGATTACACTTTGCCGAAAGACTTTTTCTCTCAAGATTATATTTTTCACTACTCTAACTTCTTCTTTGTTTGCCCAAGCACATGTTAACCACTCCCCAGAAGTGAACATTTGCCCCAATCCTTGTCTTGATTGAAGTAGGCTTTGTAAAGTCAAATATGCAGTAGTAAATCTTGTAGCAACTGGTCGAATCAACTCTCTGTGTGAATTTCCTCATCAATGCTAATACCCATCCATAATTGTATATGAAGTTGATCGCCTTCTTAGCCTTTAACAATGCATATTTGTGTTGAGGCAACTCTCCAAGCTTCTCTAATAACAAATCTAGACAATGTGCTATACATGGAGTCCAATATAATTGTTTTCTTTTCTCCATCAATAGGCTACGTGCATATTTGTAAGCTGATGCATTGTCTGTAATGATTTGAACAACATTCTCTTCTTCAACTTCCTCAACCACATCATCAAGGACTTTAAATAACAATTTTCCATCCTTCACCTTGTCTGATGCATCAACTGATTTCAGAAATACTATTCCCTCAGGATTATTAACCAAAAAGTTGTTTAAGCTTCACTCTCTTGTATCTTTTCATTTATCAGACATTATAGTAACTCTTGTGCTAGGCCATGTTTTCTTTTTATGTCTTCCACAGTGGTATTTGTTGTCTTAATCTCTTCATTCAAAATCAAATTGCGCAATTCATGTAATGATGGTCATTTAAAACCCTGACCATAATTGCCTATTGATATCACCATGTTTGCAAAAGAAGGACTTTTAATCACATTGAAAGGAATTCCATTCTGGAAAAAGAACCTACCAATATCCAAGCAAACCAAATTATGAGCTTCTTTTGAATTTTTTGCTATAGGAGTAATTGTTTGTCGAACTCCTACACCGGCATCATTAGCATCATCATTAATAACAAATAGATCCATTGGCCCTCGAAATCCCCTTGTGTAGTTATATTCGTTTGGACAAGAATAAAGAGCATGCATCAACTGTTAAATCAAATGTTTCTTGTACCTTGTGCTTCACTTCTTGTTTCTTTGTCATGTAATCATTAATCTCTTGCTTAACCTCTATGGGTGTTTTATCACAAGGCATAAAATTTTTATGTGTATCTCCTAAATGATCTTTCATCTGTTTTACTCCATCTTTAATCACTTTATTGCAAAATTTGAGTTTTCCCATCCCCCCGCTTGAGTACCATATTTCCATGCCAAATCTTTTCTGTTTTTATTTTCTGATGTACCACTAGGGATGTAAGTAGGGCAGGGAATCCCCCTTCCCCATGGGGGACCTGCCCCGACGGGGCGGGGATTCCCCAAAATAATCCCCCGAAGGGGCTGGAACGGGGGAAAACCCCTCCCCCGACTCGCAGGGCGAGGAGGGGAGGGGATGGGGATTGTATTCCCCTCCCCGCTCCTTGCAAGAATACCCGCAGGGATTCCCTGACTTGTAAATTAAATATTATATATATGTAATATTTATTAAAAATAACTCATATGATTAATTTTATTTATTAAAATAAAGTCAATATTGATATGATATTATAATGTCCAAATATTTGGTTTTTAAATATTTTTTTTGGGATTTATTAATAATGTTTTAGATTTTTAGTAAACTAGTGTTGCTCCCGTGCAATGCTCGAAGATAAATATATGAAAAATTGTTTTAAAAATTTTAATCAAATTTTTTTTATGTCCTATTATAGATAAATATATTATATTAAACTTAAGATCAGATAAAATAAGATATTTATCAATTTTACTTAAATCCCAACTTATCAAAAGTAGAACATCTTCTTCTCAAATCCCAACTTCCCCAATCAGCAATTCCCTTCTTTAGTTCTTCATACTATCCATTACTTCATTATTCTCCTCTTCAGTTGATCATAACATCAATTACTTGTTAGTATATTTCATTTTTTCACCTAAAAGTTTTTTTAAATTTTAAATTAAAAATTTTTAAACTGCTAATAAGATTTTTAAATTTTAAATTAAAGATTTTGAAACTATCTATAATATTTTTAAACTATCCATAAGATTTTTATGGATAAGATTTTTAGTAGATCTTGCTAGTACATTTCATATTTATTTATGGGTATAAAATAATAATAAATGTTGTTATAATAAAATTAAAAATGTATACTCGTTTAATTTACTTATGTTAATTATTTTTTAAAAATTAATAAACTATTTTGATATGACGTTTTATATAAACGTTTTACTTACTAAAATATTTTTAAAATAGCAACAACATATATTAATTGGAAAAATATTAGTAAATGTTGTACTTATAAAATATGAAATTACTTTCGATTTAAATAAATTTATTTTATAATTAAATATTGACTTTAAATTTTTTTAAAAAAGTACATTAAAGTATGCCAATCTGAAACGGTCCCAAACCCTTATCTCTTCTTGCTTTCTTTCTATCTTTCTTTTAGGGTCTGTTTGGTTGTCTGTAAAGTAAAATTACAGTGTAAGTGAAAATGCTGCATTTCAATTTATATCATTGCTGTTTAGTTTGCTGTAACTGGAAATGTTGCATTACTTTTAATTTGTTTGGTTTGATGTAAGTTAGAAGATATGACCACCATGTAAGTGGAGGGGGTGAGATTACCCCAAATATACAGTATTATTATTAATTATTTAATACATTTTAAAAAATAATTTAAAATAAAATAATTAATTTAATTTAATTTAATTTAATCTTTAAATTAATTAAATGATTTAATAAAGTATTTATTACATTTAAAAATAATAATGAGAAACTTAAATAACTAAGCCAAATATTGATAATAAGAAACTTAAATAATTAAAGCACTAACTCTAAATAATTAATTTAACTCTCCCTATCTATTTTTGACATTAATGTAAAAAACTTAATTAATTAATTAATTTAATGATAATTTTATTAAATTAAAAATATATAAAATTCTTTAATTTTATATAAAAATTATTTTTTAATTAAAACCAAATACAAATTGGTATATTTTAAATAAAAAATAAATTTAATAAAACATAAATAAGTATAAGTTTAATTATATTAACAATTGATTACCCTATAAGTTTTCATTATCTTTTAATGCATAATTTGGAGAGAAGAATGGTAATTTTAACCCAAATATTTTTTCTTTTCATGTAAGTTGAAAATCTTTGCAAAAGTACACTAAAATCGCAAAAACTTTTTTTATATGTAAAAGCCGATTTCACGACGAAATTAAACAACCTTTTACATGTAAAACCAGTTACATTACAGCTACTTGCAGCTACTTCTAAGTAACCAAACAGCCCCTTAGTCGCCAACGCGCCTGTCAGTGTCGCGAGGATTTCTTGGCTATTGGGCTTTCCATCATCGACTCCAAGGTATCCTTCATCTCATTATCCTACTCAGACTTCTTCTTTGGTGATTATAGTTTCCTTTCTTTGTAGTTTTTCATATGTAGGCTAGATGTTTGTTGTAATGCCCGTGAGAAATTGGTGTTTTTGCTTGCTCAAAATTTCTCTTTTTTCCACTATTTTTTTAGAATTATGCACATTATTGTGTTCTGTGATCTTTTCTTTATGATATCATGTGAATTATGTAACTTAGATGTTTGTTGTAATGCTTGTGAGATTGTTTTGTTTTCCACTACTTCTTTTGAATTGTGTGTGCATTTATGTACTACTTAAATTTTTATTTTATGATATTGTGCGAATTATGTGCGTGTTTTAATAAGTTATGGAGGGACAATTATTAGTTACATTTTCATGTTTTTAACACTAGTCTTGGTTTAGGAATTATATAATCTCTAAATGTTTCTTGGTGACTTAGATATTGAGGGGGTGTACACTCTGAGGTAGTGTGGACTACTTTGTTTAGTTGATGAAGAGCATATTTGTTTCAACTCATGCTTAATGCTATATACCTGTTGATGCACATGCATTAATTAAAACTTTTGCCATAAACTTCACAGTCTTCACCTCCCTAAAAATGACCGATGATGCTACTCAATCTACACAAAATAATGTTTCACCAATGCAAAGTGCTACACAATTAACACCAAGAATTAACACCAAGAGAAGAAGATGCCTTAACTACAGTTGCATCATCAATCCCTTCTACAGGTCCAAATGAAGAAGAATTAGTTTTGAGTGGTAAACAGGGGTTAAAATTAGAAGTATAGAGTCATTACAAGAGGCAAAAGATTGATGACAAGTGGAAAGCTATATGCAATTATTGTGGAAAAAAACTTGGTGGAGACACAAAAAATGGGACAAAGCATTTGCATGATCACTATGCTATATGTCCACAAAAGAAAGTAAGAGACATAAGGCAAGCATTGTTGAAATCCAAGGTTGATGCTAGTGGCAAACGATTAATTGGGACTTATGTTTATGATCAAAAAGTTGCAAGGAAAAAAATGGCTACAATGATCATTATGCACGAGTATCCTTTGAAAATAGTAGAACATGTTGGATTTTTAGATTTTCTTAGTTCGGTTCAACCATTGTTCAAGCCTATTTCAAGAACTACAATAAAAAATGATATTATGAAGATGTTCGAGCATGAGAAATCAAGAACAATGAAGCTATTTGATTAAAGTCGGAGTAGATTTGTAATAACTACAGACATGTGGACTTCCAATAATCAAAAGAAAGGGTTTATGGTGGTTACTGCGCATTACATAGATGATGATTAGAATTTAAAAAGCAGAATTATTAGCTAATAATTTTTGTCACCTAGTTCTTCATCATTTATACTTTATAAATCATATGTCTTTAATTATATTTTAACGATTTTGATAAATAGATTCATTTATGTGCCATGGCCATATACTTCTCAAGTTTGGTGTGAAGTACTTGTGAATTGTTTGATGGATTGGAATCTAGATAACAAGTTATCTACGTTGACTTTGGATAATTATTCTACAAATGACTTACTTGCGAGTCTGCTTGTGAATAAGTTATCAAGTAGCAATCTTTGTATTGATGGAAAATTCTTGCATATGCGTTGTTGTGCACACATTTTGAATTTGATTGTTAAAGATGGCTTGGATGTGATTAATGATGCAATTGAGACCATTCATAATAGTGTTGCATTTTGGGTTGATACACCTAAAAGAAGTGAGAAGTTTGAAGAAACTGTGCATCAATTGAAAATGAATTTCACTAAAAAATTGGTCTTGGATTGCAAAACTAGGTGGAATTTAACTTTTTATGCTTAATGTTGCTATTGGCTACAAGGATGCTTTCAAACGCTTGAAACAACGAGATTCTCTTTATAAATGTTGTTCATTTGTTGAAGAATGGGAAAAGGCAAAAGGAGATTTGTGACAGATTGAAACTATCTCCATGGGGTGACTAAGTTATTTTCAAGAACAAAGTATCCTACAACTAACCTATATTTTCCTAGGATCTGTGAGATTAACATTTGCTTTGACAAAATGGGTTAGTTGTGGCATTGACTATATTGAATCAATGGCATTGAGAATGAAGACAAAATTTGAAAAATATTGGGATAGAATCCATGATGTTATGGGTGTAGCAATTGTTTTGGACCCTAGATTCAAGTTAATGTTGTTGGAGATGTATTTTCCCATTTTTTATGGTGAGGATAAAGCAAAGAGATGAAATTAAAAAAAAAATCATACTCTTTGTTATGATTTGATGGAAGAGTATTCATATGTAAGAAATGCTACCTTTGTTGACAAACCTTGACTAGAGAACCTTGATATCTTCGACCGAGTTTGACTGAAGTCGTCCCCACTTGTCAGCTTTCTTCCTTGTTTTGTGGATCTTGTCGGTCTGGTGAGGAGTTGTTGAGTTGCAATTATTGGAGAAGTCTTGCTTTCTTTTAAGGCCTTGGTTTGAAGGCCAGTTCATCTTCAAAGCTTCTTCTTCATCTTCCTCATCACCTGATCCCCTTTCCTTGGATTTCTTTGTACTGGCAGTAGCTAAGGAGAGTGGAGTTTCTGGATTTGGTTCTTTTTCAAGATTCCAGGTTTTTATTTTGGGTTGTTAATCCTTTTAAGCTTCAAGTCTGGTATAGTTATTGGAGAAATATGCTTATTTGTGTATTTTATGTGTATAAGCTGCCTTGTGATTTAAATTAATTAGAGTTATGCATGCTTGCTTGTTTTCGTTGAGTTGGTAATATTATTGGGATTTCAGAATGTTGATTCTTTTTGAAAGTTGCAGTCTAATGTTATTCTTGTTGGTTAACAGATTTTGGTGATGTTTGGTTCTTAAACCTGGGTTACTTCCTAGTATATTTTTTTACATGTTTAAAAATAAGTATGCAGAGATCTTAAATCTTGTTTATGTTTGGGTGTTGTAAAGTTGTTGTAGTGGTGGTATTAATGAGTTTTCTGGAATATATATATTTATATATACTCATTTTATGGAAGGAAGTTTACATGATGCTTTGCAAATTCTGGCTTATGAGTTAAATCATTGTTGAGATTCCTATCTTATTAGGCTAAACTGTTTTTTTTTTAATTAGCATTTAACCTGGGAAGTTATAACTGTATTCATGCTTTTGAGTTTATTAGTGGAATGATTAATTTCCTTAGAATGCATTATCTGTAATTTTCTTGACTTAGTTTTATATGAGACCAAAGAATGCCTTTAGTTTAATTATGATATTTTTATATGCACCTTGTAAGCTTGAACCTGTAAACTAACATGCATGTTTTAAATTATTTAGATATAGGTTTACATGTTTGTAAACTTGAAATTGTGAGTGTGTAGCCATGTTGTAGTTTAGTTAATATTTATTAACATTTTGGTCTAAGCATGGCATCCTTTATCATGTATGATACTTTATTGTTTGTATATATGTATATATAATTGTGAATGAGGTGTCCTGATGCTTTAGTTGGCCTAGACATTCTAAATGGTGATTATCATGTTGTGATTGTTAACTGAATCCTCATTGTTTAAGCTTGGTGATTAAATACTTGTTATTTTATTTTATTTTATTTGGTGTTTTAAATTTAAAGTTGTGGTTTGAGTTGGTGTAAATTCTTTCTCTGGGGCTCAGTTGTAAGTTAGGCCCGGCCCAAGACTTATTTCTAAGTTTAGTTTATTTTGTTGGGTTAGATTTCTGTAGCGAGCCTTAGTTCGCAGGATTTGATGAACCTGACCTTGTAGCCCGGAACCAGGTAGGCTCGCGCACCTGTTTAATTCTGCACTTATTGGTGTATGGTTAATTATTGAACTATTTAGTAATTTGATTGATTTATTTATTTACTTGTTTATTTGTTTATTTATTTATTTATTTTGTTTTTGCATTATTTATTCGGTATTCTTCTCTGTCCGTACTTTGTGTTTCTACGGTTTTAATACATCTCCATTCCTAGCTCGCCCAACTAGGAGGAGTAAATCCTAGCCATGTACACATGTTTTCTGTAGTAGCGCTACCATCCGACTGCGATCGAAGATCCAATTTCAACTGTTGATATTCTGTCTATTCTATTCCGACTTCACAGTCGAAGATCCAGCCTCGTGGTGTTGATTTCTATTATTAGTCAGGGAGATATGCACATCCATTTTTCGCGTATTTTTGAATTTCTGAATCTGATTATTTCTGTATTCTGAGCATTTTCTATATTTCTCCCTGGACTATAATTATTCTACAATATCTGTATTGTCTGTATTTCTGTGATCCTACTAGGCCTTGTGGCTCATACACTCTGTAATTTTCTCTTTCGCAGGAGAAGATTAAGAATAGGATTGGGGTTTATCTTGGAGTCGTCTTCCTGTCTGTGGTTGCAAACCTTATAGTGAACTTTTCCTGTGTGAGTAAGACTTGTATTCTGTTTGTATTTTGATTTGTAAATTGTATGTGTGGCACTATTTTTGGTAGAGCTGCAAAAGCCCATATTTGTATTAACTCTGTTATTGTTAATTGATCTATTTGTAGTTCGGTATTATTGTTTCTTGTCCTGCTTATTAGGGTTGACTCTGACCAGGTCAAATCTGAGGCCTTACACCCAGTGGGCCCAGCCCTGTTGGATGCGGCCGATCTGCCAGTGGTCTGATAAGTGCTTATGTATTAATAATACGAAGTATTTTTTTTCTTACAATGAGCATTACTTTTCTCAGATTTTATCGCTCATATATGTGTATTTGTGTTACTTTTGTGCATGTAGGGTTGTGGAAACAAATATGGAAGAAAAAAGCCAAAGTAGATCGTGAATGCACGTTGTTGATGAAATCTTGGAGTGAACAAATGTGAAGGCACATGTTGTATTAAAAAAATATGAGTGTGTACCAACCTCTATTGTGCTTGAGTGAACATGCAAATTAGAGGGACAAAAAGGCAGTCACACTCATGTGTTCCGACTTGTGCAATGCTGGCAGATTATCGTTGAATGTGATTTTGATGAAGAAGCAACACGATCTACCGCATAAATGTGTACCCATTTATGTGGCCTCGATGAAAAGTGTGAATTTGGGAGTATTTTGGCAGTACTGTAGCAAGTATTGTAGTAAATCACTATAGCAAATTACTGTAGCAATTACACGCCCGTGTGTATGCCCGATTCCAACCCTATTTAAGTGCGATTTTAGCCCGTTTGGAGAATCTTTTTCCCATTTTTTGCCCATCTCTTCACCATCTTTGGAGGTGCTCGCGGTTAGGGTTTAGAGGGGATTTGGCAAGGCTTTTAGAGTGGGTCTACGACTTTCAACACCGCGTTCCTTTAGAAGAGAGTTATTGGGGAAGTTTTCGTCGGCATCGATTCGGTGAGGTGTGCTTTAGGCTTGACGAGGGAACCTTTGGAGAAGACGCGGCCACTCCACAAGACCATCGACACGAATACCTACTTATGGATTGCATGCTTTTACTTTCGATTTCATTATTGATTGTATCTCGCTCCATGGAGAGCTAAACCCCTAGTGGGTACTTGGACTTGTAAACCTTAGGATGATATTGTTTCTTTGACCTTTCTATTATGTTTCTTTAATTGATGTATTTAATTGAGTTCTAACCTTGAATGCTTATTGAATGGGTTTTTCCTTAGAGTGACACTAGAGTTGAGAACCTATATTGGTAATCCTTGTGAGTGAGTGACACACCATGAGGGCTAGACAAAGTAAGATTGGAGATGATCGAGATGGTGAGTCGAGAAGTAGCGGAATGTCCTTTTTCCCTTCTGGTGTGATTTATCCTACCTTCACATTTCAAGAGTTCTTTGCCGTCACAATAGAGTAAAGTGCTAAAAGACGAACTCCGCTGTGGCTTAGTTGCGTAAGCAACAGAGTGAAGCGTTGAAGTAATCCTTAGTATCTGGGGCTTAATTGTGACTAGTTATCTTTCGCCTGTACTAAAGGGTTAGGTCTATGTTAGAGAATAGGGTTTATCACTTGGAGTCCTTAGAGCTTTAAACAACTTTGCACAGTGTGAGGTGTTGAGACTGAGCGATTTCTCCGTCGGGAAAAGTATAGGGTTAGTCACGGTTGACCTTAGGTTTGGGACCGTGTATTTTAGGATTTCCACGACTCATTAAGCATTAGTTAGGAGACATAATAGTTGGTTTTGCACTTTAAGCAATAATCCTAGGGGGATCAATGTCCGGGTGCCCCACTTTCTATCGATTGCCTTTCCTCTAATTTTTTTATAGCGTCTCTCTTTCTTATTCCTTTTATTTCTTTTCATATTGATATTTTTCATACCACTATCGATCCATCTTTACTTTAGTTACGTAGTAATCCTTGTGCTTCTAATCACTATGCCCTGTGGATACGACTACCCACTCACCAGGGTATTATTACTTCGATAAACCCGTGCACTTGTGGTTCACAAGCAAAATGGCGTTTGTCATGGGCCCGGCTGTGGGGTTGGGAGTGTGACATTATCTAAATCAAAAGTGAATAAATCCAGTGGTGGTGGCGGTGGTTTTGTGGGTAACTCTTCACAAATATTGGCCAATGATGATGATGCGGAATTCTTTAGCAATTATCAATTATTTGTTGCTTCTCGTGGATGTCAAATGGAGAATGTGAAATCGGAGTTGGATAATTATTTAAATGAGTTTGTATTTGCTAGTGAAAGCCGATTTTGATATTTTGAGTTTGTGAAAAAAATGCTTTGAAGTATCCTACTTTACAATTAATTTCAAGAGACATTTTAGCAATTCCCGAGTCTACCATAGCTTCGGTATCGGCTTTTAGCACAAGCGGGAGATTCATAGATCCACATCGTAGCCGACTTCACCCAAACACAATAGAGGTGTTGTGTGCACATAAGATTGGTTGAAAGGTATTATTAATATTGTTACTTGAATATATTTCTATTAAGTTAATGTTATTTATGAGAAATTTGTTTCTTTACTTTCTTTTTTTTTTTTAAAGATTCTTGGTCAACAATTCAATCTATTTGTTCTACATTTGATGAAGAGGAGGATGAGAATGATGAGGTAAATACGATTTTCATATAATTTTATTTTTAACTTTGATATTATTTATGATCTTATTTTGTACTTACAATTTTATTTATTATTGAAGGTGGAGCTATCATATCAAGATGGTAGTGGTATTGGATTCTCAATTTCAAAGATTTGAAGAATGGAAAAATTAATGAATATGAAATTGTTGCTCTAGTTTTTGTATAATGAATTTTATGAATGAATTTGTGCCTATAATTTACTTTCAAACTTTATGTTATTTGTAATAATTAGTTTGTTGTACTAGTACAACTCTTACTAAAACTTTGCTTCTCTCTCTCTCTCTCTCTCTCTATATATATATATATATATATATATATTTGTGTCTCTATGTGAAGGGTTAGGAAATGGGAGAGGAACGGGAGGTAATGGAATGGTTTGGAGTGAGTATGGAAAGGAGTTATACTTCTCTGCTTAGCCTGAGGTACTCTCTCAGTTCACTAAAGATCATACCTTTAGTGTAAAAGTTCTCTTTTTTAGCTTCATTTTTCAGTGAAATGAGTTTGCTTTATGTTCGTGTGCTTCTTATGATGTTTTCTTCAGCTAAAAATGTCATCTTTTTTGTGTTTCTTTGTGTAATGTGATTGCTTGGATGTGTTTTCTTCTCTTAGAATTTTACTGGTTGTCCATTTTTTTCAATCTTTTCTGTGGATTTGTCCTTTAATTCTTTATTATTGAGTTCATGTTTCCTCACTTTGAAATATTCTTTGATTTGAGCTTAAATTCTGGTATATTTCTTGATTTTATAATGCGTTGAACTTCACCGATGCAAGACATATGGATGGAAATGTTGTAGCTCTCATAGCTTCACTTGGGGAGCATAATCTTGAATTAGAGGTATTCATTTTATTAATTCCCTTGTTTCAATTTTCAAGTAGTTAGATGAACAATTGATTTGATAATCCTATAGAATATACTGGACATCAATTTTTTAATATGAAATGGAATACAACTTGTAGTTGTAGTATCTTGTTGTCACGCTCCAAACCCGAAGCGTTGACAAACGGCCGCATACCTACAAGGCCATAACTAAGTAGGCACGCAAGGCCTCAAAACCTGTCTTACACTAGGAAGAACAACATCTAACAAGGACAATAAATTTCAAAAGTAAAGAAAACTACAATGTTCAAAATATAAAGAAAACACATAACACCGTCTGACATAACTATTAAATAAAACAAGAAAAGTTCAGTCCACAACAAAAAGAGAGTTTATTAACTCTGCAGCCACTAGACGGCGACTTGCTCACGACCTCGCTAAGATGTCCACCACTCAACCCTACTCCTGATCTTAAAAGAAATGAGAACAACTTAATGAGCTTGGGAGCCCAGTAAGCAACCACTAAAAATATCGGGATCACAAAAAATTCAATAATTTCTAAGAACATACAAAATGTAACATAATAAAATAAATATCAAAATGAAACCCAGAAACCAAAAATAATTTAAAACAGATTTAATTTACCAAAATAACAAGCATATAAGTCCCCCAAACAACTAATGCCAAAACAAAATATCAGAATTCATTTATTTAAACTCGGTAACCTAAGTCAGATTTCAGAGCTCATATGTTTACCTTCGGTGACCCGAGCCAGAATGTCAGAAACTGTTATTCTTCACCGACGGAACAGTGTGAAACTATAGTTCATGTCAGAAGTACGTGTCGATACGGTCAATATTTAACCCCCAGTGACAGGGTTATTGCATAGTTAATTGGGGACTACGAGTTTCTATAGCAAAAATATGTCGGATCCAAAATTATCGTCAACACAATAATACTAGAATTCAGTGATCCCATTTTCTAACAAAATAATTTCAATTATATCAACAATAACACATTTAGCAAAACAATAATTAAATAGCCAATATGTGACAACATCAATTAAGATAAATAATCAATACTGTCTACATAAATAAGATTATATAATATATATATATATATATATATAATTTCTGAAACAATTCTACATTTAACAACATTTCTTTCTTTTCTTTTAATAATTGGATAAAAACAAAATAAAATAAACAAATGACAACTCATGTCAAGTTAACAAATACATATATGATCTGTACTATGCTAAAATAACATAAATTAAATATCAACATATTTGTAAGTAATCATCAATAGGAAAAAATATTAATAATCAATAAATAATTTGTGAATAGTGTAAGAATGGTTTTTTTCCCTAAACAGTAAAAAATCCAAATTAATTAAATAACTATGTAAACCATTTTCAAAAATAAAAAATTCCCATATACATATACATACAGATTTACATGTGATTTACTTAGCTGGAAAAATCCCCAAGCTATATAATCCACTTGGACACTAAAATCAAAATTCTAGAGAAGACCCTAAACATAAACATTACACTTTGGCTTAGATTCAAAGTTAAATTAAAACAATAACCATTGACCAAACCAAGCTGGCTACCTAGATACTAAATCAAACACACACCATGCACTTAGTCCTTAATCAGTCAAAGATAAATAAACAATTTAATAACAAACACAACAAAGAGTTATGGTCTTCAATTATAAGAGGAAAACAAACAGTGATGCCTTGACAAACTAAACCAAAATAAATTATGTACAATCAATTACTCTATTCTCCAAGAGCACTTGCTAGCTTCAATCCATAACATTCACATTAGTTAATGCATACTCCTAAAATGCACAAAAAAATTGAATAAAACCATTTACCAGCATTACAACATAAGAGCAAAAATTTAGCGACCCATGATATCAAACAAACTAACCTAAGCTTACCAGAAAAACAAAATAACAACTATTACTGTTTCCTTATGAAGCTTAAGCAAATACAGTATCTAAACAATTAATCGATTATAAGATATATATAAGTGGACTGTAGAACCTGGGTTCCATCCATCAAAATTGGGTATCATCTGCAAATTCTAAATTACTAATAAAAAAACAAAAACTATGCTTCCTTATAATAAAAAGCAATACAATTTATCAATATATAAAGAACCTAACTTTGCATGAACACAGGCATCCTAACCAATAAATTTAATATATATTTATATACATATATTAAATTTGTGAGTGCTAAAATAGTGGATGCCAGCACCACTGAATCCCACATTAATTTCAAAAAAAAAATTTGATATTTTTTTGAATCAAGAATAATGCTTTTAACACATAGAGAACTTGATCATGAATAGAGGCAACAACAATCTTGCAAATCTATATAGAAAATTCATTGTTCAATGCCCAGTTTCATCATGAGAAAAATCAATCCACCAAGTAGATAACATAATCCCTAAACAAGAACATTAAACAATATCACTACAAGATCTAGGAGATAAAAAGTATTCCACCACTTAACCATAGATCTAGGAAGAGAACGCTTACTTCACAACAATAACGACACAACCCTTGACGAAGAGACCTATCTCCGTCCTCACCACCTGCACCACACACAAAAAAAAGACAAGAGGAAAGAGGCTAGATCTCTTCTTTTTTCTTAATCCAAACAGGGATCTACCACGGAAGAAATGAAGAGGCGACGGCTAGGATTTTGAAAACCTAAATAAAATATAAAGATAAATAAATAAAAAAAGTTTTTTTCTTTGTTCCGTAACTGCCATGCATGCACAATTAAATAAAAAAAAAACTCATGGTGCCCATACTTGTGTTAGTTTGGTATTGCTGGGATTATATGTCTGAAACTATTGAGAGGATTTGATATTTCAAACATTAATACTGTGTTGTGGTTATGTGCCAATTTTTGTTTGTGCACCTTTAGGTCCATATTTTTGATGGATTTGTTTGGTTTTTTGTTCCTTATATGCATTTGAAGTATCTATCATGCGAATGATAAGGTTGCAAGAGTTACGAATCATGTACGTTAGGTTTGGCATTGAGTATGTTTGTAGATTATGTTTATATATTCTTATGATTTTCTTCCTTTTGATACACAAATATGTGTTGCTTGTTTGAATAATTTAAGATCTGTTTTTTGTAAACTTAGAATATCCAACAGGAGAAATGAAAAAGACCTTCATGGAGTTGTCAATGTCCAATTGTACCAGCCATGTTCTATAGTTTTGCAATTTAGTTGGCAATTGTATTGAAACAATGAAATTTTACTTATAGATTCAGTTATATAAACAAGGAATAATAATGTGATTTGAGCTTAACCAAAGGAAAATAAGTGGTGGGAATAAATTTTAATCATGAAAAATATTCATGAGAAAGTTAAGCATTAAAAGTATGGCTGCATAAAACTGACGAAGTATGTTTCTTTGAATGATTACCAAACATTTAAGCAAAATAATTCTCTAAATTGCACATCAGATTATAATCTCCAAGTTTCTTTAGTTTATACATTTTTATGGTAACTTTTCATTAATGTATACTTTTGTGTAAACTCATTATCATGAAATATTCATTAATTTTTGAACCCAACAGTCATGGGAATCATAATTGTATTTGGTATTTTTCATTTCAGAGTCTTCACTCTTCAAACTAAACTTTCATATATTACATGTGAAAGCAGTTCTCTGATGTATTATTACAAATCAAGAAGCTTTGTATGGAGATAGCAGGATACTGTAATAAATGGAATGCTAGTAACAATTCCTTCAATATGGTAATATGTGTAATATTATTATTATTATAGGTAAAAAAATTGGTGGAGTGGGGATTCCTGACCCCACGGGGATCTCCGCGAGGGAGTAAATGGGGGAATTTCTCATTTGAGGTGGGGAATCCCCACCCTGCCCTGCCCCACTTGCATCCCTATGTATCACTAATTCCACTTGTTCCCTTTGTAGTCATATCCACCTAGATATCTAAACGAAAAAAATGACACTGAAAAAACCCACAAAGAATAGATAAGAATATTAAGTTATATGGAAACAATCAAGACATACTAAATCAGGCGGAACAATCAAGGAATAAATCAATGCAAATCAAATCATGTGGAGATGGTTAAGGGCTGAATCATATCAAATCATATGGAGAAGATTAAGGGTTAAATCAAGGGAATATTCAATCTCTATAATTAAGTTATTTAATTATATGTTTCATATTCTTTGTCACTTAAAAAGCACAATAATGCTAAAAAAATTGATACTTACTGAAACGTCTCTGGAAAAATCGGGTCACACATTGTTTCCAATGATCGTCATTTGTCACAGCTTGCCATTTGTTGTTCACTGAAGAAAGTTTGTAGAAAAATTAAATGAATACAATGGCTTCTGTTGTCCATCTAAAGTGTTACTTTTTTTTTTTAGTATAGTCCTTCTCTTTCCCATTCTTTGGTGACAAATCTCTTATTTCTACAGTCAACATCCATATTTTCCTTATTTATTTTTAATGTGTATATATTTCTATTTTTTATCTTGCTTTTTTACCCTTAGAAATGAAGTAATTATCATTAAATTATAATTAAAGCATGAAGTCTCAATCTATGTGCCTTCTTACATTGAGGAGTATGTTTCAACTTTAAAGAACAAGGAGCATGTCTTAATGTATATTTTTGCGCTCGCACATGCTTTTAAAAACCTTGATATGCATTGCATTAATTTTTCAAAATCGTGTGAATCGAATAGTAAATTTTTAAATTTTAGTAATTTAAGTTACATATAATTCTAAAACTCTCCAAACAAATATTATCTTAATGTAAATACATGAAATTTAAACGGACTCTGGAGCCTGGATTCAAATCCCATCACTCTCAAAAATAATAAAGATTTTTTTATTGGTTGAGAAATCCTGCATGGCGAGCTAGAGAAAAGCACTCCATACCTGTAGGGAAGGAAGAGGATTCTCCACTCCATCGGGGTGGATCCTTATGAATTTTGCCCCATCTACACCATTGCTCAATAGTAATGGATGCAAGCCGTAAAAGCTTAGAGTAATGCTATATGAGGCGAAGAAAACACGAACCGACCCACACGATCGATGTGGTCGGTTACTTGATTTTTCTTTTTTATTTTAAAAAAGTAAAAAGGGGAGAAACACTCTCTCTCTTTCTCTCTCTCTCACGTGAGTCCCTCTCCCAATCCCGGTGGCTTCTCCCGTTGCTTTCCCCGCTCGCCGCCTGCGCTCGCCCTGCCCGCTTGCTCTCCCACTCCCGCTGCCCTCGCTCGCCCTCTGCCTCCCGCCACTTCCCTCTCCCAATCCCGGTGGCGCTCCCGCCACTCCCCGCCTCCCTTTCCAGCCCTTGCCCTCCTCTCCCACTCCCGTGGCGCCTCGCCGCTTCCTCTCTCCCACTCCCGGCCGCTGCCCTCTCCCACTCCCCGGCCTCCCCCCCCGCTCGCCGCTACATCAAAGGTATAATTTCTGATTAGTGATTAGTATTATGATGATTAAGTTTGTATTTAAAAAAAAAATTATGATTAGTATTGTGCATGAAACACAATTAGGTACAAGTATTTTGGTTTATAAAGAGATCATCATGATTAAGATTGTATTATAAAAAATTTCTGATTAGTATTGTGCAGGAAACACAATTAGTTACAAGTATTTTGGTTTATAAAGAGATCATGTTGGGTGATTAAGTTTGTACTTATTATTTTGATTTATAAAGAGATCATGGTGGGTGATTAAATTGCTAATTTTGATCAAAAGCTAAAAAAATGTGAGTGTTTATTGTTTGCGTAATTTGTAAATTTATTGTTTGTCTAATTTTTGTTTAGAAGTCTACTTAAAGCACGAACATGGAAGAAGTGATACTTGGGTGTAATGAGCAAGGAAAAGATGATGTGGAAGTTGGATGTTCAAGTTATGAAATACATGCCAAAGAAAAACCGGTAGATTTGGATTTAGTTGAAAATATTGTGCCGGAGGCCGGTATAATACTTGATTCCGAAGAAGAAGTTTATAAATTGTATATCAAGTATGCGCGGGATGAAGTAACAACAACGTACAGAGTTAAAGATGGCACTCACCTGCAAATGAAAGGCTGCCCAAGCCTTCTCAATATTCTTGAATGAATCCTTATTTCTCAAAATTATGAAAAAATAAACTATTGAAAGGATACATATGGCAGAAAATTGTGATGCCTCTAAACTATAGAAGATAATATGAAAATAAGAAATACAAATCAACTTGAGTAATTTATCCACCACTGTTAAGTATGACACATAAACTAATGAACACTCGTTCTTGTATACTTGGACATGATTCAACTGCAATAATCAATATAAAGAACTTGAAATGTACCAAAATTTTTTTACATGGCATGGACCTTGACAGCAGACCACTGTCTGAAGAAATAGCACACTACCAATCAATGCTTAATAATTGTTAGTTAGTTTTACAGAACGTGAATGCCCAGTGCAGAATATCTATTTAAGTATAACAATGAGTACCTATCTTTCTTCAAGTATGTTGGTAAATTAATTCAACTAAATTCACCAAAACCTGCGCTCAATTTTGATACTCGCAACACTGAAAAATCATCCATTCACTCCATCAACAGAATTGAGAAATGTCTAAACCCAAATCACCACAAACAAATTTAAACACATTAAACAGCATGTCAAAAAAAAAAGCAAGAAAAAATAATCTATGATAAAGCAAACAACTTGCCAAAAGTCAAAAACAAATATTACTGAATTAAACAGGAAACAATTATGCAAATCTTCAATAACAAGTTAGTGAACTTGATAACTTACTAGCGATTTAAATATTTAGTTGCTGCAAAAGACGAATGAAAATCTTCAATAACAAGTTAGTGAACTTGATAACTTACTAGCAATTTAACTTATAGCTTCTCTGGTGTCCATCTGCAGGTTACATCAAGCTTGATAGATATAAAAAAATAGCAAACAAACAAACAGTTTCAGAAGAATAAAAAGGCTCAGATCTTGCCCCACTGTTCTATTGCATGGATAAACATGAATCAAGGGCTGCAACTAAAGTTGCCACACCACCCAATTTCTATACTCTTTTATAGGGCAAATCATCATGGCCAAGACAATCATTACTAAAGAGTAAGAGTAATGCTATATGAGGCGAAGCAAACACACGAACCGACCCACGTCGACGGAAAAGAAATACATGATGCAACAAAATATATCAACCAACAGATTTAAAAAGCAGAGGCTCAGATTCAACAATAATGATGTTCTCCCATCCTTCCCCCTCCTTCTACAACAATAACAGTGGCGGTTGCCTACTAGGCCATCTAAGCCACTATGCCATCGTTAGAGAGACGAAGCGAGGATAGAAATTTTTTTAGGGCATCATTGCCTCCTGCACTGATTTCAAGGTGAGCCGGGCTTTTTGTGCCAAGAAATTCGAGAGAACCAACCACACGAAAGAGAGAAACGAGTTCCACACGAGAGAGACGGAAACTAGGGCCGATATGTGCCCTAGTTTCTCTTCAAAGCCAAACGAGAGAGGGGCGGCTGCCGGAACGGGTACCGGGAGAGGGGAAGGGAAGCGCGGCCGGGAGCACAGAGCCACACGAGAGAGAGAGAGAGAGATAGGGAGATAGAAGGCGAGAGAGTCCCACATGAGAGAGCACGAGAGAGATAGAAACTAGGGCCGATATGTGCCCTAGTTTCTCTTCAAAGCCAAATGAGAGAGGGCGGCGGCCGAACGGATACCGGGAGCGGGGAGGGAAGAGATCGGTCGGAATGGGTACCCGGAACCGGGGACAAAGAAGAGAGTCAGTCATAATGGGTACCAAGAGCGGGCCGGGGAAGAGAGCGGTCGAACGCAGTACCGTGCACGGGGAGTGAAGCCAGGGAGGCGGAGGAGTGAAGTGGCCCAGAGCGAGGAAGGAGGAGGCGGCAGGCACGGCCGAGAGAGGGGAAGGAAGCGGGCCGGAGCGGGCGCCGGGAGTGGGAGAGTGGCTTGAACGAAGCCCTAATTTCTAGATAGAGAGAACCCCGAGAGATAGAGATGCGCTTTCTTTGTTTCTCCCCTTTTTACTTTTTTTAAATAAAAAGAAAAAAAGAAAATCCACGTAACCAGCCATATCAGTCGTGTGGCTGGTTCGTGTGTTTTCTTCGTCTCATATAGCATTACTCAAAAGCTTATCCCTTTGCATTGAGGAATTTGAAAGCAATTTCAAAATTGTGAGGGGTTTATTTGCGAAAATATCCCAAACACTTTGCACATGTAGCTCCTCCGTCCGAGTTCTTGGTCCGCGTGTGAATGGCGACGAAGGGCGTGGCTCCGGCGTCGGTGCCGGCAGTGGGGACGAGTGGCAGTGCGGTGCCCGGCGGCGGCGGTGGGACTGATTGGGAGCATGGTAATTTCGCTGGCTCTAGCGGTGTAGACGATTGGGAATGCATTGATTCCGATCGTTAAAAGGCTGCAGGACATCTTAGTGCTGGTTGAGAGGCCGTCGAGCATTGATCTTGTTGATTAGGGTTCTTTGTTATTCCCTGTTCAAATGTTAAGGATTTGAGTTTACATCTCTTTTTGAACTGTCTTTGCCTTGCTATGTGTTGATATGCTTAATTGTTTTGATCTTCGATTTAAACATTATAATGATCATAAGTTGAATTGCAAGTGAAAATCATGGGGACTTTGATGATGTGGTTGTCTTTGATTTGTTGTGTTGTTGTGAATTAAGAGGAAATTTTGCAATTGATTCATGTTAGGTAACTGATATGATGGATTGAATGGAGAAAAAAAATGAGGATTTGGTTTGAGAATAAGTTTTCATGAAGCCAAAAAATTGAATTGAATGATGCTAGGAATTGATGCATAGTTTTGAAGATAGAAGAACTGCCAATAAAGTAGATTTTTAAAGATTAAAGGGCATTATTAGCCATAGTTCTTAAGAACGAGTGCCTAATTAGTGCTGTTCTTGTTGTTTGAGATATTCTTAATAAGATTGAGTTTCTTCTTTTGTGATTCTATATGTTATATATGTGCCTGCCTATATTGGATGAAAACAAACATGGCTGTATTTAACAAATCATAGATTTGAACTTTATTGTGTTTTCTTTTTCTTATAAACCTTTTCTTATGTTGTGCACTTAAATCCGTCAAATTAAGTCATCTACCAGTGTTGTTATATCTATTTTGTTGGCATGCAAAAGAAAATTCACAATTTATTATTGTGTTTGTTATATGTTTTCAACAGCACTTTTGTGGATTTGCCTGGAATTACTGAAGTGTCAGTTGGTAACCGGCCAGAGGCTGCTGTGGCTAGAATTAGAACAATGATCAGGCTATATATCAAACCTTAAACTTGCATTATTTTTAGCAGTTTCTCTAGTAAATGCTGATCTAGCAAACTCTGATACACTTCAGATGGCAAGGATTGCTGATCCAGATGGTAATTTTGTAAATCTCAGTCTCTTAAATTCAAAGTTGGAATGTTTGCAAGTACCAAGTTTCATTTTATTTGTATGTTATCCATGTATATCACTGCAGGTTCTTGAACAATTGGTGTCATAACAAGGTCTCATTTCCATGTCTTCATATTTTTGTAATCCTTTGTTTTAATTTGCTATATGCATCTAATGATTTCTGATGTGTGGTTTCCGCTTGATATTATGGATAGAAGAACTGATGCTTGCTACCTCCTGTTGGAAAATGTCATCCCTGTTAGACTTGGTTTTGTTGGTGTAGTGAATCATGCCCAACAGGTATTACTTTTTCTGGCATGATTTGGTTTAATCAATGTAGACAGATCTATTTTTGCTTTTGCAGCAATTTAAGTTCCGCTGTTACATTGCTGACCTGATATCTATACTTTCATTTTTATCAATCCTCTGTGACAGATTATAAGCCAAAGTTGTATTTGTTTCTCCAAAGATAGAAATTTATATTAGCATTGAGAAATATCAGTTATTAAATTTTAGTCGGCGATAGATTGAAGCTGGTTGCCCTGAAGCCTAGTCCCTGTCCTTTTGGTTCCAAACTTACTTTGATTTCACAAAAATACTTCGTGAAGGGTGTAGAGGAATAAATTCGATTGGAGGCAGCAGTGGTTCTGGTGTAATTTCTGACTCATGGCCAGTATTACTTGTTTCTGCTTGATCCTCAGATGACCTGACTTGTCTTTGGTTGGTTTAGCTCTGACTTGGGACCCTTTGAGCTCATTTTTGTTAGAACTGGGTTGCAGGCCCAGGTTAATTGTTACGCCCGAACCAAAGCAAACTGCTTTGCTATAGAAACTATAGTCCAACATTTGCTAGTGGAACAAATGTTCACTAACAGATATTTGCTGAGCTCAGATTCCATTTGATTGGGGTTTATGGGATAGGCAATGTTTCACTTCCATCACGTCTGCACGCATTGTACCGTGGCGTGGATGGCGGCAACTATGATGCACATGGCTGTTCTTTTCCCTGATGACCCTGTTTTCTTTTTATATTTAACATCTGTTGGATCCAGCCTATATATTAATATATAGACTCTGTCTTCATGTCATACATCTTCACATTTATGCCTAAGAAAAACCTTGCAGCCATTTTTCGTTTGGAAAACTTGCAATTTTATCTCCATTTTATTGCTTTCATTCCTTTTCTACTTGGGTGATAGTTGAGCAACATTCCTTCCTGTCATGACTTCTAGGTAGTCAATCTCCACTGATGGATTAGTTGTCCCTAATGATCAGCTTAACGCTAGAACATCATATGCACAGAGAGATGAAATCAGCCTTAGGACAGCACATTGTATACTTTTATCCCTGGCAGATCTTGTGATTAATTGAATTTGTTTAAGGGTTTGCATATAGTTGTCCCAACAATTTTGGCTACCAATTGAGCCTCAATGTTTTTACAATCAGATTTTAATACTAGATTATATTGGTTTGATATGGAATAATGGTGTATCTTTGCTTGGGGAGGATATTGTCTGTCTCAACAACTAGTTGTTCTAAATAAGACCCACCTATATTTGAAATTGTTTGAAATAATTTGAGAAAACCATCAATTACATAGCTGGCCTTTATTTAATAACGCAAGCTTCATGTTGGTTATTTAATTTCTTTCCTTGTGATCTAAAGGGATGCCAATACCTATGAAGAACTTCTGCAACCGTCTTGTATGAAGTATATCTTCTTCTGTTTTTATTTTAAGAGATAATTTATGCATCAGCTTGTGGCTCTTTTTTTCTTTTTACTTTTGTCTTAATTATAATCAAACTTCAATTTGTTGTTGTGCTGATTGTAGGTATACGGTATACCATGGTCAATATCATTGTTGTGGTATTCCTTAATTAGGTGGGAAACTAAATCAGGTTTGTGTTAACGTTGATTTTATTCATCATTGAACCACTAGTAACTTATCTTGGTAGGAGTTGAAATTTATGGCTTTTTATTTTGTATTATTAGTGCACTTTATGGAATTCCTTGAAAAATAAAAAAAGTAAAAACAAGTGAGTGCCAAACAGATTTATAATGATGTCATATGAATGGAACATCTATTGCTTTACTTCTAAAATCTCATGAACCATGCTTGGAGGCAATTCAAATTTTCTGTATTGCTGTAAATTCGAATACTACCATCAGAATGTCAAATTTCTTTCAGTGATTTTAGAATAAAAAAAAATTACTCAACATAAATGAGACAATAGGTTGACGAACAAAATGTTCCTTTTTGAACAATCAAGATAATGAAGGATGATAAAGGAGTTGAATGCCGGTCTTAGTAAACATCTCCGTACATATACTTTCATGCTTACATTATGAAATACCTGATGTGATATTAATATTTCTTATTCATATACTGCAGTAACACAAATATTAGAGAAAATCCATAGTTATGCATCAACATTAGACAAAAATGAAGAACATAATTAAAGAAATGTGTTGTAGGAAAGATAAATGCAAAGACGTGACCATTTCCACATCTTAAAGGTCCTAGCTAAGTGAAAAAAAATATATCATTCAGCAAAACTTGTAATGTTCGTCATCTACTTCAAACAAAATTCGATCTCTTTCATCATCAGCCATCAAGCATTTGTATGCTATATCAATTTATCATGTGGAATTTCTGTACTCTTTCATCATCATACACTCTGTTGAAAGCTCTTGTGCAAAGATCAAAGATTGGCTGGATTTAATTGTTTCAAATCCATCTTTAATTGTGGTGGCCACTCGTGAATTGCATCAGATTTGGTGTTTGCTTTGCGTTTGGCTTTCCTTTTCCTTCTTCGTGTTGAGCTTGTTATGGACATGGGTTGAGAAGTCTCTGGCCAGCTATGGTTCAACAAGGAGGCATTGCCATGTTCATCTGTCTCCCCAAACAATAAATCATGGAGCCATGTTCATCTGGCTCCATGATGTAGTCTGTTTGTGTGCCAATAGGATTTAATTTTTTCAAATGCATCTTTAATGTTGTTTTTCCATGGAAATAACAATCACAAAATTTACTTTTGAAATAATATTATTGCATAGTCTGGAAGATCATTAAAGATCTTGTGCCCAAGACAATTATGCACTTCCTGATAACTTCTTTGAATCTTTAGTAAGTCCTAGATTTTCTTATGTCAATCCATGCAGCTCTGTTTCAAATGTAATGCAAACTTTAGATAAAATTTTTAGGCTCATACTTCATGTTTTCATTATGAAAATAGGTCTAGATTTGCATGGATGAATGGTCTTTATCTTGTTCTAGATAAATTCTATTTTTGGTCATTCACTGAGAATATCTGCACAGATTTTCATATTGGGCAATCTAGTCTGATTAAACTGTATTGCTGATTTATCATGAACACACAATCTAGCACACAGATATGTAGAATTAAACACTCGCATTCAAGCACGAGGACTCACATGTGTGCACAGAATTTGTTTTGATTGCCAGTTTAATTTCATGTTGTTAGAATTAAAAAGGCAGCACCTGTTTAGAGATCGGCCAAATTCCATTCAGATACTGCATTGTATATTATTTGGTTTTGTACTCTTTTGACTGTTAAATATGGCAACCTTGATCATCTTGCAATTACTGAATTCTAATCACCATGCACTCATCAAACACACTAATCCATGTTTTGATCACGGAGCTTTATAGGTACGATATATACTAAAATCACTGCCTCGTATTTAAATGCTGAGTTGTAAGTATTGTTGCCTTTCTCCATATCAAGATCTTGTGAGTTAATTGTATAACCCTTAATTAGGAAAGATTGATTTGATTATCTGCTAGGGGTATCTGATGAAGTGGTTGCAGAAAGGGTGCATATCCAATAAATGTACAAAGTATTACAGCAGGCTTCTCAGGTAATTATTTCTTCATTAGCATCTGCCATATATTCATCAGTTCTTCTGCCATTCTAACATGGTATTTTGGACACTAGACATTGGAAGAGTTACTGATTGAAAAGCTGAAAGGATAAAAAAAAGGCTACAATCTTGACACCAATTCAACTTTTTTGCTGATAGTATCAAAAAGTAAAAGGCTCAAATTCAATAATGTTGCCAATCCCACAAACTAATCTTGGGCCACACATCATCAAAAATAGCCCCAATCTAAAAGAAAAACAAAAACATAAAAGAAATATATCCAAAAAAGTTTTATGACCAATCTTGAGGCTTGTGAACAAGCTCTCTAGTCTCTTAAACCAGCCTGTTCACAAGTAGATTGAACAGGCTTGCAAGCCTTAGTGAGCCGAATAGTATAAGTTTGAGCTCGGCTCATTTGCTTAACACATGATTTTTATCGAACTGAACTTCAACAAGTAACTTGTAAATAGCTTGGTTCATTTGCAGTCTAATTATCACCTTTCAAGGTGGCACCCTTAGGAAATTTTCAAATCAGATTCATTATTTGTGATAGCATTACTTGGTTATACTGCCATCATAGCTTAGTCTAGGGAAAGTTCTTCAGTTTGTTTTCCTTGTGAATGACATTGCAGAATATATTATTGTTATGCATTTACTTCTGGTGATGGTAGCGAAGATTGCTTGAGTATTTTAAAACAGAAATGTCATTTTTTATCTTATTATTTTATCTCAATCTTTATTTTATTTATGAATTATATATCTAGGAGTGGTGTTGTTTGTACTTGGCAACTTGGGCCATTTGCATCTCATAAATTGTTTTGTAAAAATACAAGTAATAACTTCTACGCCATGTTGATGTGGACTCTGATATGCCTGGTGTCCACGGAGTTAATATCTCACCCTTCTTCTTTTTTTTTTTTATTTGAGAATTTTTTTTTTATTTGAGAAAGGTGACAAGCACCAGAACCCAGGGATGTGCATGTGTGGGGAGCAAGACTCAACGCTGACCCACGTGCCCTCACTTTACGTAGGACATGAGGTTCGATCTCGGGTCCTCCCCGAAACGAACGCCCTACGCAAAGGACCCGATACCAATTGACCCAAAGGTCGTTGGTTATATCTCACTTATCTTAACTTTAACTTATTGAGATTTATATGAGGAGCCTAAACTCTCATAAAATTAATTTTTTCCTGTGGAGGTTGAACTCGCGTCATCGACTTTAATATGGTTTTTGTGTTTTATTTTATTTATTTATTTTTAGTTAACATTTTTGTGATCTATGATTTGATATATCTGATTATTTACTTTTTTTTCAGTTAAAAATAAATAAATAAATATATATATATGTTTTTTAATTTGTAAAATTATTTATAATAAACTTGCAGTAACAAAGTCAATTAGTGTGGTAGTCTATATTGGTATTAACACCGACTAGGCGAAGCAGATAAAACAAAATAAAAATAAATAAATATATATATAAAGGTCAAAACAGAATTTATTTTTGAAAGTATAAAAATAATAATATATAGTGAGATAAAATCTATAGACTAGAAATAATTGTATCCCTAAAGAATCATGTGTGAAAAAATATTTTTAAGCTCAAATAATCAGCTTTATAATGATGAAAATGTGCTACATGACCCAAAATGGTTTTTATCTTTGATTGTATTTTAATAAATGTAGACAAGTCATGTGCCAAAAATGACCACATGTATAAAGTGCAACCACAAACTTAATAACGCGTGTGTCTTCATTCTTCACAAGATGAGGTTTAAATTTGTGGTCGTTTCTTCAACAATACGGTGGTCAGTTTTTTTCTGAAAGTTTTGTTCTCATTGAATGAGCATGATGATGATTTTGTGGATAATTTATTTTTATTTTCTTTGAATAAATTATTAATTACTTGGTTCATATATGAAGTAAATTGAATTAACAAGCAATTAAACTAATTATTCTAACTATGATAGGAGGCCATCAAAATTCAAAATTCAAATTTTTTCTAAAAAAAAAAAATGAGTTTAGAATTCTATAATTAAAAAGAAAAAGTCTCGTGGGAGCACATTGCTATCAAACTTGATTACAAGTTTACAACATATATGTGGAGACATGAGCTTGTGTCCGAATTAATGTTTTATATTTTAAAAAAATTATTCTAAGAATATGCTTTCATGATAAGGGTCATGGATATTAATGTTCATTAATTTTTTTTTAAAAGTAATAAGAAAATATTATGTTCATTAAAATATTAATCACCTGAATCATGCAATTAATTTATAAGATTAATTAACACAAATCAGAGGGTAAAATTGTCAATTTACCCCATTGATCTATTCTGACCAATTTTTGTAACATGACTCTGTTATAAGTTGACCCAAACCAAACTGAGCTGCTATTGCATGCTTGATATAATGGGTTGAATTAAAATAGAGTTGAATCTGATTTAGATATATTAATTTTGCTTATTATATATTTAATAAGGTTCACAATGCAAATAAAATAATTAAACTAGTATCCAATTATATAAGAAGAACTGAAGAAGCCTCATTTGTCAATCAGAGTTTTGTACAATTAGAATTATTTAAAAAATTAAAATTCAGAATTAGAGTCTTATAACAAGCCATATGCAAAACAAAAAAATAAAAAAACAAAAAATAAAAAACAAAAAACAAAAAACAAAAAACAAAAAACTTAAATAAGTGAAGTTTTTATTTTATTTTACTTTTATTGAGAAGTTACAAATCAAACCGTTTAATGATGTGATTGAACATAACTCTTACTTAGTATAAACTTGTGTTTTTTATTTGGATTTTTAAATTTTTATTAAAAATATATATATATACTAAAAAAAAAATTTAGCCAAAGGATCTTTTGACCTAATGACACTAGTCTCGCTGTGAAAGATTTGATTTGTGAGACTTTTATAATTACCATGGTTCAAAACATACTAGACATAGTGATGCCAAAAGTCTCCAACTGCTAGTATGAGCTTCCAACTCAACCTTTACACTGTTGGGTGAGGACATATGAGTCAGATGATATTGCCGATTGCACACACTCCTGACTGTACATATGCGGTAAAAAAAATCCATAAATAATATATATATATATGAGATATTTTTATTATATTCATTATTTATTTATTTTTGTGGTCATACTTTTCCTAGAATCATGAATCAAATTGCACATAAACATCAACATTTAATATTATATGCATATAATAATTTATATTTATATATATATATAGTGATAAACTAATAAGTAATAACAAAGTGCTTTGATCATGGATGCATCACCCAGCGAGCACAATTATGATAAGCTGAGATTTAAAAATTATTTATTTTAAATTTCTAATATGGCTGTTTAAGGGAAGTTCTACACTTGTTTTGGGAGTCAACAAGAGTAAACTATAATCACTTTATATAATATATATATATATATATATATATTTGTATACTTATGTGAGGAGTCAGATTATGTTATTTGTGTTGTATTTTATATTTTAAACAGTAACAATTATAGTATTATAAATTTTATAGGAGATATCTTTTCCTGCTGTTGTAATTTATAGATAGAATTGTTAAAGGTTTAGGGTGAATTATGATCCTAATATTGTACAAGTAGTATACAAATAGTTATTTAATTCAAAATTTTATAAATTAGACCTTGCAGTTCCTTAATCTGATGAGAGTTGTTTCTTTTCTAAGTTTTATAAGATGTGGTCATCATTTGCAATTTATATAAGAAATGAGTAATGGTAAAATCATTATATGGCTCAGCATGGCGCATATGGAAATCGTGGTCAAGAACGGCTGCTATATTGAAATCAATTATGCCAAAGCTGGAAGACACAAAAATAAAATAAAATAAAATAAAATAAAATTATTTGGATTATGGGAGCAATATTTTGTTGAATTATGGGTGTATTATAGTTGTGAGAATAGGAAAAATAGTTTGTATATTAATTAGAAAAAGAGTACAAAGATATATATAGAAAAATATTAGGGTTTTTTTGATATGGCATAATATGGCCCATTAACCAATATAAACTTGAACGCTCCCCTTCAAGCTGAAGCATATATGTTAAACATGTCCAGCTTGTCACATTAATTACTAAAGACTTTAACATTTAAACCCTTGGTGAAGATATCCACCAATTGCTCAGACGAATGAGTTATATTATGGACATAGTGACAATAAACCTCCACATGCTTGGTACGCTCATGGAATGTTAGATTGTTTGCAATGAAGATGGTGGCCTGATTATCACACAACATCTACATAAGTATCGTAATGGGAAATCCTAACTTAGATAGAAGAGACTGCACCCAAACCATCTCACAAGGTGTATGTGCCATTGATCTGTATTCTGCTTCGGCACTCGATCTTAAAACCACATTCTGATTCTTGTTTTGCCAAGTAACCAAGTTTCCACCGACATATGTACAATAATCTAATGTAGACTTTCTGTCTCCTCTATCGCCAGCATAACCTGAGTCAGAATAGGTTGCAATATCTAGTTGACCATGATTCTTGGAGAGAAGACCTTTGCGGGGAGCTCTTTTAACTTATGCAAGAATCCTCAGAGCACCTTGCCAATGAACTTCTCATGGCTCATGCATAAATTGACTTAGGAGTCCAACTGTGTAAGATATATTAGGACGAGTAACTATTAGATAAATGAGCTTGCCAATAGCTTGGATCTTTGAGATATGGGGAAGATGTCTCCCAGAAGGGTGGTGACTACTCACTAGGTGTACTCTCTGGTTTACAACCCAATAAACCAGTCTCTTCAAGTAAGTCCAACACATACTTCCGCTATGAGAGCGTCATCTTTCCTATGGCATATGTAAACTCAATACCAAAGAAGTATATGAGTCGTCCCATGTCTCGTGTAATGAAATGCTTCATTAAATGCTCCTTAGTTCTTTAAATGCCCTGACGATCGCTACCCGTCAACAAAATGTCATTAACATATACCGCAAGTACAACACATCTAGATGAAGTGTTCTTATAGAACACAGAGTGATTCACATTGCACCTGCGAAAACCATCTGCAACTACAATTGCACTAAACTTTTCAAACCATGCATGAGGACTCTGTTTCAGACCATAGATCATTTTCTTGAGTTGGCAAACTAGATTCTCCCCCTGAGCAACATATTCCAGAGGTTGCTCCATTAACAATGTCTCAACTAAGTCTCCTTAGAGAAAAGCATTCTTCACATCGAGTTGACAGAGTGCCCATGATCGATTCATAGCTACTGACAATATGATGCGAATATAATTTAGAAGGGCAACCGGTGAAAAAGTCTTAGCATAATCGACACCATAAGTCTGAGTAAAACCATGGGCCACCAACAGGGCTAGTGATCAACTATGCCATCGACTTTGTGCTTGACAAAGAAGACCCATCGGCAAGTGACGACGCTAACATCAGCAGGGCGAGACAAAAGCTCCCATGTACCACAAGATCTCAAGGTTTCTATTTCCTCATCCACTGCCATCTGCCATTGTGGAAATAGACATGCATCCTGGTAGTTCCTAGGGATTAACTCAGCAGACGTGCTTTAGTCAATTGTAACCAGGGCACTATTAATTATTTTAATTCTAAATGGAATCATGGATGGGAGTGTTTTAAGAGGGGGTGTTGGGTTTTGGTATTGTCTATCATTGGTTTTAATTCTTGTTGTTTGGTATTCTCACTGAATGGGATAATTTTGTACGGGAAGTACAAATGAACTCTATTTGTTGTGACAAGAGAAGATGCTTAAGATCACATGTTTTTTATACTTTAATTTCGTTATAGTTGATGGTAAGAATAACAAAAGTTAATCATGATTTTAAAATAATTTATACGAAGCACTACATTTAACTCGTCTTATGTGCATCATTTTTGGCAAATTTAGAGGTATTGTTAACACCATCTATGATATTTTATCTCCACAATATGGCTATTATGTTCATGAGTACTACATACGACATCTTCAATGGCAGATCTACATTATGAGAAGTGGGGTCCATGGACCCCACTTCTTTTTTAAAAACAATCCCACCTACGGGATTAGCAGACCACACCTACGGGGTTAACAAGGTTACAGGAATTTGATGTTTGATCTTTCTGGATAGTAGATACCAAGATGGTCTTCCCACATTGCTTTAGAACCTTGTCTCATGGACAAAGGTAAATAACATTAGTGTAGTATATGTATATATATTATTGATCTAGTTATTCATGTTATTAATTAATGGTTTTTTTTTGTTGCAATATATTGACATGATTCCATTCTGCAACATTATCTTCCTGTCTATTAATTAATGATTTCTATTTATAAAAAAATATATTTTAGTATTATTTTAATATTATTTTTTAAAACATGAACAAAAATTTATTTACATGTACACCAACTCTATTTAATCAAATAAAATATATAATTATTAGACAATTATTTATTTACACCAAAAATGCCATTAATATATATATGGACCATAATGTAGAAATCCTGGATCCGTCGCTGGACATCTTACTGATAATGTTTTATAACTTTGCAAAAAGTAAATTTAATGCAAATCTCTTTTTTGTAAGATATTGCCATTCGTATTAATAAAAAAATATTTTATGTTGACCAATATCGTAAAACCAAAGTAAATATGTACAAAGGTTTATGATGGTGGTACATCATACGGACATCATACCACTAACTTATCAAAGAGTTTTAAATTAATTTATAAAGTGCTCAAAACTTATTGCTAAAAGCTCTTATATCATTCACTTTCCACCATAATACATTATATTTTTTCTAAAAATAGTGAGTGTGGACTTGTTATAGAATCAGACTTTAACAATGAAATAAAAAGTAAAGCTTTTGTGACTGTAATGAGAAAAAGGTGGATACTAAGTATGCCACATTTTAATCAAAATGAATTTTAGGTTATAAAACGTGTTAATAAGAAGATGATTGACTACTAAGTTATTGTCAATGAAATGTTTTCCATATGCATGTGTGTAGTTATGATTGTTTGTCAATTCCCTCGTGTACATGTCTTAAGGGCATGTATTGGTGTAAATGCAAACTTCATCTTAAATGTGTTATGTCTTCCTTGGTGCACTACAAACTGTTATGCTCCTTTTTTTTTCATCCAATGTTGAGTTCACAATTTTGATAACATATTCCTAGACCAATCATGGTTCACATGTATGGCACATAATTGTGGGCAACCAAAGGTCAAATGTAAATGTATACATTTGGATAGAACCCTGATTTAGTAGCATAAAATATGTTTTTTTTATAAACAATCTAGCCATTATTGAACTACTTAAACAAGTGGAGAAAAAAAGTATGTCATGTAAGCAAAGTAAAGGTTGCATTTTCTATTGTTATTGAAAATCATTATTGTTTTTTAAAGTACAAATAATTTATTAAGCTAGGATACATCGTACATAAAATAAAAAAAAATTATTATTGATTTTTCATTAAATTATTTTTGAAGTAAATAAAAAAAATGTATAGTCAATATAATTTAATTAAAATGTTTATGTGTGGGTATATGCAGGAGAAGAAGTTTAAGAAAAAAAATTATCTTCAAATAGGTTTTCAAAATAATTTAAAATATATAAGTTGTAAACAACTTAAAATATAAATTGATGTTAAAAAAAATATACAAGAATGCTTGTAATAATAATAATAATTTCTTTTTTAAAACAAACTGGAATTTAAAAAAAAAAATTAACATCTAAGATATTTTAAAGAAAAAACTTAATAGTATCTTTCTTTTAAAAATGAAAAACCGAAAAGCTCGTCTAATAAATCAATATAAAGTACTAAGTAAATATATTGTAATAATTAAGGCTCCTAGCTATTTTAATAAATAAAATTAATGGTCTTGGATGATAAATATAAAATTAATTATAGCTAAATGAAATCCTACTTGTGACATGTCCATATTTTTTTTTTTAAAAAAAAATCCCTAAAGAGCTCATTTTATGGTGAAAATTACTTAGGGTCGTTTGGTTCGTGGTAATGACATATTATCACATAATAAAATTACCATGGTAATATGAGTGGGAATGTTATATGGTTGGGAATATTGTGGTAATTTGATATAACCATATTTGGTTGGGAACTCTTATTACCAAGAATAGTTCATTACCGTGTTTGGTTGTCATGATAATCAAATTGCTAAAATATAAAAAGTTATAAGATTACTACGGTAATCCAAAATAGACACCAAATTTGGTGGTAATAGAATTATCAATTTTTTTTGTAATATTTATAAGTTGATAATGTGATATTATCATCTAGATTACCATTGGTGCAATGCCAAATATGATAATATTTTTAGATTACCACGTAACATATGGTAATCTTTCTACATTAGCACATTACCACAAACCAAACGGCATTAGTGTATTAATGTCATATATCACATTTTTCATGAGGTTATTTACGCGACAATTTCTATAGAAATTTAATTGAAATCCTAACAAAAGTGATTACAACTATCAAGTTTAAGAGTTCTTTTTGACTTGGCTGGCAAATCTAGACAAACCCTTTATAGTGACATGATGGGAATGATGAAAAAAGACTTTGGGGGAAGGTAATGTAAAGTATTGTTGAAAAACCATAATAATAAAGAAAGCTTGAGACATGTATTAGACACTATCCTCAAGAGTCAAGAGTTTATTTAACATGAAAATTTACTAGAATATAGGGGTCTTTCAATCAATTTATCAGAATTCAGAATAGGAAAAGATGAAAATAACGGAAACAAAAAAAAAGTAAAAGAAAATGTATCTCTTTAAAAACTGTGTTTAAGAAACTATTTAAGACTAAATGTTTTAAAATTTAAAAGTTATAACGTTAGAATTTTATAGTGATTACAATTAAAATAAAATAATAAATAGTAAATACAAATTAAGAATAACTTAATTGTCCAATTGATACCATTACTTAATTGTAACATTAGAAGTAAATATAGAAATAAACTTTAAGCTATAAAATCTTTTTAAACATTAAAGGAAATAATTTAAAATTTAAAATTATAATTATAATCAACTAGAGAATCAATCTATTGAGAATGCTATCAAAATAAATTTAAATATATTAAAAATAATTTTTAAAATAACTTTTGAAATATCTTTAAAATATACAACAAGTTGAAGCCAAAGTTAAGGATAATTTTATATCATGATTTTAAACCAAGTAAGACATGTGTTTGTTTGGACTTACAACTTGGAGCCAAAAAAACAAAAGGGGAAAAAATTGAAGGCCTTTGATGAACGCGGAGGTTTTTGGCCATGAGATCCGATCTTGAAAGTTCAACATGAATTAATTTCTTTAATTTGTATTGGATTTGGATAATGTGAAATATAAAAAGTGTTATTTTATTTTTTTCTTTTAAGAGCAAAATTCTTCTGCCTATTTACATAAAACGATATAAATCAAATTGGACCAATGACATATATATAATTTTTATTTTTAGGTGTGTTTATGCTATATATATATATATATATATATATATATATATATATATATATATATATATTGTCTTATAATTTTTATAAAAAATTATTAAAAACTTTATCGTATATTTTCATTATGATGATGGCATCATAATTTTTCTATTTATTTTTTACTTTTTTCTTTCAAATTTCTCCTATTAAATCTTGTGCTCGTGATATTTTAATAGAATATTAAAAATATCTCTACTATCGGTAATAGATGAATGTAAGGCAACCTCACGTACAATGAGCACATCAACACAAAAGTATAAAAGAGTAAGCATGTAAGGTCAATTTAATAATTATAATAATTGAATTAACACGACTTCAATAGAAAGAATTGGTTATTGTCGGTCATAATCAAATCAAACCTCATAATAATTTAACTTAACTTGAGATATAAAAGTTTTCCATAAAAATTATTAAGTTATAAAATACTTTGCTTCAAGTATAACCAAAACTCCATCCCTATCAAAATTTGTAGTTTTTGAGAAAAATATAAATAATTATAATTAGACAGAAAAGCAAGATAAAATAAAACAACTCCTCTTGGCCTGCAATAATTATAATCATGCATATGGGAAAGCAACTTGACAATAAAAGTGATTATTGGCTCATGGAGCTCGAGTTTTTGATAAAAGGACAACCTTTCTCTTGCTTGTTGCCATGAAGACGCCAAGCTATTGCTTTGCCACCAATAAATAAACTTAGTTGTACCAAAACTCGTCTCTTTGTTTATGTATTTATTTATTTTATATTTATTCACTGTGTTTTTACATATGTACCCCCTTACCAATGTCTCATTAAAAAGCAAGTTTATTTGAAAACAAAATTTGATGATTTAGTAAATTTGGTAAAATTATTAATTGATGGGAACACTACTTTTGGTTTTATAGATGCATTGACTGTAAATTAGATTATATTGAGTAATTTGGTTTTTCTGCAAATAGTTATTTTTCTCCTGAAATCTTAATTTTGAGATAAATATTTTTTTTTATATATATTTTTTAACAAATAGGTGGCAAGCACATTCCCCAATTAAAAATTTTAGGGGACAGACAGTATTGGAGGCATACCAATTACACTAGTTTAATAATCTCCTAAAAATTTATTACGTGGAGTGAACTAACATGCGAACTAATGAAGATCTATTACATAAACCCAAGATGATATATCAAAGACGATAATCTCACAATAACAAATATTTTTTAAATGCAGAATACACTTCTCCTCTCATAAGACCCACATTGAGATCAAGTGTATAATGCATGTTATTTATAAACAAAGTGAATGGTATTTTACAGTATTATGGTATGAGATTTTGAACCTGTGCCTACTCATTCACTATAAAAAATCTTTATACGTTGGATATACTAAAACTTGTATCTTTTATACAAATTTTTTGATCAAACAACTACTTGGATTAATAAATGGTAAAATATTCAGAAACATATAAAACACATTAGATTTTATTAACAAAAAAATATTAATTAATGTATTTTAATAATTTTCTTAAACCTAAAACATACAGAAGATGCATTGCAATAAATTCAAAGTTATATTGTTCTAAAGTTGATTTTTCTAAGGTTTTATAATGGGAAGGGCATATAAGTAAAAATGGCATCATTATATATATATTTGAAGTAGTTCAACTAATTTAAGATAAGCTTGGCTCTTGAGAGTTTGAAGGGTTGTTATTCATATAACCATCCACTTGGACTTTGAAAATGCACGTGATGTTTCCACCTGTTCAAACTCTGATCTTTTAAGTTATCAATCCTTTTCTTCAATGCTGATCTGGACCATTTGGGCCATTCATTGATGATATTAATATAACATAAAATACCAGAAATAAATTTTAATCCTCTTCACACAAAATAAATTTTTCCTATTCTACACATGTGTTCCATTAATAATTATATTTTTTTGTCATTTTATATATATATATATATATATATATATAGACCACAAATGCCTCTGTTATTACACTGTACTTTCACTTTGCGCGGATATAGAATTCGATCTTGAGTCATCCCCAAAATAAACACCATAGATAAAAGATTGGTACGAATTAACCCAAAGATCATTAATAATATTTTTATTTTTTAACATGACATAATTATTATTTAATTTTTATAGTTTTTTAAAAAATAAATCACGGTATAAAAAACCAGAACTTCTAAAAAGAATTGGTATTTTATTTCTTAAAAAAATAATGATGAAGAAGATTTTTTCGAGTAAAAATTTTAGGAGGTCATATTACATACTATGATCATTTTTTATTTTGCTTACTGAATTTCAATTTGTTTCTTTTTAGTCATCTTACACTGATTTTTTTTTCACTGGGAGGTCACTCATAAAAATCCGGTCAAAAAAAACTGAGTTGGTTTGGCTGAGTTGGCTTTGTGATGTGTCTAACTCAGCCAATTCCGGTGGTCATCTCAGCTTTTTTTAACCAGATTTTTATAGGTGACTTCTCAATGAAAGAAAATCAGTGTAGGATGATTAAAAAGAAATAAATTGAAATTTAGTGAGTAGAATGAAAAATGGTTATATCACTGTGATCTTCTAAAATTTTTACGGAGATTTTTTCACATTTATTATAAAATAAAATTAAGGAAAAAAAAAAAGAGGGCGGTGGGAAACAAGAAGAGGCAAGTCGGGGATGTATCACATTTTTCGAGTGCATGATTGACCTACTTTTTTTGTGTCACGCAAGTTGGACCAGTAACATGCCTTCCTCAAATCAAGAACTCCTCTAAAATAAACAATCTTGTCAGAAAAGTCCAGGTTTCTGCAACATTTCATCCATTTGAAACTTCTCAATTCTGTTTCATGGTTTTGCAATGATCTAAAAAAAAAAAAAGTTTCTGCTTTGGAAAACCAGAAGTGAAGCCATTAAAACCAATCTCAAGATCAATGGAAGAAGAAGCTGTTAACTTGAGAGATGATGGAGAAGATGAAGATGAACATCAACATGACCCAGAGCAGAACTCTTTGCATCAACCATTGCTCAGAAGAAGTCCAACACTCACCTCCAATCCCATGGCTATGATTGGAGCTAAGGTTTCACACATTGAGAGCTTGGATTATGAGTAAGCTTCTTTGAATTTGTTGTGAAGCAATGTTGAGATTATTCTGGACTATGTTGCAGTTCTTAACTTTTGAGTTTCAGGATGTATGAGGATGATTTGTTCAAGCATGATTGGAGGAGTAGATCAAGTGTTCAAGTTCTTCAGTATGTTGTGCTTAAGTGGACACTTGCTTTCCTTGTGGGGCTCTTGACTGGTGTTGTGGCTTCTTTGATCAATCTTGCCATTGAGAACATTGCTGGATGGAAGATGCTTGTGGTGGGAGAGCTTGTTTTGAAAGAAAGGTGAGTCCTTTTTGTCTCTTTTGTTCATGGGATTCCTCAGTGCACATGAGGTGTTTGATTGATTGACTGTGAGATTGAGATGGATTGATTTTCTGATTTGCAGGTACTTCACTGGGTTTGCTTACTTTACAGGAGCCAATCTTGCTCTCACTCTGGTGGCAGCTGCTCTCTGTGTGCAGTTTGCTCCTACTGCCGCCGGCCCTGGCATTCCTGAAATCAAAGCTTATCTCAATGGTGTTGACACTCCAAACATGTTTGGTGTTCCCACTTTGATTGTCAAGGTAAGATGTTTTTTTGTTCAATCAATATTAATTTATGTTCTTTGGACACTCCAACCATGTTTGGTCTTGACAGTTTGATTGTCATTATTCAATCAATAATTAATTCATGTTCTTTGGCTTTTTTCTGATTGTTGGAGAGACAACTGTGCAGATATTTGGGAGCATAGCAGCAGTGTCCGCAGGGCTTGATCTTGGAAAGGAAGGGCCATTGGTGCACATTGCATCCTGTATTGCATACTTGCTAGGCCAAGGGGGGTCAGACAAGCACAAGCTCAACTGGCGATGGCTTCGATATGTCAAGAACGACCGTGACCGGAGAGACCTTATCACTTGTGGAGCATCTTCTGGTGTCTGTGCCGCCTTCCGATCGCCTGTGGGTGGGGTTCTCTTCGCACTGGAAGAAGTAGCAAGTTGGTGGAGAAGTGCTCTGTTATGGAGGACTTTCTTTAGCACTGCTGTTGTGGTTGTAGTGCTGAGAGCATTTCATGGAGTACTGTGATTCTGGTAGGTGTGGTTTGTTTGGAAGAGGAGGTCTTATCCTGTTCGATGTCAGTGGTGTTATTGTCAGCTATCATTTCATGGATCTTCTTCCTGTGGTTGTCATTGGCGTCATTGGCGGTGTTCTTGGAGGTTTATACAATCATCTACTTCACAAGGTTCTTCGAGTTTACAGCATCATCAATGAGTAAGCACACTACTTGTATCTTTTTCATCTTGGAATTTCTGTCATCATTTGCTTAAACCGAGTTTGTTGCAGGAAAGGGAGAATGGCAAAGCTGTTGCTTAGTTTGTCAGTGTCCCTCTTTACTTCAGTGTGTCTCTACACATTGCCATTCCTCGCCTCTTGCTCGCCCTGTGATCCCTCAATCGATGCCGCTTGCCCGACCACAGGGCGATCCGGAAATTTCAAACAATTCAACTGCCCTGATGGATACTACAATGATCTTGCAAGCCTTCTACATGCCACCAATGATGATGCAGTGCGCAATATATTCTCCACATCCACTCCGACTGAGTTCCGCCCGCTTTCACTGCTAATATTCTTCTTACTGTACTGCATTTTAGGTCTCTTCACTTTCGGCATTGCTGTTCCCTCAGGCCTGTTCCTGCCCATCATCCTCATGGGCTCTGCCTATGGCCGCCTTCTCGCCCTTGCCATAGGCTCATTCACCAGCATTGATCAAGGGTTGTATGCAGTACTTGGAGCTGCAGCTCTTATGGCTGGCTCAATGAGGATGACTGTGTCACTCTGTGTCATCTTTCTTGAGCTAACAAACAATCTCAGCCTCCTACCAATCACTATGCTTGTGTTGCTTATTTCAAAGACAGTCGGCGATGGTTTCAATCCAAGCATTTATGAGATCATACTAGAGCTCAAGGGACTCCCATTCTTGGATGCGAAACCAGAGCCATGGATGAGGAATTTAACTGTTGGTGACCTTGCAGCAGCCAAGCCTAATCTTGTTTGCCTCCAAGGCATTGAGAAAGTGTCCAAAGTTGTCGAAGTTTCTGAAGTCTACCCTCCATAATGGCTTCCCTGTTGTTGATCAAGAGTTTCCATCAACTGCAGGAGTGCCTGCAGCTACAACAGAACTCAACGGTGTCATCCTCCGGGCGCATCTCATTGCCGTGCTGCGAAAAAAATGGTTCTTGACAGAGAAGAGGAGAACACAAGATTGGGAAATCAGGGAGAGATTCACATCCGTAGATCTTGCAGAGAAAGCAAGCAATGTTGATGAAATTGTGCTTACTGAGGAAGAGAAAGAAATGTACATTGATTTGCTTCCTTTCACCAACAATACACCATATACCGTCGTTGAGACCATGTCCGTGGCAAAGGCTCTCGTCCTTTTCCGGGAGCTTGCTCTTCGGCATCTATTGATTGTTCCAAAAGTACCAAGGAGCTGGGGTGAGTACACAATTTCCCACCATTTTTACCTTAATCTACTGATTTGATTTGATGATGTTGTCTTGGATTGACTGCAAATGTTAACAGGAACAAGAATTTTGTTCAATTGCATGTTCTTCAATTTCATTGTTATATTTTTATTCATTTACAGATATCGCCGGTTGTCGGCATACTTACCAGGCAAGATCTAAGAGCTCATAACATCATGAATGCATTCCCTAATATAGCCAAAAAAAGAGGAGAGAAGGGAATAAACCATGGATCCTAATCACAAAGCAGCTTGAGGATACAATTTGCAGAGCATGATTTGTTCAGAATTTTTTTTTCCCATATATCAGTATTACAGTTTTTCATATTCTTTGTCATTCCTCTGAGACAGTTTTACAATCAATTGTGTTGCAATAAAGATTGTAAGATAAAAGAGTTTTTGCCTTTGTTTTCATGAAAATATTATTTTTTTTCCCATATCATCTTGTTATTGTATTATTTATTGTATTTTTCCTTTTTGAATGAACAAACATAGATCATTATGAAGAGTTTCAGTCTCACCAAAAGATAGAACTCTTCTTATAATTGGTCTATGAATTATAATGAAGAGAATAATGTTAGATTTTTACCTTATTGCCATGAATGTTTGTTTGTTCCCATATCACTATATTATTCTGCATTGTGACATTGTTTTGTAACAATTGTATGCTTGAGTTTTTAGAACTCACAATTTCTATTCTAAGATCAAGAACACAATCAAATAAAGAATCTTAGAAGTCCATTGTTTTCACCTATAAATAAATACTAACCTTTATCAATGATGAATAATTAAAGCTTCAATTCTTTAATTACAATAACACTTATCTTTTCATAGCCTAGCGGCACCTCAGATTCTATTGTTTGGACAAGACGTAAGTTTCATGAGAGTAAGGATATATAGTAGATTTTTTCTTCTGCATAAACAATGGATAATAATTGTGACATAGAGTTATAATAATAATAATAATAATAATAATAATAATAATAATAATAATAATAATAATAAAAGGGCAAAGACAAGTATGATTTCCATCTGCTTACACCCATATATTTATAAATGTTTCCGTTAAGCAACTGAAAGATAAGAGACACGTCCCTTCATTTAAACAAAATAGCAAGAAAATCCCTTTGAAAAAACTTGTCCCTTTGTTTAGAAACATTTTTCCGACATATCTCTTCATTCAACAGTCTTTTCAATTTAATATTAAATCATATATTTATTTGTTATACAACACATGAGACATTTTTTACATGTTTACTTTTTTCATCATGATCAGGCACATGCTATATATATACATAGTTTTTTGGTGGCACTTTGTTAGGGATAATATTAGATTATTTCAGGGATTTGGACCAAGTAATATAAGATTATCTTGTTTAAATATTTAGGGTGAAAATATTCTATAATTTAAGTAATATTATCGATAATGTGATTATCAATAGGTGATAATGTAACATTCCGTATGAAAACATAAAGTTTTTTGCTATTGTACTTTTTAAGTCCAATAAAATCATAAAAATATCAATTTTTTAAAATTTTAAAAATAAAAAAATTCTTTTTTTTTACAAAAACGACAAGCGCCTAATCAAGGACGTGCACGTGTGGGGAGCAGAGCTCAACGTTGACCCTGCTGACCCACGTGCCCTCACCTTGCGTGGATATGTGATTTGATCTCGGGTTCTTTCTGAAACAAACGCCCTATGCAAAAGACCCGATACGAATTGACCCAAACGCCGTTGATAATTCTCACACATACATTTTATATGAAAATATATTTATCAAAATATTTGGTCGAAAATAAGAAAAATATTTGAGACTAAACTTGTGTTCCAAAATAATTAAGTTTGATTTAATTAGTATAAATAAAATTAAAATAGTTAAAAATTAAATTTCATTTTTTTAATAATAACACATTTTTATTCATAAATAAATTTGACATTTAAATCAAAATTTTATGAATTTTGATATATTTAACACCAATTAAGTAAGAGTATTTAAGTAAAAAAATAATTACTAATATAAAATTATTAACTAAAATTGTTTTCCAACCATGTCATCCAAATAGAAATCACACATAATGAATGAAATTTAAAAATTATTTTGCCAATAATCTTATTCCGGACAATGATGTAAGATTACATGAATCAAACAACAGTCTTTTTATGACTATTTGATAAATGTGAAGATGTTCTAAATGTGTTATTAGCTAGATGTTTTGAGGTCTAGAATTTTGACGAATAACGAGTTCATTGTATTTTCCTCAAATATTATATGTTTTCATTTTTTTCTTTTTAACATTCTACATATACACCTATTGGCGAATGAGCATTGCTTTGTTGAGAAATTCCAAAGGAAAAAAAAACCCCTAACAACATATTAATATATTAATATATTAAGTTCATCTAATATATTTATAAAATAAATATGTTAATATTAAAATCAATAACATTTAACTATAATCTTTTATTTAATTATAATTTTTATATATTAAAGATATATTTATTTTAAATAAAAATCATTGATTTAAATAATTGGTTATAATAATTAAAATGAATAATAATTAACATGAATTATATAATTTAAAAAATTTAATTTAAAAAATTAAAGCGAAACATGCCATTGTTTTATAAATGAAGAAATTTGATTGATTCCTTATTATTTATTTGTTTATTTTAATTAAAAATAATTAATTGAAATATAAATTATAATAACTATTTTTAATAATGATATTTGAAATATTTTATAAATAAAAATTTACTTATCCTTAAGCACAGCTCACTATGTTATTAATCATTTGTATTAAAGGTATATAGTCGATTTTACCATGTTCTCTTTTATTATTTATTTATTTTTCATTCCTAATGTGATTCCTTTGTCTTCATTCCCATTCCATTTTCATTCAGCAAACCAAATGCAGATAGCTTTATTGGAAAAAATAAAAATGGTACTTGATTGGATGTAATTTTAAATGTAGGGTGTGTTTGTTTGACCAGATATAAAACTACATATAATTGGAATTACAAAATTTTTCAAAATCTAGTGTTTGTTTGGCTGAACTTAAGAATTTCAAAGTAGTTACAAATGCAGTGTTAGATTTGTAACTACGCCCAAATCGGGCTTAATTCAATCTCATGCATTTATAATTTAATATAGTCTCACACGTGATATCACGTGAGATGAATGATTAAAAGATGTATATAACGGTTGTAATTTTCTAATGTATTATCATTTGGTATTATTTATATTTAAAAATATATTTTAAAATCGTATAAATTGATATATGAAGGAATTATAAAGAGATAAGATTTACATCATAATAATAATAATAATATAAATAAATAAAAATATTTGTGAAAATATTGAGAAGATAAAGCAATCAAATAACTTAAGTGAAACAATAACGGAAAGATCTTTAGAAAGATAAAATTATATTTGAAATATAAAATATATTTAAAAGGTATACCGTGTAAATTTATTTATTTATTTATTTATTTTGAAGATATATACTTGTAATTAAATATTTAAACTTATCTTAATATTTATTTTAATATCGTCCCTTATATATATATATATATATATATATATATATATATATATATATATATATATATATATATATATATATATATAAATTTAATAATGGCCTAAGGTGGGGCAACAGAGGTGTTTATATTTTAAAATACATTCAACGCAAACACATGTTTTCAAAATCTAGATTTACAAATTCTTCCAAACAAACATAAAATTTTGAAATCTAGCATTTTTAATTACAGTCAACCAAACACTTGATTTGACTCTCATGCATTTTCAACTCCAGCATTTATAACTACACTGTAATTGAAAATCTACTATATTTTCAACTGCATCTAATCAAACATTACCGTAGTGGATTTTCAGTTACAATGTAACTTGAAGTACTTTGTTTTTAAAATACAGTGTAATTGTGTTTGGTTGGATATAACTTGAATTATTGTATTATGATAGTTTATATATGTTTGGAAAGATTTGCAAATATGGAATTGAAAAATACATGTGTGGTTTGATATATTTTAAAGGTATTATTACTCATGATAAAATTACCCCATATTATATTATATTATATATCAATTTATTATGATATACTAATTATTAAATATTATTAATTATTAACTTTAATATATATTCTTTTGAAATTATTATTACGTCTTCAACAACTTTTTTTTATCAATGTAATTTATTATTAACTATATCATTTTATTGCTAACTATATCATTGATAAAGCTCTAATCTTTCAATGCTAATTATCAATTTATTATTAACTATATCCATTATAAACATCATTTGTTGAACTATTGACATAAATCTGATTATCAATCAATGCTAAATCTATATCATCAAATTCACATCATTAATTCTTATGCACAAAACACACACACACGCACAAACTAATTGAGATTTATTTTCAACAAGTCTGCTACTAAATTTAATATATAATATATAAAACTCAAGGTTTTTCACTATGTTGATATAGAACTACAAATCAATATGATTGTCAAAAAAATTTATCAAAAATTCTATTGCATTATTATAACGGAGTGAAATTTCGAATTAAAATTTATATAAAATTTTCTAACTAATTTTACATTTATTTCCTAAAGTGCATTAAAAATTTTCCCCATTTTATTTTAAATTTTATCAATAACATTTAAGTATTATAAAAATATCTAGTTTTTTCCCATATCTTATGCATTTTTATGCCATTTAGTTTAATTAATAATACCATAATTGTTATTTAATGTTCAAATTGTTATTTCCTAGATATCTATACATGAGTGGAAGCTACTCCCTCCGTTCTTTTTTATCTATTGTGAATAACCGAATCTCACCTACCAAAAAAATTTGGTTATTTCACATAATTTAATAAAAAATTAATTATCTTTCCAAAATTACCCCTAATTTATATCTTTACATTTCTCTCTCATATTAAATTTCAAGAAGGGAATTGAATAGAGTGTTAGGGTAATTTTGGGAAAAAATAATAAATGCTTTTTGATATTAAAAAAAGACAAATAAAAAGGAACATGGGTTTATGACAGATAAAAAGGAACGGAGGGACTATATCTTAATCTATATTTCATGATATAAGTGTGCTATTCATAGCCTTTAATTTCCACATTTTCATGATATAAGGTAGCGTTTCGTTGCCTAGATATTCCAGGATGGGGATGGGATATCCAGGACTACAGCTCCATCTAAGTGTTTGGTTTCCCGGATGGGGTTGGATGGGGATGTCCCCCATCCCCTCATCCCACCAAATCATCCCTCTCCATCCCTCTCTCTTTCTCCTCCTCGCATCCATTGTCATCCACAAGACTTGGTGTCGTCGTGTCAAAGCTTAAAGACGATCCTTTCGATTGAGAACCTCAAAGAGCAACGCAGAAACGATCTCTCAATCTCGAAGAATCACGATAAGTTTTCTCTTTGGCAATCAGAAAACTCCTGCAAGTAGTGGCTTTTTTGCTTTTTTTATGATCTTCGATGAATGCTATAACCCTAGATTTGTGAGTATTTATTCGGTATCAAATAAATTGGATGGTTTTTTTTTTAAAATAAAGTTGTTGCGGAAGAATAAGCGGATGCTGGATCAATCTATGGCCTTGTTTTGATTGGCTTCTCAAAAAAGTGTTTTTCAGTTTAGTAGAAGTGCTTATGGAAAAAAGTGCTTCTCCAGAGTAAGTTAAGCACTTTTTTGTATTTTGTGTTTGGATTAGTTTTTCTGTAGAAGTAGAAGCTGTAAAAATAAGCTAAAAAAACAGTTTTTTTTAGAAGCTGGTTATGATTAGCTTCTAAAAAAAAAGTTGTTTTTCAGCTTTTTTTTATTGCTTCTGCTTTTGCAGAGAAGCCAATACAAACAATTTTTTTTTAACCCAAAAGTGCTTAACTTATAAAAAAGCACTTTTGGATTTTCCAAAAGCGAGTCCAAACAAGGTCTATAAGGAATATTGAGAGGGAGAGGCAGGCGTTTAGACCCAGGAGAAAAAGCTCATCGTTGAGATCTATAGTTCTCTATAATACATCAAAGTATTCATGTCTTTTGTATGTAGAAGGTCTCTAAATTGTATTGAATAATGTTTGGATGATGATGACAAGGAAGGGAAAGTAATTTAAAGATTTACTTGTGATATCATGATTATCATCTGAATTATATACTGATATATCTATTAATTATCGGTTAGTTAAGTCAAATATTTTTCTAAAATATTTAAATTTAAATAAATTAGAGAAATTATCCATAAATTAAATTAAATTAAATTAAATAATTTGAAGATATTTAAAAATAATAATAATTAAATAAAAGGGTAATTTCACCTATTTATAAATAAGGTTATCATACAACTCCCATATCCATTTAACCAAACATTCAAAAGTGGATACCCATATACTTATCCCACTAACCAAACACTTTTCATGGATATCCTGATCCATGGATATCCCTCATCCTTGGGATACAATATCCCACCAGCCAAACACTACCTAAGTGTACCCATTGCCATTTGAGATTTTTAAACAATATTAAATTAAAAATAGTGTTAATTGCCAAATACCCCTTGAAAGTTTCGTTTATATACATTTTCCCCTCTCTAATTTTGGTATCCCCAAAAAAACACCCTCTTTTTTTCTCTCCACTTATTTTTAAACCCTTCAAGTCGTTAAAATGACTAAATGGAGTTGGGTGGGAATTTTTTTGACAACAATGACCTTCATCTATTAACGCAACTTTTTTTTTTTTAATACGGGCTTTTATCTACTTGTAAGAAAGGTCTTCTTCTAACCGAGTCTTGGTTGTCCTTTTTTGGCATGTTTGCTCGTTCCATTTGGAATCAGTGAAATCTTGGGTTGGGTTGGTAGATCCGATCTGGAGATCGGAGTCACGGTGGAAACACCTAGATCCGTCGGCGACAGCGTGGGAGTTCGACGGAAGTGCACCATTGCCGGAGCGGACCTTAATCGTTTCTTGGATTTATGGGTGTTTGCCCTGTTGTTTTATTTTCTTGGCGGCAATAAACGATAGACACAAAGATCAATGGTTTGAAGTCGGAGAACCCTTTAGAGGACTCCGTTGGTGGAGAATTAGATCTGTAGACAAGCTCTGCTGGTGTTGGGGTTGAGGAGAAAGAGGTCGTGGAGATTGTTGGAGAGGTTGAGGTGCTAGTAGCATTGGAAGAGGAGAAGGAGAAGAGTGAGGAAGATGAGAACTTGGAGAATCATACTAAGTTTCTAGTTGAAGAGACAAAGGAGAGGTAGAATGTAGTTGCGGAGGAGGTAGACAGAGATGAATTAGGAGAAAACTTTAGATTAAAGTATGTTTCTGTTTAAATATATGTGTTTTTGTGTAACTTAGGTATTTTCTGTTTAAAAAAAATTTGTTTATGTTTAATAATATTGGTTCATGTTTAAGTTACTGAGTAGCGTTTAACACAAACATACAATTTTAAACGGAAACTGGGTTACTTAAGCAGAAACTGAGTTATTTAAGCGGAAACTAGGTTAGTTACACACAAACATACACTATTAAGTGGAAGCAGACTAAGTTAAGCTACTAGTACAATAATACATTATATTTTGATTAATTTAGATCCCAAAACTCTTTAGAAATTATTGGATTAAAAATTAAAATTAAAATTAAACTCAAATTCAATTGGTCTTTTTAAATAAATGCTTAAAATAATGTTTAAAAGAAAATATCTTGGAATAAGAACTTTAGGGAATTAGAACATAAAAGAATCACCTTTTTATGGATATATGAATAAATCTGTAGACTATTTTACCATGGATTAATTCTTGTTCTATAAACTTTAGGCTATTTTACCAGTACTCTTTTAAATCTTGTAGATTCCAATCAATATTTTCTTCCGAAATTAGAAGTACATTAAACATAAAGATAAATTTTAACGTTTTACGTTTAATAATAGTTGTTTTTTTGTTTAAGTTATTTTTATTTCCGCTTTATCAATCCGGGTTTTTTTGTTGAAAGCTAACACGCTTTTCGCTTTAATGCCCTCTGCTATCTGCTTTAATTTACTCATTTTTTTGTTTATCCGATTATGTTAGAGTGCATTGTTAAATGTTTTTACTTTTTAATTTGTTGGGTTTCAGTAGTTTTACATTATATGTTAATGCGTATCTGATTAAGTTTACTAATTTTTGTTTAATAGTTTTGGTTTTTGTTTGCGAATACACTTTTTATGTTTAACAATAGGTTTTTGTTTAAGTTATCTTGTTTCTGTTTAATAATTCGGGTTTCTATTTAAGGTATCGCGTTTTCGTTTAATAGTCTTGGTTTTTGTTTAACAATAGTTATTTTTGTTTAAATTACCTTGTTTTCTTTTATCAATCCTGGTTTGTGCAAGCAACCCCATAATAAACATTCCGACAATTTCAAATTTATCCATACAAAAAGAATCGACATAAATCGGATGAATTTGAATTAAAAAAAACACACACACACATACCAATTAAGAATCTCCAAGGTGATCGACATAAGTTCTAAATCGTTCCTTTCTCTCTTACAAAACAACGAATACCCTCCCCCTTCTCATCCTCCTTCCGTTAATCCGATTTCTTCGGTTCTCTAAAGTACAACACATCTCTCATTAGTATATCGATTCTCGTCAGCCTCTTCCTTTTCAAGGTCGAGCCTTTCCCACCGACTTCATCGTCAAGGAAAACCCGAAGAACCCATAGCAACAGAAGGTGGTGATGAAAATAGTCGAAGGCCACTAGAGATCCGTGGTGAGCCTCAAGGTCTTTCAAAAAATATTTGAAAGATGGGAAAAAACTGGGTTATTTTAAAAAAGATGATGTGCTTTTATCTACCATTGTTGAGGGTAAAAATGGAATTCAATCAAATGAATTAGACGGAATTAGCTGAAAGGGGAAAAAATGAAGTGAAACAAAAAAGGAAGGGCTGTCCGGCAAATTCAAAAGTCAGAGGGGTTGTCTGTGAATTTTTTAAACTGTTAGGGGGTAAAAAATAATTTTCCCTTAAAAATAATTAATATCCCACTCCATTTGCTTTACCAAATTTATTCAAGAATAGAAATTATATATATATATATATATATATATAACCGGTAATCTAGGGATGCCCCACATTAACTATTGGATCATCATCTAACGGTTGTTGTTTTATTATAAATTTAACCCCGGAGGTGGGGTTACTCCGTTAGACCACCTCCGAGGTTAGTAATTAAACAGTAGCCGTTAGATGTGTAATTTAACGGCTGCTGTGGGGACGTTCCTAGATTCGTTTTGTGGGGATGTTCCTAGAAAACATATTGTCTATATGTATATAATTACAAATATATTTTTTTAGCATAAAAAATGATATTTATTTCGATAGTTTATAATTATGTATCCATAATAAATAAATATTTATAAATATAATTTTTATAATTTTTAATTTTTACTTGTTCTGAAAATTATATTAATTTTACTCTACCCAAACCCATAAAGACTTATAATTCCCATGTAGGTACTAAAAATATATTGCAGTAACTAGCAAGATGAGGACAATGATCAAAGTTTAAAAAAGATGATCAAATTTAGAGCTAGGATATTGTTAACTAAACTAAGAGACACTACCCAAAAAAGAGTTTTTGAAGTGGTTTTCAAAGTCTACAGAGGCTGTTATAATAGCCTTTATAGATTTAGAGGTCGTTTTTCTATAATTGCCTTTATTTTTAGAGGCAGTTATAACCACCTCTATATCAGCAATGTTTAAATAGCTATAATACTTTTAGAGGAGCTCATAACCTTCTCTAAATTAGCAATGTTTAAATAGCTATTAATAATACAACATGTTCTCACTCATACAGACGATTATAACCGCCTCCACGATTAATAATTTTTAAATCATAGTCTCACTTGTAGAGGTGGTTGTAACCGCCTCTATGATTAATAATTTTTAAATCATAGTCTCACTTTTAGAGGCCATTATAAACATCTCAAAAACCTATCTATTAACTGAATTTAATTTAATATATTCTTTTTGAGCTGCAAATCTACAATTGCATTTTACTTTTACCCTGCAAATTTACAAGACAAATATTGCAAAATAATCATAGGCATTCTAATTTTTTTTCAAAGATTTTCATAACCATTTCAAGAACAATGTATTTTACTAAAGTATATTAAAAAACGAACTTAGCACCATCTTATCTACCTTTATTACAATTGCTTGTATGTAAAAATTTTAAGTACACCAAAAAAAGAACATAGCACCATCTTGTAGCTCCCTAATCTTCAAAACTCTTAATCCTTGAACCATAAGCTCTCCTACATAAGTAAATAAACATAATCAAATAAGGAACTACAATTGTAATTAAAATCAAATAAAGAACCATTAAACATTGAAACATGAAATCTTAACATGCATAGTCTTAAATATTTTTTCTAAAAGTGAGAAGAATAATGAATATGCTCATGACAAGCATTCATATACTTAAAAAACTATTAGATACTCAAACATGAAATTCCCAACATGCATGGTCTTAAATATTTTTGTAAAAGTGAGAAGAACATCTTAGAAAGCCAATAACCCAACAAACCTCTTAAGCCATATTATGTTCATATTTTGTCAAACTAACATCAATCTACTTAATGGATGCAACATCTTCAACCTATGGACATCATGGAAAAGAGATATTTCACTATAAAATTATTATTGAAAAATGAAAGAAAATGAGAAAAAATAGGGCATAAATAGTTTACATCCTTGATGGGTGCTTTAGACATCCTATCAATAAAACTTCTTTCATCCATAAAACCTCCAAGTACTTCCTTCATATCAGCCAATCCTAAACTTTACTTTGGATGTTTTGTTCTTTTGCGCTTCTTCTTTACTTTTCCTTCTTGTTTTTTTCTTCATAAATTTTCCAAAACTGAATTGAAGCCCTTCTAATTGATTCAACACATCACTTCCACTTGATTGTTTTGGTGGTAGCTTTACTTCCTCGATGCCATCAAATAATTGTTTTTGATAATAAAATTGGTGACCTTTGGGTAACCACCTACGAGAACACATATAGCAATATTATTTCTTTAATTCCTCTATTAGAGGTTGTAGAAATACATCAATGTCATTTGATTGCCCTTATCTCTTGGAATAATCATTGATAAAATAAAGAATATTGCTTCATTCCAATCCAAGGTGGCAAGCTATATGGAACAAGGACAATTGACCACACACTATAGCGGCTACTCATTATTCTGAAAAGATTGAACCCATTACTAGCAAGAGTTAGCCTAACATTACGAGGGTCTGAAGAGAAGTCTGGATATCGAGCATCAAAAGCTTCACCATCTGTAGGATGTCATAGAATTCCATCTTTATTACCACCTTCATCATGCATCTTATATCATTTGCAGTGTGCTCTAAAATAAAAAAATCTATGTAGTCTGGGTATCAAGGGAAAATATGGTAAGACTTCACGAGCCTTTTCTTAGTACTATCCACCCAACGAGAAGTACCACAAATATGACATGATTCTGCAGTTGCATTTGCTCTCCAAGATAACATGCAATCATGTTTACAAACATGAATTTTCTCATAATTAGGGCTTAACACTACAAGAAAATAGGGGTATTAGAGACAAAAATTTTCTTTTGGTGAAAGTCAAATCACCGACAGATTTTGTGACAGAATTCCAATGGAAAAGATTTGGTACCTTAGAACATATTAATGACGAAAATTCATATTATCACCAATGAAATATTCCGTTGGTGATAGTTTTCGTCAGAAATTCCGTTGGAAAAACTATAGAGATGAAATTTTAGAGTATTACTAACGGAATTTTGGATTATCACCGACAGAATTTGGTTTTATTCTCAATAAAATTTTATACTATCATCAACAGAATTTCGTATTATACCAATGGAATTTTGTACTATCACCGAAGGATTATCACCAGCAGAATTTGATAGTATCACTAATGGAATTTTGTCTTATTACCAACTTAATTCTATATTATCACCAACGGAATTTTGTATTATCACCAACGGAATTAGATACTATCACCAACGGAATTTTATATTATCACAAATGGAATTTTATACTATCACCAATGAAATTTTGTATTATCACGAACGGAATTCAATATTATCACCGACGGATTTTGTATTATCACCAACGGAATATTAAATTATCACAAACGTAATTTTTATTATTACCAACGGAATTCGATACTATCACTAACAAAATTTGTATTATCATCAACAAAATTCTATATTATCACCAATGGAATTTTGTATTATCACCAATGTAATTCTATACTATCACCAACAAAGTTTTTATTATCAACAATAGAATTTGATATTATTAGTAACATAATTTTGTATTATCACTAACGGAATTCAATACTATCACCAACGGAATTTTATATTATCACCAACGAAATTTGATACTATCACCAATAGAATTTTGTACTATCACCAACGAAATTTGATACTATAAGTAATGGAATTTGATACTATCAGCAACGGGATTTCTTAAGATCACCAATAGAATTCGATACTATCACTAACGGAATTTGATACTATCATCAACAGAATTTTATAATATCACCAATGGAATTCTATAGTATCATCAACAACAAAACACACACAAACGGTAAGCACACATGACTATAGGACAACAATGATAATAGTCCTAGTAGGATAACTACTTACAAAACAAGCCTTAGATTCAAACTAATGCCTCTGGCATTGCTTTCTCTGATTCCTTTGCTCAACTGTTGAACCATATTAAAGAACCGCATGAGCGTCATCATAGGCTTTCACCATGTCTCCAGTTACTCCGTACCATCTGCATAGTCATGGCATGTGCCGTGGTTCTATGTAGTAGTATTCCATGTAGATATCTTGCAACATAGATGCAATGATCGTGCTGAAGTCTCTAGGTCTCATGCTCACCACCAGGTGTGTCTGTGGTACTAATACGTGAATCTGAACTTGCCCTTGCATGACAAGTTCCATACTGAGTTGGTCCGCTAGTATTGGGCTTGAGGTTTTGTGGGACACTTCCAAAAATTCTCCTTGCTCATCCGCAGTAGTAGCAACAATAATTCGAGCTTCTTCTTCCTCTCTCAATTGTTCCTCCAGGAGATAACTCTTCACTCGCAGTCTATCATACCTCGGAGGAGGTGATCCTCGTTTCCCTCTAGGTGGCATGTTAGCTGACTTTCCAAGTGGGTTGATCCACTTGGAGAGGCCTAAATATTTCACACTAGTTTCAAATATACATTCTTTTCTACAAGACTAGCCAAAGAAGGAAAGAAAATGTATCTAATGTTCCATGACAACATTGACCAATGCCACCGACCTAATCAATCCTATAAAGATTAAGCCTATGTCAAATTGATTTTGTGTTTCCTTACTAATTAAAAAACACATATCAATACATACACAACACAAGTGAAGTGATTACTGAAATTTGAGCTCATGAACTCTTGTTAATTCCACTATCGCAGTAAAAAAAAATAAAGAAAAACAAAGTCATGAGAAAAGAAGAAGGATGATATGGTGCCAACCTGGAGTTAAAGTCATAGAAGTTGGTGATAGTTTAAAGATTGAAGTAAATATTTCTATGCATAGGGTCTAAATATTGGTGCTAAGTAATAAATATGGAAGGCCTCTCCATCCCATGCCATTCTCATTCATTGTTTACAAACTCAATTATTTTGGATTTTACACAATTTCTTTTTATTATTTATATACATTGCAAAAACCTTTTTTTTTTATAAAAAAAAAGTTATAGTTTGGATTTTATGCTAATATTTCTAATTTATTATTGATAAATTTGTTATATGTTTTGGAATACTTAAATGATTAAAACAATTTTTGTGTGCATATCTATTATACTATTTAACAGATATAGATTTTGATTATTATTCAACTATGTATTATAATTTGACAATCAAGCAAGTCACATTGTAAGTATAAAACAATCAAGTTTTTATGGTCCTATGACACGTGGTATCGGACAACCTTCATCTCTTGCCCTATTCGGATAAGAGATGGAGGCTTATTTATGTTTTTATTATTTATTTGATTTGTACTGAAAAATACTATAGCAAAAAGTATTTATAAAATTTATTCTCGCTTGTATTGAATAAATTTATTACTATATTAATTTGATATTAACCTTGGGCTCAAGCGTAAACACTTATTGAGCCCATTCGCGAATCAAAATTGAGCTTAGTTTATTTGAGCTTAAGTTGCTCGACTAGCTAAGCTTGAACTTGACTTATTTCATTATAAACAAATATTTTTTTTGAGCCAAGCTTGCTGCTGACCCTAATTTCAACACTTAAAGCTTGGCTAGATTGCACCCTAAATTTAGTTTTCAATTTATCAGGAAAAAAATATCTTTTACCAATATTGCTCACTATCCCAAATTCTTAATTAAAAAAAAAATCTGAGATTTTTATAAAGAAGAGGATAAATAATTAATTATTATTTTAAATAAAAAAAATAAATCACATTCAATCAGAAATCTCGATTAGATTCTTGCAAAATGATTCGGGATCATCCCAAACACCATCCCTAGGCAACCACATATATTCTTCTCCCTCCGTGTGGTATCACAATCATCACGTGTTCTACTCATGATTGAGAAAGAGTTACTACTCATAATCATGCCAATAGCTAATATAATAAATGTTCCTCTTCTTTGGATTTTCTCTTACTGTAGAGAAGACTGGAGATCTAGAGATTGAATGATGAGAAATGCATGTTGAATATGTTGCTAATTTGATCCTTATTTTTAATTTTTGTTTTCAATTTGACTCTCCTCTTATGTTTGTCTTTTTTGATAGAAATGCATTTTGAATGTGTTCTCAGTTAAATATATCTTGGTAGTGTATTTATTTATTAGTTTGCATCAATATTTTGTAAAAAATGGGAATTATATTCTAAATAAGAAGATGAATTGGGCATACATTACTTGTCTTTAGAAACCCAAAATTTGATAAGCTTCTATTTGATGCAAATAGTTTACTACAATTGCACTTTGAATATATTGTATCATTCTTATGGATCAAAACTTGTGTTGGTAAAATTTGATTTGCATATATTTTGTTAGGAGAAATTTGTGTGGCCCTTAGTAAAAAACAAATGTTGTACAAAAAATATGGGATACTACATGTAAAGAACCATTTAAAGGAATGATGTAAGAAGAAAGGAGTTGGGCAAAGAAGCATTTTGGTGTTGGTGATATTGCCGAATGCAAAGGCTATAATGAAGGTTGGATAAGAGTTGATATTTGGGATCAGTTAATTGACAATGTTTGGAATACTGAATTATGGAAAAATCGATCTCAAAAAGCGATGCCAAATAGGATCACTGAAAAAGATGGAAACATTACCAAACATACTAGTGGATTGGTTCTTTTTTCCTTCATGTGGAGAGGATGGTACACATGATTTTTATTGCTTAAAGTTACTTTTTTCCCGATGCTTTACATTTTACTTTTAATTTTTATGATCATGCATAATTTATTCCATATCTAAATATAGGCAGCACAATTATGTCAGAAACCAACATATAAATAATTGTTTAATCACACCAACAATCTTGAGAAGGACCTTGGTGTTTATGTTGATAATACGTTTGAATCCGTTAGTGTGAGTAATTCTATTCCATAATGATTTTCTAATTATTTGTATAAAATTTATGTTTCTTATATGTTTATAATTTTTTTATTATGTTTAATGTATTACTAATGCAAGTTTCATATTTTTGTAGGAATCTTATACTTCTTTAATGAGCCAAAAATATGGTGCCGATGAATCTTGTCATCTTGAATTTGATCCACAAGTTTGGTGTGATGCAATTGGAGGAATAGAGACTACACAGACTCATGCATATGGCTTTGGGACCCCGCCACATGGAAAAAGTTTATTGTCTTCTTCCAATAGTACTGGGGAAGGATCATACTCAGCTTGTAGTCCACTAGTTGATCAAACTCCATGTTCTTGTACCAAAGTTGATAATCTAGTAGAAGAAGTGATGGTTGTGAAGGACAAACTAAAAAGCTTGGAGGATTCCTAAAAAATTATAGTGGAGATTGAGAATGAAATCAAGACATTTTTGTCTCAAATTAATGAGATGTTAAATCCTACAATGGTTGCTAGGAATGTTGGATTTTCTCAACTTGGCACGAGTAATAGAGGCCAAGAAGAAGATACCATTGATGATGAAGATTGAATGATGAGAGAGTGATTCATAGAATTGGGTGTTTCATAACTAGTTTAATTGACATATAACTTCTTTTATTCATGTTTTGGATATGTGTGAACATGTTTTTAGATATGATGTGAAATTGAACTTACTTGCTTTGAATACTATTGAACATGTTTTTTGTTATGAATAAATGATTTTTTAATTATATAGAGTTTGTGATATGGTTTTATTATATGTAATATAAGGAAATGAAAAATATAATAATAAAATGAAAAATACTATCAGAGACAGAATTTTGTTGGTAATAAAAATTTTCAGGGATGAAATTCCATTCGTAATAAAGACTTTCAGTAACGGAATTCCGTTAGTAATAAGCATCTTCAGGGACAGAATTCCGTGGGTGATAAAGACTATCAGAGACAGAATTCTATTGGTAATAAACACCTTCAATGGCGGAATTTCATGTGTAATAAATATGAATTCCATTTGTAATAAACATCTTGCAGTACGGGAATTTTTGTTTAGTAATATTTTAGGGATGGAATTCAAGTGATGCGATGAAGGCTATCACTACTGGCAGAGTGCGTGGTAATAAACACTCAAAGGTCTGTCCAATGGTAATAAGCATCTTTCGATGATAGATCTCATTGGCAGTGAAACTTTCAGTGGATGAAATTGCATTGGTAATGAAATTTAGGATGCACCTTTTGGTGATAAAAAGACTATCGTAAATGGAATTCGCTGGTGATAAAGACTATCGTAGACGAATCGCTGGTGACTAAAAGATTATCTGGAGCGAGTGCTGGATGTTGCTGGAGTACGGTGATGAAGAGTATCAGGTGGAATTACATTTGGTAATAAATACCGCTTCACATACGCGAATTCCGTTGGTGACTAATACATATTCAAGTGAAGGAAAATTCCATTGGTGATACTTCAACATCACCGATGGAATATTTTTATTCCAATGAAATAGCATTAGCGACTTGTTTTTCAAGGATGGAAATTTTCAACGGAATTTTCCGTCAGTAAATGTTATCACCAATGGAATGTTACCTATCAAATATGAAATTTTCTTATAATGTCTTAATAATTTTGTTTACCTCATAAGAAGATTTTGGCCAAGATGAATTTTCACCAAATGCCCTACCTAACAACTCAAGCACCTTTGAAAATGATTTTTTAGTCCATCCATCCTAGCACTTTATATGATACAAATGAATTATGTAAGACAAGTTTAAAAATGTCTTACATCCAGTAAACAACTTTTTCTTTAGCATCCCTCAACAACTTGAAAAAATTACTATTTTTTCAGCACATCAATCTCCAAGTTGTTCTATAGAAATTCCTTCTGCTAGTTCTTCTATGGCTTCATCATCATCTTGACAATCATCATCATCATCATCATCATCATCATCATCATCATCATCTTGAGCATCAAAAGTGTTTTTGAATAGTTGAGAATCTAATTCTTGCCTACCTAATTGACCAATCATACCCATTGTATCATGCAACAAATCTTCCATATTATCAAACCCCCTAAAGTATGCATGAATATCCTCATGTACATGTGACTAGAATTAGGAGTGTAAATTTGAAGATGATACAATATCCAATAGGAGAAAATTCACCGCGAAAAATCGTTGAGTGTATCCTCTTAAAACCATCCGCAGTTAAATGTGGCTAGCTTCATCCCTTGTTTTGCCATAATATTAAATAAACAGACTATGATGACCCATTATCTTCCCTGCTTGAACTCATTATTAAACGAGCTTAAAATCGATCAACTCCTTCTTGATATTCTGTAGATTGTCTAGGTTTTTACATCCAACTCTTATCCATTAAATAAAAATAGCATAGTTGAAATAAAAAAAATTATCAAGTTAATTTTTGCATAAAAAGCATTGGTAGTTATTTTTTGCAATCCTTATGTGTTTCTAAATGGAAACCATGCCATGCTGCAAACAATAATTTTTTGTATATGAATAAGCATGTGGGATGCATTGTGTCTCTTAATGATGTGTCAAAGTATTCTTTTAATTTTTGTCAAAGAATATTATATAATATACATTATAAAGCATACTTAAAGAGCAACATACATGCCATGCTTGTCAAATACACTAAGAAAAATTTTATAAATTAATAAGTGAGTTCAAGGTTTTTTACAGGTATTCGTTCATACACTGCCAGAAATTCACCCAAAAGAAATGCAATACAATGAATAACCAATCTTTTTTGAAAATTATCACTGCAATCTGCAGCTGTTACTTATGTCCGATAATAAACACCAAAACTATGTTTTAGATGCTAAGTTGAATATTTTTCTTGAAAACAGATACTAATTGTCAAACCAAAATTCAAGTACATATTGCAGCATAGGAATACAATTTGTTAACTTATTATTGGTCAATTAAGATTTGTAGTTAAAGGAAACTCATATTCTATGTATTATAAACAATTTAGCCAATTGTCAATTTTCATAATTGGAGATGCAAGTTTCATAACATTAACTCAAGGGACAAGGGAAAAACACTAATATATACACTCTGATAAAATGAATGCTAAAGATAAACAATCTCATGAGATTTAATTTCCTATCATATCTGAACAAAATTTGATGAATATGCAGTTCTAGTTTTTTTTGCTCATATACATATACATCCTAGATGGAATCCGTAATATGTTCAATATCATTAAACAGACAATGGATGCTGACTTTACCTCGTACTAATAAAATATGATGCCAAAGGTTACCACATGTATTTGTTTCATAAAATCCATCCATCAAACAAAACACTTTACAAATGTGTTTCACAATTAAATTTGATGCAATGCAACCCAAGAAATAAGGTTTGCCATTTAAAACTTGTAAAGCAATTTTAAAAACACATACAAACACATTGATAGTCAAACTATAAACTGGATCCAAATGCCTTATATTGTTCTCAATTTCCAAAACCGCCACTCCTTAACAAACTACCAATTCAGCACTGACTAAAACAATCACATTCCAAGCTAAATATCAAAATCACAAATAAAACTGAAAAAAAAAAATCTTAAAAACACATTTCTTGCATATTTAATCAATCAAACAAACCACACAACATTCATGCAAATTAATTGATTTCAATTGTAAATTAACTTCAATCTTGTCCTACTTAATTAATTCTCTTTTGTTTCTTAAAATAGTAGATTAATTACCTTTATATAGACACTTCATCTAGACCATATATATACAACAATAAAAATTTTATATAATTAAGTCTCTTGTTTTGAAGATTCTACTACATTTATTTATTTCAGTAGTATTACTTGCCATCACCCATGGTTTGCGTAATGTAATAAAATTAAATGAAAAGTTCATGTGGTCCTTTCTAATAAATTTTTAGAGGTTATAATTAGATAGAACCGACAGAGCTTGATACATTAATTTTTTTTCTTTAAAGAACACAAGGATAAATGAATTAAGAGTTCTACATGGTTTGAGATTTTTAATATAAAACTCCATAAACATAAAACATAAGCATGTAGGGAAATGCAACTGGTAGAATATGTTTCATTTGTGTTATTCTAAGTAACCAAATGACCAAATATCAATGGGGTAGTCTCAAACTCAAGCCAAATACTTTGTTGAGAAGTGAGGTCAAATTTTAGAAATTTAGATGCTAGCCCAGAAGGAATCTAATGATGCTTAAACCAAAGTCACAATGAGCTTCAAAGTCTATATCATAGAATAGACAAACTAAATAATTAAATAGAATTGTAAATCATTAGTTTCTTTTCTACATTTTGGTTAAAATATATAAATTCATTATTGATGCTAGGGTTTCAACTATTCATTCATGTACTTCTATGATGCTTAATTAGATCAACATTATGGATGATAAATTTTAATTATTTGTTATACATAATATACTTATCAATTAAACCGACAATTTGTTCATTGTTATTATTTTCTCTTTAGGTGAGAAACTTATAATAAAAATATTTGTACGGCGTTTAACAATGAACAATCTCCATATTAACCGAATTAGAATCATTTTTGCCTACTTCATGTTTAGTTTACAAGTTCGAATGACATAACTTCCAAGTAGAAAAAAGAAACCAGGTAGCATTTTAAGATATGTACAAACAAGTGCCCATACAAGAAACTATTATGTGTTTATTATTGGGTTTATGTATTGTAGTCTGTTTCACAACAAGTTCAGATGAATATATTTAGGTAACAAAGAAAGGAAAAGTGAAGCTTACTTCATTCCAGGATTTTCCTTGAGCTAACAGGGGATACATAGGTGCTTTTGAATAAGCGAAAGTAACTGTATTTGAGACAACCACCAGCTTTGGTTGTTCTTGCAAAAGATCAGTAAATTTCCATGTTAGCATGTTCCCCATTTTGCAGTTAAAAGATAATGACATGGTGCATGTTATTATCTTTCCAATTCAAATCAACCAATGTACACCATTAACAAAACATAAACCAATCATGATATGATACAGAATTGAAAATCCGTTCACACAATTGCTATACAAAGCATTTACCATTTCAAAAAACTTGGGAGTCTCAAGAAACTGATAAAACAATAGATATGCCTTATCTATGAGATTTACCAAAATGATAGGATCAAACCAATTACATAATCCATATCTAAAAGATGCTTTATTTTACACAACCTTTTCAAATGGAAAATAAAAATTCAACTAATAAGAAAACACTAATTAAACCTACATAATATTGCAAATATTTCCAATGAACACCAAATTTTTTTGAGTTTTAATCATATCTTAAATTTTTTGAAAAAAAAATTAATCAGTAATAACCACTCAGCTAAAATAATCTCATAACCACAAATGCCTAATACAAGATAAAGAAAACATGAACAAAACACAAACCACACAAATGTATAAATCCATCCAGGCTATTGTTTATTATTTACCATTTTATTTGCACAATATATCATCAATTTAAAAAATTTATCCACCCAAGAACATATATAGAACAATAGAGGAAGTAGAGCATTTCTTACTTTTAATATTCCACCAGAAAATAATGCAAAAGAAAATTTTTCCCTTTGATTGATCAGCAGACTACCAAAGATCCTTTCATGTTTTAAAACATATTAATTCTGCCATGAAACTACAAAATAAACATGAAATCAATCAAATTCAAGACACACTAATGCTTTCACAGACTCATTATCAAACAACATGACAAACCCGGCCTTAAAGGGAGGAGAATTACCTTAACATTGGTGGGTATACTTCATTTCGGTATTTACATTCATATGTATGACATTGTATATATGTGTTTTCGTTTGTGTATATATATAATACAAACATGATGTACATTGTTGTGTGTAAGCATGTACAAGCATTGATGTGTTCATACATGTACCTTGTGTGTGTATATTTTATGTATTATAATAATGCTTTACATTTTCTCACACACCTCTTTAAGTGTGGGCATAATAGTGAAGTGGTAGACATGATCTTAGATGAATCTATGAGAGGTTGGTTTGCATTCATTATCATGCATTTAGATTTGCTAAATAAGAAAAAGCGGTGGTGATCTCATAATACGCTTTATTGGGTTATGTGAGGTGATTCTGAGGACTAATTATTGCAATACCATGGTCTATAGACCATGCAAACTTTGTTCCTTGTTTTGGTAGCATGCAATTTGTTAAAATTTTTTATTATATAACTAAGGTATCTTAACTATTTTTTAGACTTGGTTTAATGGTTTGATAAAGCCTTTCTTTGATGCTAAATGTCCAGCTAAAGTCTGCCTTATTAAAGGATCTTGATTCTATTTTGATTGCTTCCAAGTCATTGTAGGCAAATGGAACTTGCTTCTTAACATGATTTATTTATTTATTTATTTTAGTGTATATAGCCACTTAAAATTTTTTTGCTAGTGGAAAATGGAGGGATTCTAGAGTTCAAAATAGGAAAATTAGATTAATATATGAGACCACACACATCGACCAACACATATAACAACAATCTTCTAAATATGTTTCATCGTTCAATAACAACAATATTATATATATATATATATATATAGTGCGGCCAACAATGAAAGCCTAAATCAGGAAAATTTAATTCCTTTTTAATGCCTTATTTTTATCGGTAGGTAGATATAAATTTGTTTGGTGAATCTTCCTAATATTTGCAGTGATCCTTGTCAAGAGTTTTGTGAATTAGGCATTTTTCATATATATCCTATTTAAAGTTGAAAATTTGGTAAAGAGCGCCAACTTGGGATATACGAAACCAAAGTGGAAATTCAATCATGAAAGTTGTTTTGATTACGTAATTATGGAATAAAATAGAAATCGTATATCGTGGCCGACCTAACTAAATTTGAACTATGCTATATAAATACATGTTTGATATTAAGGGTTGAGTTCTAACTGAAAATTCTTTTGACTAACTTATTGCGTAACTT